>NC_057802.1:443919799-444037047 GCF_018294505.1 Triticum aestivum | reverse complement strand
GAACTAAGACCGAAACTACGATCTCTCTACAGAGTTGCACACATACGGTGTCATCTATCCGGCAGGGCTTCGCCGTCCAGAACTAGTTCCTGCCGGAACCCAGACAGCCTTTCGGCTCTACGAAACTATTTCGCGGGGAGGGAGAGAGAAGCCAGATCATTGCATGGCACTTGTATGTGAGAAGGGATGAGGTTTGGGCTGCCCACTCCTCCTCTATTTATAGGAAAGCCAAGGGGTAGGGATGGCTCACGAAAACCCAAAATGCCCATGTAAATGTCACACATGAAGGGCATAATGGGGAGGGAAGTGGAGCTCCATGGAGCCCCACACATGTGGCCGGCCAACCCCCTTGGGGGACCCCCATGAGGAGCATGCTTGGCCCCCAAGCCCTTCTAGAAGCCTTTTGGAAATATCCCAAAAGGTGACTCACCATAAAATATCCCAAAAAGCACTTTCACTATTCACGACGACATTTTTCAGCGTCTGTTCGAACTGAAAATATTTGTGTGGGCTTAGAACATTTCCAGTACCCACCAAAATTATTTTCAACGCGTTCCGAAACAATTCTGGTTTAGTGATTTTCATCTGCGAAAAGCATCTGAAGTGGTTCCGGCAGCTCCGGAGCATATCCGGTTATTATCCCGGAAAATTCCAGAAAGCTTCCAGAATGATTCTGGCACCCTCCAAGAATTATCAGGCATGTGCCGAAACCAATTTGACTTTATGGTATCGCCTGAAACAACTTTTCAGTTTCATCGAAACTCATCCGATGACCTCTTTCTGCGGAACCTTTTCCGGTGTCCGAAACTTTTCCGGTGTCCGAAACTTTTTCGGTGATTTTCTCTCAGACTCCTTGTCTAGTATTCAGCAGATAGATGACCCTTAAGCGTGTGACCCTATAGGTTCGGTGAAGTATAGACATGACTGGAACCCTTTCCGATCAATGATCAACATCGGAGCTGTGGACACCCATATTGACCCCTATACCCACACGAATAAATATTCGAGTGAACCTCCAGTTGCCGTGTGCTATTCCTGTTGCTTCGCGATATGTTGCAAATACCCGAGGTGAGACATGTTGGCATTCCCGTGGATCAACAACTTGTCCACTATGCTAGTTACCTCGTTACCGGTATTGTTCTCTTTTCTCGTTATCGTGTTCCGGCATCCCCGTGATCAAATCACAAAGTGTCTGGCCAGACGATGATGGATACCGTAACACCGAGAGGGCCCAGAGATATCTCTCCATCGTCGGAGGAGCAAATCCCAATCTTGAGCTATCAAGTTACTTGACACACTTTTCCATGAACCCGTAAGCCGCCGTAATAGCCACCCATTTACGGATGACGTTTAACAAACCCCAAAGTTCATGAAGCAAGCATGAAGAAACTCAATACTCTCATGGTCTAAGGAATCATGCAAACGTTAACCATCTCTGTGTTATGTACCATTAACTTGTGATGAATTAATCTCATAGCATAACATCAATCCGGGTCGATTCAACACAAATGTTCTCTTAACATTGTGCCCTCAAAATTGCTGGCATAGACATGCCCATGATCAGGAAAACAGAACCATCATGCAACGCTTGAGCTAGTCTTAGAGGCCAGACTAGGAATACTTCTTACCGTTTATTATTCCACACGTGCATATGAGTCTTCCTCCGAGCTCGTGGATATTGCAGACTCGAGAATCATTGCAGTTATAGCATGGAACATAAACATAATTATGAACTCGGAGATAAATAATATCATTTATTATTGCCTCTAGGGCATATCTCCTACAGACTCCCACTTGCACTAGAGTCAATAATCTAGCTTATGCTAATGCACTTCACACCTGTGGCACACCGGTGTAAATATGCTTCGCTTGTTGTATAGCCTGATGTCCAACGGATCTGACGACTTCAGTTCCGTGTGTATCTTTGCATGTCCTCGCGTTTTCACGTTTTCACAAAATTCATATTTTGTGTGGACTTGGCTTTGTATGTATGTGAATCACATGTCGAACCTGGATTCCTCAGACTGAGTTATGGAGCAACTACCTGCAGTAGTGTCCCATTGTCAAAAGCCATCTTGGAACTATACTAAGTTCATGAATGAACTATATGATTCAACATTTTCTTTGTCGCTTCTAAAGCGTCAACATACTTAGCCCTTGTTATAGAATTCACCACAGTAACTAGTTTGAACAAATTCCAACTAACTGTGCCACCACATTGTGTGTTACACAAAACCCTTAATTTAAATTGAAAATCGCATGGAGAAAAGATGAAGACTGTATCGATGTAACATTTTACAATGAACTCTTCATGATCTCTGCTTGCGAGAAAACCATGTCATCAGTACTTACTCTTGTACTCTGTGACATCTTTCACTGTTGTCCCATGATCAGTAATTTGATCACTTTGGTATCCATCCTCGCAACACCTTGGGAGTATCGGACATATCTGGTTGTTTTACATACCATGATTAATCCAAACACAAAAGTGTGTGGAATATGCATCATGTATTTTACTCATCAGTGTTTTGGGACACCGAGTCTTGCAAAAACTCTTTCCATGTGACTTTGGCAAGAATCACTCCTTGGCGTTTTAAATGCTAAAAAGTTTTAGCATCTTGTCAATATGTATTCATTGCTTAGCCCCATTAGGTAAATCTATCTCCATAGATCATCATGCCTAATATTGAGGCTATTTAGCCTAAGCACTTCATCGAAAAACTATTTTCAAATGAAGTCCTAATTTGTGTCAAGAAATTTATTTCCAATTACCAATGTCGGGGTAAACGACCACGGGTAGCCTAACCGACTACCCCTGGCTCTTCAGAAAATTTATCAGGCCTTTGGGCCTTCAAGCACTCCAAGCATTTGGGCCGCCTTCCCCGGCCGGCTACCACTAAAGCCGACTCCCGGAAGGCGACCCAGCCTCACCGACTCCAAGAAGCCGGCCAAGAAGGACGCCGACTCCTAGAAGCCGGCCAAGACCACAACCGCTCCTACATAACGACGACCTGACGGGGCATGGCCACAGTGCGGCCCACGACCCCCGAAGCCCGAGGCAGGCATGGCTACAGGAGGCCGTACGGGGGGGATGTCTCCCGTGCGGCCCGGCACTGTAGCCACGCCAGCCGCGACGTTATCCACGACCCCCTCCTGTACGGCCCAAGGACCGCGGGCCCCTTCAGCCAGAGAGAGGCGTGAAGGCGGCCCGGCTTTTCCTAGTCGGCCAGGAGCATAGCCGGCCTCCAAAAGCCGGCGACTCCCTTCCTCGAAGCAGGAGCCCCATTAAGGAGACAAGACGAGGTGAGGCTACAGTGATAGCCCCCGATGCGGATCACTGTAGCCACGCTTACCTCGACAAAGCCCTCATCGTCAGAGGCGCGGCTACAGTAAGCAGCCGCCGACAAGACCCTAGGTGGTGGGGCCGGCCTGCCGACCGAGTAGCCGGCAGCCGGCGGGACCCACCAGCTGGCGGGACCCAGCAGCCGGCGGAGGAGCCGGCAGGCGTAGACACTGACGGCTGGGGCCAGTTCCCAGTCGGATTACCATTGTACCCCCGGGGGTAGGCCTATATAAACCCCCCGGAGCACCCATGCAAAGGGTTCGCACCGCTGCATGTTTGGCTTCCAAGCATAGCACACGCACACACACCATAAAGAGAGAGAAGCAAGAGCTAGCCTTGTTCTTCTTCTCCCTTGATCCCAACAGCTCTAGGGGCGATTGTAGCTACCCTTTATCGACCTAGTGATCATGCAGAGACCCCGCAGAGCAGGACTAGGGGTGTTATCTCCTCGGAGAGCCCCGAACCTGGGTAAGATTCGCCAGCGTGCATGTCTTCGCCTCATCCCGTTTCCAGGCACCGGCGACGTTTTATTGGCTCCCACAATGATAAGCCATCCCTTGGCATATGTCGCACCAACCACCCGACATTTGGCGCCCACCGTGGGGCCAGGTGCACCGTCGTCCGGAGACCTGTTCTGGACGGGAACCCTCTTCTTTTCCCGCGAGCGCAGCCAGCCTGCTGCGCCCGATGGCATTTGCCCCGACGCGCTGCAAGGCGTCGACGACGCCTGCGCAGCGAGCCGCCTCGCCGATCTGCTCGGCGAGACTCGCATCTCCGACGAGCCTGTGTCCGACGCAGGCACCGACTACCCCGAGAGCCGCCTCGTCAGCCTCCTCGACCAACTTCACGTCTCCAGCGAGCCTGCTGCGGACATGGAGTCTGTCGGCTCCACCGACCCGATGCTCATCGACTCCGACACCGCGTCGCTCGACGCCTACCCCTCCGACGTGGTGGTCTTCGAGGAGCCACTCCCTCGAGCTGACAGCGGCAGCAGCGCTGTCACCGAAGTGCTGGTCATCAGCCACGTCTCCAACTCGGGCGGGAGCGCCCGCGACACTCAGCAAGCAGCGATGCACGACCTCTCCATCCCCCTCCCGGCCGACGCCGACGCCGAGACCCTGGAGGCACGCCGTCTTGCCCTCATCACGGAGAGCAAGAAGATAGCCTCGATGAGACGCCTCACCGAGGCCCACCAGCGCGAAGTCGACCGCGCCGCCTTCGGGACGCCGCCGCCGAGCGGCCCGAGCCGAGCCGGCTTCGTCCAGAAGCGCGGCGCAGCCGTTGCCAGCATGCTGGGCGCAGATCGCCCCGTCTACGCCACCCCGCTCGAGAATCTGCGAGCCGCTCAGGCGGCAGCAGAGGAGCTCAATGGGCTGGGAGCCGATGAGCTCCCCTACATGACAAGACGGATCCAGCAGCTGATCGACGCGGCTGCAGAATGGCACGAAGCCGGCGCCCGAGCTGATAGCCATCCCCCGCGCCGGGAGCACACCGCGACGTCCCGCTCGCCGACTGCGAGCGGCACGCGCTAGAAGAAAGACAAGGAGCCGGCTGCCAGCCGCAGCCGGACTCGCATCACTATCGAGCGCGACGCGGATGGCCGCCCTCGGGCGGTCGAACACCAAGGAAACCTGCCGCCTCCCCCGCCTCGAAGAGAAAGACGCCTCACTCCGCCGCCCATCACACATCCGACTCTTGGCGACCGACTCGGCCGCCGAGAAGGAGTCGGCGACAGTGACGCCCGCCACAGGATCGACCGCCTTGCTCGGTCCTTGGCGTTAGAAGAAGAAGACGATGTCGGCCCGCCATGCTTTGGCCCCCGCATTCGCGACGAGCCCTTCCCCAAAGGGTTCTCGCTCCCCAGAGACACGCCCAAGTACAACGGCTCGGTGAAGCCGGAAGATTGGCTCATCGACTACTCCACGGCCGTCAGCATCGCCAACGGCAATCGGCGCGTCGCCGTGAAGTACGTCCCCTTGATGCTGCAAGGGACGGCGCGCATGTGGCTCAACAGCCTCAAGCCATACAGCATCAACAGCTGGCTGGACTTCACCGAGGTTTTCGTCCGCAACTTCACTAGCACCTACAAGCGGCCTCCCAAGCCTCGCCAGCTCTCCCTCTGCGTCCAAGGGCCCAACGAGTCGACCCACGACTACCTCACGCGATGGGCCGAGCTCCGCAACTCCTGCGAGGGAGTGCACGAGGTCCAGGCCATCGAGTACTTCACTGCCGGGTGCCGAGAGGGCACCCTCCTCAAGCACCGACTCCTCTGCGACGAGCCGGCTACCCTCGATGAGTTGCTGATCACCGCCGACAAGTACGCCACTGCCGACTCCTCCATGAAGACCGATCTCCGAGTGGACGCCTCGGGGAAGGTAGTCGCTCCGGCTCCCAAGACGCCGGCTGGCGACCCAAACCGGCGCCCCTACCAGAACGACCACAAGCGCAAGGGCCCCATGCCGACTTCCTCCAGTCGGCAGGTGGCCACAGTTGAAGACGAGCAGCCCGAGGAGCGGCCCGCTCCCAAGAAGAAGGGAGGCCGGCCGCCCTGGCAGCCGTCCTTCTCCTACGAACAAGCACTCGATGCCCCCTGCAAGTTCCACAGCGGCGCGAAGCCGTCCAACCATACAACACGGAAATGCCACTGGCTCACCCGCATCACCAAGGGCGAAGGGATGGTGCCGCCTCCGCCTCCCGGCCCGCCGCCTCCAGCTCCCCAGCAGCCGGCGGCCCGGCCGGCAGTCGGCGCCATCCAAGACGAGTTCCCCAAAGCGCACGACGCCTACGTCGTCTTCACGAGTCAAGTCGACGACAAGCGCAGCCGACGCCGGCAACACCAAGAAGTAAACGCAGTCGCCTCTAGCACCGCCGAGTTCATGCATTGGTCGGAAAAGCCCATCAGCTGGAGCCAGGCCGACCACCCAGAGGTGATGCCTTCGCCTGGCTCCTATGCTATGGTCTTGGACGTCACCCTTGCGACGGAGATGCGAGCTGCCAGATTTTCCCGCGTCCTGATAGACGGCGGAAGCAGTATCAACATACTGTACCACGACACCATGGACAAGCTGAACATCAAAGCAAAGCAACTCATGCCGAGCCGCACTGTCTTCCATGGTATCGTACCCGGCCTATCTTGCTCTCCAATCGGCAAGATCAAAATGGATGTTCTCTTCGGAGACAAAGATCACTTCCGCCGGGAAGCAATATGGTTCGAGGCGGTGGACCTGGAGAGCCCCTATCATGCGCTACTTGGCCGACCTGCTTTGGCCAAGTTCATGGCTGTGCCCCATTATGCCTATCTGAAGATGAAGATGCCGAGCTCGAAGGGGATCATCACGGTAGCCGGCGACTACAAGAAGTCCATCGAGTGTGCCATGGCCAGCAGCCGGCTGGCCGAGTCCCTCGTGGTGGCGGAAGAGAAGAAGATGCTGGAACGGGTTGTGGCCATGGCCGGCAAGCAGCCGGCCTTGTCCCCCAACCCCAAGGACTGTGATGCGCAGGGCTCCTTCCAGCCTGCCAAAGAGACGAAGAAGATACCTCTAGACCCGGAGCACCCGGAGAGGTTCGCCGTGATTGGGGCGAACTTGGACAGCAAATAGGAAGGCGAGCTCGCCGACTTCCTCCGTGAGAATCGAGACATCTTTGCATGGTCCCCAAAGGACATGCCGGGCGTCCCGAAGGATTTCGCCGAGCACAAGTTACATGTCCGAGCTGATGCGAAGCCGGTCAGGCAACCCCTCCGCCGACTATCAGAAGAGAAGCGAAGAATCGTGGGAGAAGAGATAGCCCGGCTCCTCGCAGCCGGCTTCATCATGGAAGTGTTCTTTCCGGAATGGCTTGCCAATCCAGTTCTGGTTTTGAAGAAGAATAACAAGTGGCGCATGTGTATAGACTACACAAGCTTGAACAAGGCCTGCCCAAAGGATCCGTTTGCTTTGCCACGGATTGACCAAGTGATAGACTCTACAGCCGGATGCGAGCTGTTGTGTTTTTTGGATGCCTACTCAGGGTATCATCAGATCAAGTTGGACCCAGCTGACCGCCTGAAGACTGCCTTCATCACACCCTTTGGAGCTTTCTGCTACCTGACAATGACATTCGGCTTGAGAAACGCCGGTGCCACTTTTCAGCGTTGCATGCAGAAATGTCTCTTGAAACAACTCGGCAGAAATGCCCACATCTACGTAGACGACATTGTGGTGAAGACAGAGAAGCGCGGTACCTTGCTGGAAGACCTGAAGGAAACATTCGCCAACTTGCGCCGATTCCAGATCAAGCTCAACCCCGAGAAGTGCGTGTTCGGAGTGCCAGCCGGCCAGCTGCTAGGCTTCCTGGTCTCCAAACGCGGCATTGAGTGCAACCCTATCAAGATCAAAGCCATCGAGAGGATGGAGATTCCCACCAAGCTGCGAGATGTGCAGAAGTTCACTGGCTGCTTAGCCTCCCTGAATCGTTTTATCAGCCGACTAGGAGAGAAGGCTCTCCCCCTGTACCGACTCATGAAGAAGTCCACTCACTTTGAGTGGAATGATCAAGCCGACCAAGCCTTCCATGAGTTGAAGAAAATGTTGACCACTCCGCCTGTCCTGGCCGCGCCGACTGAGAAGGAGCCCATGCTCCTCTACATCGCCGCGACAAGCCGAGTCGTCAGCACCGTTGTTGTGGTCCAGCGCCCGGAGGAAGGCCGAGCCCAGCTGGTCCAGAGGCCGGTCTACTATCTCAGCGAAGTACTATCTAGCTCGAAGCAAAACTACCCGCACTACCAGAAGATGTGCTATGGGGTGTACTTCGCTGCCAAGAAATTGAAGCCCTATTTCCAAGAGCACCCCATCACGGTCGTGTGCACTGCCCCGCTCGCCGAGATCATAGGCAGCCGGGATGCATCCGGCCGGGTGGCCAAATGGGCCATTGCCTTGGCGCCCTACACGATCTTCTATCAACCCCGCACTGCCATCAAGTCGCAAGCATTGGCCGACTTCCTCGTCGACTGGGCCGAGACCCAGTACTTACCGCCGGCTCCCGACTCTACCCATTGGCGGATGCACTTTGACGGGTCCAAGATGCGCACCGGCTTGGGAGCCGGCGTCGTCCTCACCTCTCCCAAAGGCGACAAGCTCAAGTACACGCTGCAGATCCACTTCGCCGCCTCCAACAACGTGGCCGAGTACGAGGCGCTCGTACATGGGCTCCGGCTAGCCAAAGAGCTCGGCATACGCCGGATCCTATGCTACGGCGACTCAGACTTGGTGGTCCAGCAATCATTTGGCGACTGGGACGCCAAGGACGCAAACATGGCAAACTACCGATTCCTCGTCCAGCAGATGAGCGGATACTTCGAAGGGTGCGAGTTCCTTCACGTGCCAAGGGCCGACAACGACCAAGCAGATGCCCTAGCACGGATCGGCTCCACCCGACAAGCCATACCGACTGGCATCTCCCTCCAGCGCCTCCTCAAGCCATCCATCAAGCCGTCTCCAGAGTCGGATTCCATCTTCGTACCGCTTGCGCCAGAAACAGCCGGATCCGGCTCAAGAAATCCCGCAGGCGGCACGGGGACTTCGACGACTGCCCCGGGGACTGACGTAGTCGCACCCGGCCCAGGGACCTCAGAGCCCGGCCCCGGGACTGCAGCAGTCGGCCCGGGGACTGCAACGACGCAAGAAGTGGTGGTCGACCCCAACGCAACACCCAACCCACCCACCCGAGTCATGGTGGCTACATTAACAGCAGAAGAAGTCACAGCTCCCTCATGGGCCCTGCCCATCCTCAAGTTCCTAGTCAGCAGAGAGCTGCCGGCTGACGAGATCGCAGCAAGACTAGTCCAACGACGAGCCGCAGCATACACAATAATCAATAGGGAGCTTGTGAAGCGCAGCATCACTGGAGTCTTCCAGCGTTGCGTCGAGCCAGAAAAAGGAGTGGCAATCCTCAAAGACATCCACCAAGGCGAATGCGGCCATCACGCCGCCTCAAGATCCCTCGTGGCCAAGGCTTTCCGCCATGGGTTCTTTTGGCCGACTGCCTTGGAGGATGCTAAAGAAATAGTCAAGACCTGCAGAGGATGTCAAGTCTTCAGTTCCAAACAACACCTGCCGGCTTCTGCCCTCAAGACCATTCCCCTCACCTGGCCTTTCGCCGTCTGGGGACTGGACATGGTGGGCCCTTTCAAGACGGCCCGCGGTGGCTTGACACATCTACTCGTTGCTGTGGACAAGTTCACAAAGTGGATCGAAGCAAAGCCGATTAAGAAGCTGAACGGGCCGACTGCCGTGACATTCATCACCGACATCACTACTCGGTACGGCGTGCCGCACAACATCATCACCGACAACGGCACGAACTTCGCCAAAGGCGCACTGGCACGTTTCTGCGCGACACAGGGCATCCGATTGGACTTAGCATCCGTTGCCCACCCGCAGTCAAACGGCCAAGTCGAGCGAGCAAATGGACTTATCCTCTCCGGCATCAAGCCCCGACTGGTTGTACCACTAGAGCGATCGGCCGGCTGCTGGCTTGAAGAACTGCCGGCTGTCCTCTGGAGTCTGCGCACTACACCCAACAAGTCAACCGGCTTCACTCCATTCTTTCTTGTGTACGGTGCCGAGGCTGTCATCCCAACAGACATCGAGTTCGACTCGCCTCGGATCACCATGTACACAGAGGAGGAAGCCAAAGAAGCAAGAGAAGACGGCGTCGACCTACTGGAAGAAGGCCGGCTGTTAGCCCTCAGCCGGTCCGCCATCTACCAGCAAGGCCTGCGCCGCTACTACAACCGCAAGGTCAAGCCAAGATCCTTCCAAGAGGGTGACCTTGTGCTCCGGCTGATCCAGCGAACAGCCGGCCAGCACAAGCTCTCGGCCCCTTGGGAAGGCCCCTTCGTCGTCAGCAAGGCACTCGGCAACGACTCCTACTACTTGATCGACGCGCAAAAGCCAAGAGCACGCAAGAGAGATGACTCCGGCAAGGAGTCGGAGCGACCATGGAATGCAAATCTCCTAAGACGATTTTACAGCTGAAAAGCAGTATGTATCACGCTACTCCTTTTGTATTAAGTTACAAACCAACAGGCGCCCCGAACAGTACTCGGGGACTGCCTTTTATTTATCTATGAATGATGAGTGTCATATCCATGAATGTATTATTACATTTTGAATTCTTGTCCGGCACCGGGTCCGACTAATCGGCCCGGGGACTGGCCGCCTTGAGCTATATTCCAAGTTCTTCCCGAAGTCAGCGAAGTAGTGTGCCGGCTCCCAAGTCCTCCCTTGTTGAAAGTCGCAGCTCAAAGAACTGACTGTCCGACTAGCAAGAGGAAAGACAGAAAGGACGCCCACATGAAAAACGGCTAAGGAACAACTAACCTATATAGCAAAAAGACGGCCTCCATATACGCCTGCCGGCTGTCACAGCAGCCGGCTGGCCGGCTTCCTAAAAACTTAGCTTAAGTCCAGCAGAGCTAAAAGTACTTCACCCTCCCAAATCGGCCAGGCACCCCCCGGCTACAGATTGCAGAGCAACTGTTTGACTAGGGAGGCGGCAACCAAGGGAGGGCGGCAAAGGAAAAAAGCAGAAGGACAAAAAGCGAAAGTACAAGGAAAAACCGATTGCATAGCTTATATACATAAAGCCGCCTAAAGGCTGGCAACAGACTTGAGTTTCAATACACCCAGTGGGTGGAATTGTGCAGACTTAACCAAACATTGTTCAAAAGTAACAAGACAGGAAAATAAAAGAAAGAAGACTAAGGCGCGACTTGGAGGCCGAGCTGGTCGGTGAAGGCAGCCCGCCGGCTAAAGGAGTGGCCGCCTAGTTGGTCCCGGCTTGACCACCTCCCGCGGCAGGAGACGCACTCGCACGCGACGTAGTGCTGGAGGCGCGGTCAGGCTGGCCGGCTTCTCCACCAGCCGGATCGGCGTCTTCACCCTCCTCCTCCTCCTCCTCCTCGCCCTCGTCGCTGGAGTCGATCTCCTCCGCTGAGTCCTCGCCATGCGCCGGGTCCAGCCCGAACCAATCTTCCGGCTGGGCGACTCCATTGTCGTCCACCTCCAGGGCGAAGACGTTGGTGTCGGTGTAGTCGGCGATTGCCGAAGCTCACCGAATGATGGCCGGCCGCGCCGGCTCCAGCTCCGTGTCGGCTTGCTGCCACCAGGTCGACAGCTGGTCCAGGTTCAAGCTGGGATACCAGGCCTTGACGAACTCCAGCACCCGCCTGGCGCCGGAGCGAGCCGCTGACGCCTTCCAAGCCTCGAAGCGGCCGACGGCCACCTCCAGCCAGTCGGCGGTCCGACTGGGAGTGCGCGGGACTACTTGGCCGGGCCAGAGGGCGGCCAAGACTGCCGACCCGGCACGCTGAAGCCGGCGGAGCAGCCTGTGAGCCGGCTGGATACGAGCCTGGATCGCTAGAAGCTGCTCCTCCAGCGAGCGGCCGGCGGTTGGCGACATCTCGAAGCCGGCTTGCCTCTTCGCCTGGCGACGGGCTTCGACGGCCTGGTTGGCGGCAGTGGAATAGCCGGGGAAGTACTCTGCGCGAAGAAGGAAAGGAAAGAAAAACACCAAAATCAGAAAAAACAAGTCAAATGGCAGATGGCAAGAAAGGACGAAGGGGTAGATGACCTACCGTCAACCAGGTCCTCAATCTGGCCATAGCCAGAGACCAGAGTCTGCTTGACCTCCGCCCAGCCGGCCGCCTCCGTCTCGAACTCGGCCTGGAGGGCGGCCTCGCGATCCTGCGCAGCTTTCAGCGCAGCCTTGTGGCCTTCCTCCTGGTCGGCCAGCTTCTTGACCAGGCGGTCGCGCTCCTGCACCAAGGCGGCGAGCTCCGCGTCCTTGGCACGAAGAGCAGTCTGGGACTCCCCCAGCTGCGCCCTCATACTGGCGTTGGCCGCTGCAGAGATAGAAGAAAAAGAAGAGCAATAAGGAATGATCAAGGAAGATCCGAGCCGACTGCTCAGCAGTCGGCCCGAATCTCGGGGACTACACCCAGTGGGTGCGCTGACGCGCCCCCACATGAGAAAAAGGTCAAGTCACGTACCTCGGCTTTCCGTGAGATCGGAGGTCTTCTGAGTCAACTCCCGAGCCTGGGAGTTGAAGGCGGCCGCTCGGAGATTGTGGTAGTCCTGCAAGATGGACAGAAGACCGACGTGAGAACCAAAGCAGCAAAAACAAAAATCTCCAAGAAGTTCCAAGCCGCCTGCTCAGCAGCCGACTCGGAACTCGGGGACTACACCCATTGGGTGCGCTGACGCGCCCCCACGAGAGAAATCAAGTTCAAAAAGAGCAAGATGAGAATACTAACCCGGATGGCTGCCCGCGTGGCGAGGAATTCGTCGGTGAACTGCCTCAGCGCCGCGGCTTGGCTCTGCAGCCGTGTCCGGACGTCTTGCGCGGCGACGTTCACCACGGCCGACCCTCCGCCCGGCGTCCACCCCGAGGTAGCGCTGGCCACCTCCACGTCTCGGGCCGACGAGCTGGAGCCCACGGCCGTCTCTGGCTCCGACGCAGCCTTCTGCGGTTCAGCCGCGGCCTTCCCCGCACGCCGGCTTGGCGGAACCCGGACCGCCACCTCAGCCCCCGCGGCCGGCTCACCCCCCGACGACTGTGCGGGCGCAGGCTCAGGCTGGCGGCCTTGGGCCGTCCTAGTTGGAGGAGTCGGCCCCGGCGCCTCCCCCAAGATGACGACGTTGTCGCCGCTTCCTCCCAGCCCCGGCTGGGAACCGCTGGCTCCCCCCGGCGAGGGATCCACGTCCCCGGGCGCCATGGTGCGCAGGGGGGTGACCATCAAGGCCTCCCCTGCCGCCGCTTCGGCCTCGGCCTCTGCCTGGGCCTTGGCTGCGGCCTCGGCGAGCGCCTTCGCCGCTTCCTCCTCCCGAGCCGCCTGGGCGGCAGCTGCCCTCCGTGCCTCCGCCTCCCGCGCTTCCTGCTCCTCCCGCGCCTCCTGCGCGTTCCTTTCTGTTGCCTCTAGGAGGGCGGCGCGGGGATCTATGCGGCGGCTGGTGCTCCCAGAGCCCCCTGGCGACTCGATGACGGAGCCGACGTCCGCCCGCTCAAGTGATAGCGGAGCCCTGACCATTGAAAAAGAAGACGAAGACTCAAGAACCATCAAAGGGAAGAGAGAAGGACAGTACGAAGAAAGAGAGAACTTACGCTGATACCGCCTGCGGCTGCTTCACCACCTTGCGGAAGCGAGCCGCCTTCGCAGCCGCCTCTTCCCGCCTGGTGGCCGCCGCCCCACCCCTAGGCTTCTTCGTCCGGCTGCCGAACATGCCCTGGGTGGCGCGACGTTTCTGGCCTCTACCCCGAGCAGGCTGCGCACCGGAAGAGCCCGCGCCGCGTCCGGGGGCCGGCTGGCGGGGCGGGACGGGTTCGGCTTCGTCCTCATCTGGCCAGTCCTCGAAGGTAGCGGTAATCCCGGAGCCGCCTGCTTCACCGCCAGCCGGATCGGCGGCGTCCTCCATATGGACAGCCCCCAGGTCGGGGTCCTCCTGGTCGTGCTCGGTCCGGTCGGGGACGAAGCGGCGCTCCGCGTCCGCCCCGCCGGCCGGCCGAAGCAGAGGACTCTGTCAAAAAGAGCGAGCCGACTGAGTTAGAGTCGGCCCAAAGGAACTCGGCAACAAAGCTGAGAGAGAGAAAGAGAAAAAGAGAAAGGGAGCGTACCGTAGGCGGAGGATTGGTGCGGCTGTATGGCTCCTTGCCAAATTGCCAGTCATCGGAAAGCTGGCAATTGGCGAGGTAGTTCACCATGTCGGCGGCGTCAGGCCGCGGCATCTCCTTGGTACACATCCGGCTCGGATCGAGCTGGCCGCTCATCTAACAGATCAGATGAGGCCGGCTCTGGAGCAGAAGGACCCGGCGTGTGACGAACGCGGCCAGGAGGTCGGGCCCCGTCAGGCCCTCCGACTGGACCATCACCCGCAGGCGGGCGATGGCGGCATTTCCTCCCTGCGACAGCGTCACCGCCCGGAAGGACCACTGGGGCAGCCTCCCCGCCGGCGGGCCGGCTACGTAAGCCGGCAGGTTGAGGTAGTCACCTCGGGGAGTGATGTTCCACACGTAGAAGTATGACTTCTGCCACTTCTTCACCGATTGGATCAGCGTGATGACGGGGAAGGGGTTGTCGGCGCCTGATCTCCGCGACGCGATGAAGGCGCCGGTCTGAGCCGGCACGCCCCTCACGCGCGTGCCCAGCTTCGACTGGAAGAACTCCCCCCAGAGCTCGAGGGTGGGGAGGACGCCAAGATAGCCTTCGCACAGGGTGATGAAGGCCGACAGGAGCACCACCGCGTTGGGGGTGAGGTGGTGTGGCTGGAGTTGATAGAAGTCCAACCAGGAGCGGAAGAAGGCGCTCACTGGCAGGCCGAAGCCGCGCAGGAAGTGCGAGCGGAAGACCACCCGCTCGCCCTCCTGCGGCGCCGGCCTGACCTCCTTCTCCGGCGCGAGGCGGACCTCCACTTTGTCCGCGCTGGGCAGACGCCGGGTGTCGCGGAGGAAGTCGATGTGGTCGTTGTGGACGATGGAGCCATCCCAATCCCCGCCGAGCTGCTCTACGTGGGGAGGCATAGCGGAAGCTGGCACGGCGGCGGAGGAGCGTGCGAAGGAAGAGCGCGGCGGCGAGGCACTGTCGCAGGAACGAGCAAGGCGAGAAGACGAAGGGAGTAGGAGGAGCGTGCGAGGGTCTGCCGCCCTCCACCTCCCCCTACTTATAGCCTCACGCGGCCGAAGAGGCCGGACGTGGGGGGAGACATGGGATTAACTGCGCCCACTCCCCACGTCTCGCGTTTATTACGCATAAAGTGCGAGCCGAAACTGCCGCACGGAACGTGCGGGCGGTTTCGGGATACAAAGGATCCGCGCCTGGGCCGAGGCACGGACGTGGCGGGCCCCCTCCCTGCGGCGACGTCCCGTCACGCGCGTGGGCTGGCAGGCTTTCCGGCCACGTGGCACGCCACGGCCCGAGGCCGGCCCGCAGCCCGGTGCACAAGCCCGCGGGTTCCCGCCTCCCGACTCCAGAAGAATTCGACTAAGGGCGGCGCGCCTGCACCAAGGCCGGCTCCTAGCTGCCGGCTTGTCACGATAGGAAGCTGACCGAGCTTCTCGAACCCCACTCCACCTCGAAGCCCAATCAGCTTCGGGGACTACTGTCGGGGTAAACGACCACGGGTAGCCTAACCGACTACCCCTGGCTCTTCAGAAAATTTATCAGGCCTTTGGGCCTTCAAGCACTCCAAGCATTTGGGCCGCCTTCCCCGGCCGGCTACCACTAAAGCCGACTCCCGGAAGGCGACCCAGCCTCACCGACTCCAAGAAGCCGGCCAAGAAGGACGCCGACTCCTAGAAGCCGGCCAAGACCACAACCGCTCCTACATAACGACGACCTGACGGGGCATGGCCACAGTGCGGCCCACGACCCCCGAAGCCCGAGGCAGGCATGGCTACAGGAGGCCGTACGGGGGGGATGTCTCCCGTGCGGCCCGACACTGTAGCCACGCCAGCCGCGACGTCATCCACGACCCCCTCCTGTACGGCCCAAGGACCGCGGGCCCCTTCAGCCAGAGAGAGGCGTGAAGGCGGCCCGGCTTTTCCTAGTCGGCCAGGAGCATAGCCGGCCTCCAGAAGCCGGCGACTCCCTTCCTCGAAGCAGGAGCCCCATTAAGGAGACAAGACGAGGTGAGGCTACAGTGATAGCCCCCGATGCGGATCACTGTAGCCACGCTTACCTCGACAAAGCCCTCATCGTCAGAGGCGCGGCTACAGTAAGCAGCCGCCGACAAGACCCTAGGCGGTGGGGCCGGCCTGCCGACCGAGTAGCCGGCAGCCGGCGGGACCCAGCAGCCGGCGGAGGAGCCGGCAGGCGTAGACACTGACGGCTGGGGCCAGTTCCCAGTCGGATTACCATAGTACCCCCGGGGGGTAGGCCTATATAAACCCCCCGGAGCACCCATGCAAAGGGTTCGCACCTCTGCATGTCTGGCTTCCAAGCATAGCACACGCACACACACCATAAAGAGAGAGAAGCAAGAGCTAGCCTTGTTCTTCTTCTCCCTTGATCCCAACAGCTCTAGGGGCGATTGTAGCTACCCTTTATCGAGCTAGTGATCATGCGGAGACCCCGCAGAGCAGGACTAGGGGTGTTATCTCCTCGGAGAGCCCCGAACCTGGGTAAGATTCGCCGGCGTGCATGTCTTCGCCTCATCCCGTTTCTAGGCACCGGCGACGTTTTATTGGCTCCCACAATGATAAGCCATCCCTTGGCATATGTCGCACCAACCACCCGACAACCAATGTGCCAAGCACATAAGGTTTTTAGAAATATTATTACGCTCCCACTTACTTTCTTGAATTATAAGCATCTTCGTTACCCATTGATGAAGTCAAAACCCCTTTGACCATTTCATCAAAACACGAAGATTCCAACTCCATTTTTCTCTCTTCTATCCATTGCTGGAACTCTGAAGTTTGCATACCTACTAGCATCCTCTGGATTGACAAATTACTTTGGACTATATCATATGCAAGTCCTAGCTTTCATTTCCATCATATGGAAATCCTTCTATCATCCATGTTTCATATCTCATGATTGAAATATGTATTAATTGCTAGTTCAACCCGAACCGACTTTAAGCATCCCTACGATGAAAACAACCTCATCGTAGTCAACTCTTGAACTTGTTATTTCAACAAGTCGAGCTTTATGGATAAAACATTTTATCCGTATCAGTTTTAAGTTCCATAAATATTCGTTAGACTCCAAGTCTTCCGAAAGGTGTATCAAGGTTTTAATCTTGAATCACTTATATGGAAACTAACTCGGGTTGTATTGGCATTTAGCCAATTCCGGAGTCAGGGCCCATCAACGCTTCCTTGTGTATCGTAGGTATAATGTTGTCTAACAACAATATCTCATTTGCGCACCTGAGAGGTTTGCACGAGCCTTGCCTACGTGGTTCAGCTGCAAGTTCGACCGAAGTTCATACATTTTATTGTAGAGACTTCCGTATCAGTCGCAGTAGGAAACTCTGCAATTTCTTCCAAGGTCTCTTTCCTTTGATCTGATGAAGATACTGTTTATCTCGTCGAGTTGCACTATTCTCCCACTCACCTTTTAGAAAGAACCATTCTCTTTTAAAGCATACCGTTCTTTGTGGCAAACCTATTTGCCTCGGTATAGTGAGGGAGGAATACCCAATGACTTGGGATAACCTACAAAGTAGCACTTGTCTGATTTGGAATAGGTTTGTAACCTTTTACACAAGCCCCATATTCCAAATGTTAAGAAAAGATACAACATGGTTGGGCGTACCATACCATGGCTTCATTTCAACAGACTTGATGAAGCTCTTTTCAGTGTAAAAGCCGTAGTCTCTAAAGCATCACTCTTTAAAAGGGATAATGGCAAATTTATTTATGCCATCTTTGATCTTACCATGTCATAAATGGTTCGATTACATCTTCACGGACTTTCCACTTGAAGTGGTGTTCCGGGAGGTGCAAGTTTATGAAACCCCTTTCACAACTCATCAGACATTCGCTAAACATGTAACTCAAATATTCCTTTGTGCAATCAAATTGCAGAAACATAATTTTCTTGTTACAATAACTTCTACTTCATTTTTGAGAACCTTTCGAATGATTTCAAAAGATCCAGACTTACGTCTCATCAAGTAAATATCCATATATCTACTTGAGTCATTTCTGAAGATAAATAAATCCACCACTAACAACACTTATCGGACTACACACATCAAATGTATGATCACTAATAAGTTTGTTGTTCGTTCCTTATGGCCTGTGAACGGTATTTTAGTCACTTCACTTTTCGGAGGAAAGTTGCAAGTGTCAGATGATTCAAAATCAAAAAGACTTCAAAATCCATCATAATGGAATTTTCCATGCGGGTTTCTCCAATGTGACCAAATGTAGTGCCACACTTGTGTGGTATTCTTTTAGTCTTGCGATATTTAGCGTCAGTGTTATGGATGTATCATATTACCCTCAATATTCATAACATACGTCCCATCGATGATGGAAGTATGGCCCTTATGTTATTCATAATACTTAACAATAATTGTTGTTTTTATGAACAACTCTTTTGCAACAAACATTTTGCAATGGGCTAGAGTGTATGAAACTCTAAAATGAATTATGAAAGTAAACCCAGAGGTATTGTATTATTATCAATATTCATAACATACATCTCATTCATAATGAAAGTATGGCCCTTGTGTTATTCATAACATCGAACATAAAAAGTTCTCTTATGAACAACCTTCTTGCAAGATACCTTATGCAATGGGATAGAGTTTGTAAAACTCTAAATGAATTATGAAAATAAATACAGATGGCAATACACCGATGGAAGGTATAGTAACATTTACTATGTTCCCTGTGTATACCTTAACCTCATGTCTAGCTAGTCTTTCAGGCCATAGTAGTTCTTACATCGAGTTGCAACAGAATGCAATCGAGCGGGCATTTTTGTTATGAACTCACAATACCCAAGAATTAGTGATTAACATGTTTAACCATAATTCGCAAGAACTATATCTTTGACCAGCCTTCTATACATCAAAAACTTGTATGACATTCATACATGAGCTGGATATTCCAGTCTTCTTTCCTTTTGCCTTTATACTTCTAGCAGTTTAACTTTTAGTATTTCTCCTACTTTCAGAAGAAGCACCCAACTTAAGAGTGGCATAAGCCCCGGACTTCCTAGGCGTGTAAGTCATACTAACACCCTTTGGACACTTCCTTTCTCTTTAAGTTGTTGTTTTATTCACCTTTCATTATATGACAGGCGTTCTTCTGGATCCCTTTCCCAATAGTCAAATGCATAGTAAACACTTTTACTAATACTTGCAAACAAACATTGCTTTGTTTGTATCTGAAAATAGTTTTCAGTTCCATGAATATCATATAACTATCCCAACTTTCGGAGTTTGGGTTTCATGGAAGCAAACATATTCCACTTGACCGTAACAGAATTCTAGCTTTTGGATCGAAGGACGAGAGTCACATGATCCATAGCATTAGCGGGAGGATACGGAAAGCATGCGATAGGACAAAGTCCTTCTTGGCACTTTTGAGGACAATCCTCATATTACGTTACCAATCGTAAAGTTTTAACCAGATATTTAACAGTTATTCAATTTTAATAGGGATGGTGGAAATGCGAGCCATTATTCTACAACTATTATGCAAGAAACACTTAGACAGTGTTCATAATTAATTGCACTAAGAATTAAACATGTTAATTCAACAGTGCACTCCCACTCAAATCAATATCTCTCATAATTGATTTAGAGTGATTCAAGATCCATATTTCTATTCGATGCCATTGACGGGTTCATCACTGATGACACGAATTTCAATCGGTAGGCCAACTTGCCGATCACATCTCTATGTGATTCTTGTTCATCTTTCGATGGGCGTGTTCCGAGCTCAGGACTCTCCTGCCTGAACGTCAAAGACAACCAAGTGATCTTGCTGCGAGATCTGACCTCACCCGCCTCATTCCTCTCGATTCGTTCGTGCTCATTTGTACATGGCGCACCCCGAAAAGATACGAATTTCAGACGGTGCTACACTTGGGTGAACACTAACTACTTTGATATTTTAAGTGAGAGATCACCCTAATAAAAAGCGACTACCGCGCAATCAAGAAGGGTGCATCATAAGGGATAAACATCTCAGGCAATTCATAATAGCATGATATGGTATAGCCCTTCCTGACGGAGAAGTATTTCATTTCTTCGTCTCTGGCATTCGCGTCGGTGTTCACCTTCGCGAAGATTGCCACCACCTTGTCGATGCACCAGATAATATTGCTATCTCTATAGCTAACAAAATAATGCATTACAACAAGGTTGACACGCAGGTCATTAAAGTGCAATCATATGGCTCCAGCCATCATGCCGAATCATGACACGCAGGTCATGTTAATCAAATTACATCGTATAGTCATCTCATACATAATCGAATTAGTATGAGCACTGCTATACCACATCACATGCACATCCTGCAAAACCAAGTTAGACGCCTCTAATCGGTTTATGCAAAATTTTATTTTACGTGGCTTCTAAGGTTTTGACTTAAACCGCAGCTACCAACGTTTTATCATCAAGTATGATTATTCAAGTTGCTAGATTAACATCTCGGGGTGTATGAAACACGAGATAATTAAATCTCGAGCCCCATACTAAACTTCGTCATACGCATGACCCCCGTGCAGATAATATTTGCAATGCCCTTTCATCTGCGAATTTCATCTTTCTTTTGACTACGGCAGAACCCAAAGAACTGATAGCACTTCCATGATCAATCAGGATCACGGATTGCCAGAACTTTGTCAAATTCCACCATGTTGTCTCGAGATTGAGCAAACGCAAATTCTAGGGAAGGAACAAGAACATCGGGTAACAGATTTCATCTGTCACCCGCATAAATAATTTTCAGCAATAGATCTCATCTACTACCTAATTATATTATGCAATACCCATACATCTCCATGTATTCTAGATCAAAACCTGCATCTACGCATAGCATGGCTCATGATGCCACTGTAGGGTAACGCAGCAGAAAACAAAAAAATTTCCGACCTACACACCAGCCCAGGACCACTATGGAGACTGCATACATGGTTTGATCTTTTTCGTTACCGACTCGTAGCGCAGCGGGAAGTAGAGTCGATGACGATCGACGGTGCAGATCCCCGCAGCTAGGATTTACAACCTCCCAACCGCGAGGATGTATACCCTCATCTGCTCCTCAGACAGCCCTCAGGGAGGCGGTCGAACAGCCCCCCCGGACGGTGTCGCGGACAGCCCTTCGGGAGGACCTTCGAAACTCGAATGGTCACTCGGACAGCCCTTCGGGAGGACCTTCGAAACTCGCACGGTCACATGGACAGCCCTTCGGGAGGCACTCACGAACTAAGACCGAAACTACGATCTCTCTACAGAGTTGCACACATACGGTGTCATCTATCCGGCAGGGCTTCGCCGTCCAGAACTAGTTCCTGCCGGAACCCAGACAGCCTTTCGGCTCTACGAAACTATTTCGCGGGGAGGGAGAGAGAAGCCAGATCATTGCATGGCACTTGTATGTGAGAAGGGATGAGGTTTGGGCTGCCCACTCCTCCTCTATTTATAGGAAAGCCAAGGGGTAGGGATGGCTCACAAAAACCCAAAATGCCCATGTAAATGTCACACATGAAGGGCATAATGGGGAGGGAAGTGGAGCTCCATGGAGCCCCACACATGTGGCCGGCCAACCCCCTTGGGGGACCCCCATGAGGAGCATGCTTGGCCCCCAAGCCCTTCTAGAAGCCTTTTGGAAATATCCCAAAAGGTGACTCACCATAAAATATCCCAAAAAGCACTTTCACTATTCACGACGACATTTTTCAGCGTCTGTTCGAACTGAAAATATTTGTGTGGGCTTAGAACATTTCCAGTACCCACCAAAATTATTTTCAACGCGTTCCGAAACAATTCCGGTTTAGTGATTTTCATCTGCGAAAAGCATCTGAAGTGGTTCTGGCAGCTCCGGAGCATATCCAGTTATTATCCCGGAAAGCTTCCAGAATGATTCTGGCACCCTCCAAGAATTATCAGGCATGTGCCGAAACCAATTTGACTTTATGGTATCCCCTGAAACAACTTTTCAGTTTCATCGAAACTCATCCGATGACCTCTTTCTGCGGAACCTTTTCCGCTGTCCGAAACTTTTTCGGTGATTTTCTCTCAGACTCCTTGTCTAGTATTCAGCAGATAGATGACCCTTAAGCGTGTGACCCTATAGGTTCGGTGAAGTATAGGCATGACTGGAACCCTTTACGATCAATGATCAACATCGGAGCCGTGGACACCCATATTGACCCCTATACCCACACGAATAAATATTCGAGTGAACCTCCAGTTGCCGTGTTCTATTCCTGTTGCTTCGCGATATGTTACAAATACCCGAGGTGAGACATGTTGGCATTCCCGTGGATCAACAACTTGTCCACTATGCTAGTTACCTCGTTACCGGTATTGTTCTCTTTTCTCGTTATCGTGTTCCGGCATCCCCGTGATCAAATCACAAAGTGTCTGGCCAGACAATGATGGATACCGTAACACCGAGAGGGCCCAGAGATATCTCTCCATCGGCGGAGGAGCAAATCCCAATCTTGAGCTATCAAGTTACTTGACACACTTTTCCATGAACCCGTAAGCCGCCGTAATAGCCACCCATTTACGGATGACGTTTAACAAACCCCAAAGTTCATGAAGCAAGCATGAAGAAACTCGATACTCTCATGGTCTAAGGAATCATGCAAACGTTAACCATCTCTGTGTTATGTACCATTAACTTGTGATGAATGAATCTCATAACATAACATCAATCCGGGTCGATTCAACACAAATGTTCTCTTAACATTGTGCCCTCAAAATTGCTGGCATAGACATGCCCATGATCAGGAAAACAGAACCATCATGCAACGCTTGAGCTAGTCTTAGAGGCCAGACTAGGAATACTTCTTACCGTTTATTATTCCACACGTGCATATGAGTCTTCCTCCGAGCCTCGTGGATATTGCAGACTCGAGAATCATTGCAGTTATAGCATGGAACAGAAACATAATTATGAACTCGGAGATAAATAATATCATTTATTATTGCCTCTAGGGAATATCTCCTACAAATATGATATAACAAGATGGTATCTCGCTAGCCCTTTCTGAGACCGCAAAACATAAATCCAGAGCACCTCTGAAGATCAAGGATTGACTAGACATTGTAATTCATGGTAAAAGAGATCCAGTCACAGTCATACTTAATGTAAATTAATAGTAATGCATGCAAATGACAGCGGTGCTCTCCAACTGGTGCTTTTTAATAAGAGGATGATGACTCAACATAAAAGTAAATAGATAGGCCCTTCGCAGAGAGAATCAGGGATTTGTAGAGCTGCCAGAGCTCGAGTTTTGAAACAGAGATAAATAATATTTTGAGTGGCATACTTTCATTGTCAACATAACAACCAAGAGATCTCGATATCTTCCATGCTACACACATTATAGGCGGTTCCCAAACAGAATGGTAAAGTTTATACTCCCCCACCACCAACAAGCATCAATCCATGGCTTGCCCGAAACAACGGGTGCCTCCAACTAACAACAGTCCTGGGGGAGTTTTGTTTGCAATTATTTTGATTTGAGCATGGGACTGGGCATCCCGGTTACCGGCCATTTTCTCGTGAATGGTGAGCGGAGTCCACTCGTCGTGAGAATAGCCCACCTAGCATGGAAGATATAGACAGCCCTAGTTGATACATGAGCCATTCGAGCATACAAAGCAGAATTTCATTTGAAGATTTAGAGTTTGGCACATACAAATTTACTTGGGACGACAGGTAAACACCGCATATAGGAAGGTATGGTGGACTCATATGGAATAACTTTGGGGTTTATCGAAGTGGATGCACAAGCATTATTCCCACTTAGTACAAGTGAAGGCTAGAAAGAGACTGGGAAGCGACCAACTAGAGAGCGACAACAGTCATGAACATGCATTAAGATTAATCAACAATGAGTGCAAGCATGAGTAGGATATAAATCACCATGAACATAAATATCATGGAGGCTATGTTGATTTTGTTTCAACTACATGCATGAACATGTGCCAAGTCAAGCCACTCGAATTGTTCAAAGGAGGATACCACCCTATCATACCACATCACAACTATTTTAATAGCATGTTGGCACGCAAAGGAGAGTCCCATCCGAACATGGGACGAAGTCTTCAATCTTGTATCTTCATAGTCCAACAGTCCGGCCAAAGTATATAGTCCGGCAATCCGAGGACCCCCTAATCCAGGACTCCCTCAATAGCCCTTGAACCAGGCTTCAATGACGATGAGTCCGGCGCGCAGATCGTCTTCGGCATTGCAAGGCGGGTTCCTCCTCCGAATACTCCATAGAAGATTTTGAACACAAGGATCGTGTCCGGCTCTGCAAAACAAAATCCACATACCACCGTAGAGAGTATAATATTTCCACAAATCTAATATGCTGACAACGTGACATCACGCCGTGGTCCGGTTATTCGAACCGTTTTTCTGAACCAGCTACTACACATATTGCGAGGCGGTTTTCTTGGCACGTCTTTTCGAAGCAGAGATCGTGTCCCCTTATTACGAGATTCTCATCAATATGGGTGTGGGTAACCCAACTGTGCCATTAATCACGGTGCTTGGGGAATAAGCGAGTTTACTAGGCAGGTGAGGAGGCGCACAGTTTCCTCCGCCCTTATAAAGGGACAAGGACTCCTCCTTTTTACCCACGCCTTCTTCTTCCCTGCCATCCATTCTCGCGCACTCGAGCTCCAGCGCCCAAGTTTGCATTTTCTCTGCAAAATCACTCCAAACATGTCCGGAGCGGGAGGCAAGTGGATGGTCTCCTCCGTTACGGAGGAGAACATTACGAAGCTCCGGGAAGCCGGATACCTGGCCGCAGATATCGCGCACCGGCTCCCAGACGCGGGGCAGATCGTCCCTACTCCAGAATCCCATGAGAGGGTGGTATTTCTCACCCACTTCATCCGCGGACTGGGATTTCCCCTCCACCCATTCGTCCGCGGGCTCATGTTTTATTATGGGCTAGATTTCCATGATCTGGCCCCCAATTTCATTCTTAACATCTCGGCGTTTATCGTCGTGTGCGAGGCCTTTCTCCGCATCAAGCCCCACTTTGGCCTGTGGCTGAAGACCTTCAATGTTAAACCGAAGGTGGTGGTCGGCCAGCAAGCGGAGTGCGGAGGCGCCATGGTGGGCAAAATGCCCAACGTCACCTGGCTTGAAGGCTCCTTTGTGGAGACCGTAAAGGAGTGGCAATCGAGGTGGTTCTACATCACCGAGCCGCGCGACACCAACTGGGTGGCGGCCCCCGAATTTCGATCCAGAATCCCCATGCGGCTCACCTCCTGGAAAGAGAAGGGCCTATCCTGGGGTTCATCGGTGGAGCTGACCGGACTCCAGACCTACGTCAAAAACATGATAAGCAAGAAAATCAAGCTTGTCAACGTGGTCCAAGTCATGCTCTTCCGCCGGATCCTCCCGTGTCAAAGACGGGCATTCAATTTGTGGGAGTTCGACCCGGCTAAGCACCAGACGTTGTGAGAGCTCTTCGACACGACGCACAAGGACGTCTGGAAGGTGCTGTTCAAGGGCGTCGAGGTACCTCCTCCCCTTGCCGAGGACCGCGGACTCAGCGCAAAGTGCCCTGCCAATCCAGTAAGTCTTTTATATCTCATAAGATGTTCTTTTCCCCAGTACAACCATGCGTGGGATCTAAGCCTCCACGCCATTTAACAGGACTGGGTACCGACGGCGGAGCAGATCGATTGTCCAGCCCCCCTGCCCGAAGATCCAGCAGATGCTCTCCTAACAGAGATGCTGGTTCCAGCGCCTTATGAGGCGCCGGAGAAGAAGGCCAAGAAGAAGGCCACGGGGACCAGGAAAGGTCTCCGGCGCAAGGTTATATCGGACTCATCGTCCGAAAACACCGAGGCGCACTCCTCCCACGAAGACGAGGAGGAGGAAGAGGAAAGTTCTCCCCCCCAGCCGGGGGGGGGGGGACAGGAAAAGGAAGGCAGCCCCATCAGGGGAGGCCGAAGGGTCCAAGAAGGGAAGGACCCTCCTTGCGGACTGCTCCACGACGGCCGCTTTCAGCGACGAGGAGTGGTTACCCAGGGACAAGCCCCTGGCGAAGTCGTGAGTATCCGGATACCATAATAGTTCTTGGTACATTTTATTCTACTGCTTCTTATCACGCCGAACATGATTATGCAGTCCATCCCGAGCCCATATCGACGTATCTTCGTTGGATGATTCTTTGGGCCCGTCGGATAAGAACAACGATTCACTCCCGACCGCCTCCTCCCCCCTCCCTACGGACGACACCGAGGTGTTGTCTCAAAGGGCACTGAACCAAGGGGAGACAGTTCCGGAGGCGCCCCAAGGCGACATTCCAGGCGCTGGGCGCATGAGGGGCAAGACTCCCCTGGGCCCTAACGCCGGGGGCAGCAAGTCTAGCCCCCAGCCGAATACGGCGCCGGAACCTCCAGTGGTTCCGGATTCTATCAGGCAACCCCTCGCTAAGGGGGGCAAGCCGTCTGTGCCGATGGCCTCTGTCCATCCAGAGGCATCGGACAACTTGCTGGAAGCGCTTCGCGGCGCTTCCATTGACGAAGAGCACCGCACTATTATGAGTGCGGTGGTCAAGAAGGTTCAGTCCGCCAAGAGCGGACTGACTGAAGCCTGTGCCAGCCTCCTAACAGGCTTTGAGGTAAGTAATCAAATTATAAGAAAATGTTTCAGCATAGACAGTAGCCCCTGATGCTCTGTTTGGCGTTCACGAAGAAAGGCCGAATAGAGGATCAAATAATAATCGCAGGAGTCTAATCAGAATGTGTCTATGTGAATAAGCAGGCTTCACTGCTGGCCGCCGCCGCTCGTACCGCGGAGGTCGCCGCACTGAAGCGGGACCTTGAGCGGTCCAAGGAAGAGCTTGGCCTTACCAAGAGGCAGCTCGAAGAGAACAAAGGTAAGTGACACCCCGTCTGAATATTGATAAAGAAAAATTTGGTTTTGGAATAATTGGATCATCATGAATTTTGCTAGGGGCCACGACCGAAGTGGTTGCCCTGAAGAAGGCGTTGTCCGAGGCCGAAGACAAAGTGGCCAAGGAGCGCATCGAGCGAGAGAAGCAAGAGGCCTGAGTAGGCGAGGTGCAGCAAGAGCTCTAGGCTCTCGTCAAGAAATACGAGTCCTTGGAGCTTGACTCTAAGATGCAAGGGTCCGAGCTTGTGAAGGCCCTCGAAAATGCACAACATGCCAAGGCCGAAGCCCAAAAGGCCCTCTAGGAAATTGAGGCGGTTAAGAAGATAGCGGCGGGTAAGGCATTCATTATGCAAAGCAAGCATGTGAAGGAAGCTTTCTTTTTACTTACCCGAGTTCAGAGCTCTCTAGGAGCGTTCGCAGAGATACCCCGCAGTGTGTCGGATGCCGCGGAGTTCTACCGGGCCGAGGAGGGGAGCTCGACAAAGAGGTTGTTCTGGTCTCAGTATACTGGGACCGAACATCCGATGCCCTTGAGCAACCAGTTGAAGCAACTGGTCGAGCTTCACAAGGCGGCCGAACATGCCATGAGGGGTCTTATAGTCCGGATGTGGCCTGGCGAGCCCCTGCCTGGTAGCTACTTCGGCCTGGTAAGGCGGCTTGTGAACGCCTGCCCATGGTTTGAAGTCATAAAGTGGTCCGTCTGCATTGAGGGTGTGCGCAGGGCCTTTGCCCGGGCGAAAGTGCATTGGGCGAAGTTGGACGCCGAAAAGTTGGTGAAGGAAGGGCCGCCGGAGGGCAAGGAGCATTGCCAGCCCGAAAAGTATTATGACAGTGTCCTGAAGGGTGCTCGCCTTGTGGTGGAGGAATGTGCTAAGGATATAATATTTGAATGAATGTACTCATGTTATCCTGTAATATGAAAGGAGTTCATCCGCGCTATGCAACACTTGTTAATTTAAAATATTACCTTCTGTGCGGCCATTTATAAAATCTGAGAGTTGGCCAGTCGTCGGCTTCTGCCCCCATGTAACTAGTACTGAGGTGTTCGGGATAAACCTGATCACTCTTTATCCCAATTTTGGGTCCTTCAAAGGAGGTGTTCAGCACAGCGAACCAGGCAATCGAACTATAAAGCTTTATCACTCTCACTTAGCCATAGAAGTCTACAATTTTAAATTTTGGCGAAGCCCCTAGTATTTGGAAGGCCGAACTTGGGGCGCTATATATGCCTAAATCGGACAAGGCCGACTCCTCGCCCGAAGCGGAGTTTTTTTAAGGATTTGAAACCTCTCGAACAGCGACCAGCTCTCGCCTCATCATGACAGTCAGTTTTCGGCTTTCTCTACTGAGGTGTTCGTCCGGAAAAACCGGGACACAATCGCAGTAGTTCTCCCAGCGCTACCTTAGCCGATATAGCGGAACGTAAGGTACCAAAACATGGGAGCCGGGCAAACCCAACTATTGACCCAAGACATGATTCGGAGCTGATGCATATAATGCTATAAGTTCGGGGTGCCGCACTGTCGAAAGTGTTCGGACTTTTCACGCCGTGTGATGGGGTACACTGAAGCCCCTGGCGCGCTGGTCGTACCAGAATGTACGGGTGCAATTTGTCGTAAATAAGCAGACAAGGAAAAAAAGGAAATGCAATAATAGGTTAACGCTATGCATTGTTATTTAAATAATACGTCAAAGCGTACGGATACAAGTAGTGCAATAAGCAAAAAATAGGACTATTTGACATGTCCTATCCAAGGGCAAGCTGCGTATGGGTATGTAAAAACAGGTATATCGATCATTATCAGAGACCACCTGGGGATTCCCTTGTACGTTAGAGCATCTTGCTTCCTTGGTATTTCCTTCCCGTAATGGGTCCAATGATCAGGTTGTCGGAAAGAGCTTCCAGAGAGTAGGGTCCTGAAAGAGAGAAAATGATAAAGATGTACGGGCCCTGAGGCGGTTGAGCCGCATTGTGGGCCTTGCCTCCGCGTGTGTCCATGGTATCTTGAGTGCGTAATTATGAACGCGGGGCATGAATTTCACCGCTTGACTGGGACTAGGACGGAGGCCGAATTGCTAGGCGAGCTCTAAACGTGCTTGGCGATCCTGTCGCAGGGTACTCCGGATTCTCTTGAAGGTTTCCGGTGGCTTCTTCGCCGAATTCGCGGTTGTCCTCAGAAGGCTGCTTTGTACTTCCGCCGCGAGGGCCGCAGTGTGCTCCTCTGTGCGGAGCGAGCATTCTGTGTTTCCATCGACTGTTATAACCCCGCGAGGTCCAGGCATTTTGAGCTTGAGGTACGCATAATGCGGTACCGCATTGAATCTAGCAAATGCGGTTCGTCCGAGTAGTGCGTGATAGCCACTACGGAAGGGGACGATATCGAAGATTAATTCCTCGCTTCGGAAGTTGTCCGGAGATCAGAAGACCACTTCCAGTGTGATTGAGCCCGTGCAACAGGCCTCTACACCTGGTATGACACCTTTAAAGGTGGTTTTTGTGGGTTTGATCCTTGAGGGATCTATACCCATTTTGCGCACTGTATCCTGATAGAGCAGGTTCAGGCTGCTGCCACCGTCCATAAGGACTCGAGTGAGGTGAAATCCGTCAATGGTGGGATCAAGGACCAATGCGGCAGAACCGCCATGACGGATACTAGTGGGATGGTCCCTGCGATCGAAAGTGATCGGACAAGAGGACCATGGGTTGAACTTTGGGGCGACTGGCTCCATCGCATAGACGTCCCTTAGTGCACGCTTCCGTTCTCGCTTGGGAATATGGGTTGCGTATATCATGTTCACCATTTTCACTTGTGGAGGAAACTTCTTCTGTCCTCCTGCGTTTGGCGGCCGGGGCTCCTGCTCGTCGTCGCTATGCAGCCCCTTTTCCTTGTTTTCGGCATTCACCTTGCCGGCCTGCTTGAACACCCAGCATTCTCTATTGGTGTGATTGGCTGGCTTATCGGGGGTGCCGTGAATTTGACACGAGCGATCGAGTATGCGGTCCAAACTGGATGGGCCCGGATTTCTTCTTTTGAACGGCTTTTTACGCTGACCAGATTTAGAGCCACTGAATCCGGCATTGACTGTCGTGTCTGCGGCGTTGTCGCCGTTGTTGTGGCGCTTGTGTCTGTTGCGACGCGGTCTGCCGTAGCTATCTTTGGCGTCTGAATCGCCAGGATTTCTTGATGTGTTGTTGCTGCGAACCAGCCAGCTGTCCTCGCCCGCGCAAAAGCGGGTCATGATTGTCGTGAGGGATGCCATAGACTTCGGCTTCTCTTGGCCGAGGTGCCGGGCGAGCCACTCGTCGCGGATGTTATGCTTGAATGCCGCTAAGGCCTCTGCATCCGTACAGTCGACAATTTGATTCTTTTTAGTTAGGAACCGGGTCAAGAATTTCCTGGCCAATTCCCCTGGCTGCTGGGTTATGTGACTCAAGTCATCAGCATCTGGTGGTCGCACATAAGTGCCCTGGAAGTTGTCAAGGAATGCGTCTTCCAGATTCTCCCAACTGCCAATGGAGTTTGCTGGCAAGCTATTCAGCCAATGCCAGGCCGGTCCTTTGAGTTTTAGTGGGAGGTACTTGATGGCATGTAGATCGTCGCCGCGGGCCATGTGGATGTGGAGGAGGAAATCTTCAATCCATACCGCGGGGTTTGTTGTACCGTTATATTATTCAATGTTCACGGGTTTAAATCCCTCTGGAATTTGTGATCCATTACTTCATCAGTGAAGCATAGGGGTGTGCGGCACCTCTGTGCCGGGCTATGTCACGACGCAGTTCATGCGAGTCTTGTCTGCTGTATTCGGCCCGGCCAGATTTGCTTTTAGTATATCCGGCGTGACGATCATCGTCACGCGTTAGGGCGTGCCCCCGTGATCCGTAGATCGATCTTGTATGTCCTTCTTTGTTTTCCAATACGTGTCGCAGGTCCTGCGTGTTGCCCCGGGCCTTGGTGTTTTTGTTTGACTGGCGACGGGGTGCGGGCTGGACTTCGGGTTGATATGCCGTTCTGTCTCGGCCACGGGGTGGCCGATCAGCCGCATCATATGCTGGTAGTGTGGGATTTACTGCTTCCTCCTCGAGTTGGGGTAGCAACCTGCGCTTTGGGTAACTCTTGGTTGGGCGCTCGAGTTCATGTTCCTCGGCTGCCAGGACCTCAGTCCATCTATCTGCTAGCAGATCTTGATCAACTCGAAGCTGTTGTTGCTTTTTCTTCAGGCTATTTGCTGTGACTATAAGTCGGCGCTTGAAGCGCTCCTGCTCGACGGGATCCTCAGGCATGATAAATTCTTCATCGCCGAGGCTCACCTCATCTTCAGAGAGAGGCATGTAATTGTGATCCTCTGATTCTCCATCTGCTGCTTGTTACTGAGGGCTAGCTTGTCCATCCTCCCGCTCGAGGCCTGGCCGGAGGGGATTGTCTTCGTCTTCGGCACTATCCGGAGCGTTATTGTCTCTTGTGTCGGTGTTGCTGCTTTTGCTATGGCGGGACTTAGAGCGGCGCCGCTGACGCCGGTGCTTGGATTGCTTCTTGGAGGGATTATCCTCCGTTGCCTTATCGCCATCGCCTTCTTTGGGGGTGTCCACCATGTATATATCATATGATGAGGTGGCAGTCCAGTGCCCTGTGGGTGGTGGTTCCTGTTCGTCTCCTGCATCGTCGTCCATACCGTCGATGTCTTCGGAGCCGAAATCGAGCATGTCGGTTAAATCGTCGACAGTGGCTACTAAGTGGGTGGTGGGTGGGGAGAAAATTTCTTCGTCGTCCGCATCCCACTCTAGCCGGACATAGTTCGGCCAAGGGTCTCCTGACAAGGAGAGAGACCTTAATGAGTTTAGCACGTCACCCAGTGGCGAGTGCTGAAAGATATCCGCGGAAGAAAACTCCATGATCGGTGCCCAATCAGATTCGATAGGCACGGATGCAGGCGGTTCGGAGCCCATGACCAGGGACGAATCCAAGTGTCCGGCAACACAAGTCTCATAGGAGGTGAAGTCAGTATAAGGCTCTATCGCCGCTGCGTGCGCGGCCTCTGTGGCGGGGTCTATCCACCCGTCCTCGGATGACACGATCTGCTCCGGATTGAGGGCCGGAGTAGCTGCAGGTGTGATCTCCCGAACACTGTCCAGGCAGAGCTAAGTTATGCTCGTCATGACTGTGCGGCGCACCTGACATAGGCTCGAATCCGTCGAAGATCAAGTCTCCGCGGATGTCGGCAGTATAGTTCAAGTTTCCAAACCTGACCTGATGGCCAGGGGCGTAGCTCTCGATCTGCTCCAGATGGCCAAGCGAGTTGGCCCGCAGTACGAAGCCGCCGAATACGAAGATCTTTCCGGGGGGAGGCTCGCCCTGGATCGCATCGTTGTCGATGATCGCAGGAGCCATCAAGCCTTTATCGTGACGGCATAGTGGAACTCTCAATGAAAGCACCAATGTCGTTGTCAAAACCGCCGGATCTCGGGTAGGGGGTCCGAACTGTGCGTCTAAGGCGGATGGTAACATGAGGCGGGGGACACGATGTTTACCCAGGTTCGGGCCCTCTAGATGGACGTAATACCCTACTTCCTGCTTGATTGACCTTGATGATATGAGTATTACAAGAGTTGATCTACCACGAGATTGTAGAGGCTAAACCCTAGAAGATAGCCTATGATTATGATTGTTGTTGTCCTATGGACTAAACCCTCCGGTTTATATAGACACCGGAGGGGGCTAGGGTTACACAGAGTCGGTTACAAGGGAGGAGATCTACATATCCGAATTGCCAAGCTTGCCTTCCACGCAAAGGAGAGTCCCATCCGGACACGGGACGAAGTCTTCAATCTTGTATCTTCATAGTCCAACAGTCCGGCCAAAGTATATAGTCCGGCAGTCCGAGGACCCCCTAATCCAGGACTCCCTCAGTCGTACTGAGATGCAGCGGCTACTGCCTGATGAGCTGCAGCTTGGTGGCGAGCTGCCTCCGTCCTCCTTTCATACTCGTTCGCCTCCTCCCTGGTTATAACATATCTCTTTTTTGCCTCAAAGTCAAAGAAAGTAGGAGCAGGGAGAGCAACATGGACAGTGCGACGTCTGTCAGAGATTAGTCGGTACTGGAGGAACTATTCATTCCTCTCAACAAACTGATGGCGAACCATAGCATTGTAATCTAGATAAGCAGGAGGTAACTCCATATCATTTTCATGTATGGGCACATCAAGATAATTAGCTACATGAGTCGCATAAATTCCACCAAACAAATCTCCACTTGTACCGTTAAGATGCAACCTTCGTGCAACAATGGCCCCCAAGTTATATTGTTTATCACCTAATACCGCACTCTTGAGGACACTAAGATCTAGAACGCACATGTGACAAGCCTCATCTTTACCGTTAATGCATCTACCAATAAACAGAGCAAAATAATGTATGCAAGGAAAATGAATGCTCCCTATGGTAGCTTGTGTGATTTCTCTAGATTCCCCAACAGTGATACTAGCAAGAAAGTCTTTATATTCAGATTTGCGAGGGTCGCTAACATTGCCCCACTGCGGGAGTTTACAAGAAGTATTAAAATCTTCTAGGTCCATGGTATATGATTTATCATAAAGATCAAATAAAACAGTATGAGAATTGTGCGAGGATGTAAATTTAAACCTTCTCACAAAGGAATCAATTTTTTTGAGAGAACAAAGGAATCAGTTAGGTAGTAGTATTATGGGCACTTATCTCACACGAAGCCCTCAAGATCAGCGTTACACACATACGCGTCAAATTCATTCTTGATGTCTGCGTGGACCATAAACTCTTCTGACGGCCATTCACAAGGCCGTACTTGAGCTTGCCTCGGTGGTTCATCATCCGGCTCACGTATCGCGAGGCTTGGTCCTTGCTTCCTTGAGGAACCACCTTGGTACATTTTCCTGAACATTTTTATTTCTCCAAAAAATTTCTGAAATTTTAGTGACTCAAAATAAAAGTGAACAAAACTAAACAAGATTGATAGCAACTACTCCGACAAATGCCTAGAGACTATATCATGCATTAGAACTACTTGGGACCATATAAATTTGACATGCAAGCTCAAGAATAGGGTCACCTTAGCAGAAATTTTTTGAAATAATTAAAGCACTAGAACAAAAACTAATTGGACCATTGGAGGAGTCACATACCGAAGAACAATCCCCCAAAATAGTTTTGTGAATGGATCTTTGAGCAAGGAGATCGAAAATGGCAGCAAGATGAGCTAGAACACGGGTTTGAGCTATGGAAGGATTTTTCTGGAGGAAGACGAAGTGAGTGGGTGCTGGAATAAGTGGAGGGGGTCCACGTGGGGCCCACAAGGCAGGGGGCGCGCCCTGCACCCTCGTGGCCAGATGGTGGGGCCCCCTGGTGTGTTTAGTGCTAGATATTCTTAAATATTCTACAAAAAATCATATTTCATTTTCGGGATGTTTGGAGAACTTGTATTTTCGGGGTATCTTTATTGCAAGGATAATTCGGAAAACACACAGAAAATACTATTTTTGTTTTTTTAATCTAAATAACAGAATGTAAAAAGGAGGGTACACAGAGTTGTGCTTTCTAACTTCATCCATCGCATGCTCATCAAAAGGAATCCACTAACAAGGTTGATCAAGTCTTGGTAACAAACTCTTTCCGAATCGCATGAAACCGGAGAATTTTGAAATAACACTTGGTTACCTCGATGGGGATATGCATGTCCTCAACAATAAGAATATCATATTTCTTCTTGACAGTAGGAAGAGGAAATTCAAAACCTCCAATAATAATCGTTCAAGTTTTTCCAATAAAATTGATACTGTGGACTTGAGGTTGTTTCCTCAGAAAGTGTAACGTATGCTCATTACCATTAACATGAAAAGTGACATTGCCTTTGTTGCAATCAATAACAGCCCCTGCAGTATTTAAAAAGGGTCTACCAAGGATAATCGACATACTGTCGTACTCGTGAATATCAAGAATAACAAAGTCCGTTAAAATAGTAACATTTGCAACCACAATAGGCACATCCTCACAAATACCGACAGGTATAGCCGTTGATTTATCGTCCATTTGTAAAGATATTTCAGTAGGTGTCAACTTATTCAAATCAAGTCTACGATATAAAGAGAGAGGCATAACACTAACACGGGCTCCAAGATCACATAAAGCAGTTTTAACATAATTTCTTTTAATGGAGCATGGTATAGTTGGTACTCCTGGATCTCCTAGTTTCTTAGGTATTCCACCTTTAAAAGTATAATTGGCAAGCATGGTGGAAATTTCAGCTACCGGTATCTTTCTTTTACTTGTAACAATATCTTTCATATACTTAGCATAAGTGTAGGATCAAAACTATGTCTAGAGGGGGGGGGGCGATTAGACTACTTGACCAAATAAAAATCTAGGTTTTTCCAAATTTTAGTTCTTGGCATATTTTAGCAACTTTGCACAAGTCAAGCAATCAACCTACACATGCAATTCTAAGAGTATAGCAACGGAATGTAAAACAATTACATATGAAGGTAAAGGGAGGAGTTTGAGGGAGCAAACGCAATGTTGACACGGAGATTTTTTATCCGTGGTTCCGATAGGTGGTGCTATCATAAATCCACGTTGATGGAGACTTCAACCCACGAAGGGTAACGGTTGCGCAAGTCCACGGAGGGCTCCACCCACGAAGGGTCCACGAAGAAGCAACCTTGTCTATCCCACCATGGCCGTCGCCCACGAAGGACTTGCCTCACTCGGGTAGATCTTCATGAAGTAGGCGATCTCCTTGCCCATAAAAACTCCTTGGTTCAACTCCACAATCTTGACGGAGGCTCCCAAGTGACACCTAGCCAATCTAGGAGACACCACTCTCCAAGAAGTAACAAATGGTGTGTTGATGATGAACTCCTTGCTCTTGTGCTTCAAATGATAGTCTCCCCAACACTCAACTCTCTCTCATAGGATAGGATTTGGTGGAAAGATGATTTGAGTGGAATGCAACTTGGGGAAGGCTAGAGATCAAGATATATGTGGTTGGAATGGGATATCTTGACCTCAACACAAGTGTAGGTGGTTCTCTCTCAGAAAATATGTGTTGGAAGTGTAGGCATGTTCTGATGGCTCTCTCCACGAATGAAGAGTGGGTGGAGGGGTATATATAGCCTCCACACAAAATCTAACCGTTACACACAAATCACCAAACTCGGTGGGACCGATTCAGAGAACTCGGTCAGACCGATTTGGTTCATGATGTGACCGTTAGGCATTTCGGTGGGACCGACATGTCAACTCGGTGGGACCGATTTCATTAGGGTTAGGGCATAACGTAATCTCGGTGAGACCGATTACACAAACTCGGTGAGACCGATTTTGGTAATAGACAAACAGAGAGTTGGTCAGGCAAATTCGGTGGGACCGATTCACTCATCTCGGTTGGACCGAAACGTTACGAAAGGAAAACACAGAGTTTGCATTCCCATCTCGGTGGGACCGATCGCTCATATCGGTTTGACCGAAACATTACGAAGGGAAACAGAGAGTTTGCAATCCCATCTCGGTGAGACCGAGATCCCTATCGGTGAGACCGAAAGGACTAGGGTTTCTGGCAGTGGCTATGTCAACCGAACTCGGTGGCTCCGGATGTGAAATTTCGGTGGGCCCGAGGTGGACTTTTGGTTTGGGACATATGTGGATATGAGAAAGTAGTGGAGGGTTTATGGAGCATATCACTAAGCATTTTGAGCAAGAGCCTCATTAAGCAACACCTCATCCCTTCTTAATAGTATTGGCTTTTCCTATAGACTCAATGTGATCTTGGATCACTAAAATAGAAAATGTAGAGTCTTGTGCTTTGAGCTTGAGCCAATCTTTTGTCCTTAGCATTTTGAAGGGTCCACTTTCTAATACATCCATGCCAATCATTGAGCTTTCCTGAAATATTTATCTTGAAATAGCATTAGCTCAATGAGCTATATGTTGTTAGGAATTACCAAAACCACCCAGGGATAGTTGCACTTTCAATCTCCCCCTTTTTGGTATTTGATGACAACATATAGATCAAAGCTTCGACAAATGATGAATAAGATTGAAAAACATCGTCGCTTTGAGAAGTATGTGATAAGCAAGAGCTCCCCCTAACTTTGTGCATTATTTAAGATTTGCTTTTGAATGCAAATGCACAATCGATTAGGACCATGGGTTACTCTTCCATGTCACATACATCTTGGTGGAGCGCTCAAAATGATAGAAATTAAAAACATGCACTCATTACCAAGCAAGTGAATGATCATCTGAGGATATAAGAGATAAAATCATCCAACAAGAATTAAGGGTAGCATATGATCAAACACATGATCAAACAAGTATCTCACAAGGACATAAAGTATCTCACACAAGCACACAATAAAAAAGTTCAACCAAAATAGCAAGAGAGATAGAAAAGGAACACTCTCTCTCGAAGCCTATGATCTATACATTTTTCTCCCCCTTTGGCAATAAGTTACCAAAAAGATCAAAAAAGCATAGTGCTAAACGTCTCTCGGGCTTGGTCTTCGGGAGGTGGTGTTGAGAGAACTCCAAGGACGAAAGCTTCAGATGATGTAGCCGGAGCTGGTGGAGTAGCTGCTGGAGGTGGAACTGGAGCTGTAGCTGCTGGTGCTGATGTTGTAGCTCTAGTATCTGTCACGGGCACTGCAGCAGATCTCTGGTTTCTGGGCACTCTAGCAAAAGCATCTGTGGTAGACATGCCCTTCTTCTCCTCTGCTTCCTCCTGAAGTTGCTCAACTGCAGTTTGGATCTCAGTTACCTTGACATCAAGGTCATAGAATTTCTACTCAATGATCCTCTCCAAACTCTCCTGGTTCTTGGTCAGGGTGGCCAATCCCTTCTCAATCCTCAGGGTGGATTGGATCAGATATCCAAGCTGGTCTTGCTTGCTCTTCAAGAATACCTGAGATGCCTCCTCAACACTTGGCATCTTTGCGGCTTTCTCAGCTTTAGCTTTCTCTCTCTTCTCATGTGCTTGCACTGATGTGGGGTCATCCTCATTCATCACCACAGTGTTGTTTACAAATTCAGGATATATGGCCAGGTGTTCCTTATCCAAGAGATGAGTCCCGGTGCCCATTTTGGAATTGATGAGCTCCTGAATTTGTGGGGCATACCCACAGCTTCTCTTCTGGTCAGCAGCAGTCCTCTTGATTGTCTCAACAATCAAACTCATGACCTTGAACTTTTATGGGACATCAAATATATGCAGCAAGTTTATAGCATGTCCTCTGATCATCTTGTGATCACCTGACTTGGGTAGCAGTGTGTGCCTTAGAATCCAGTTTATGGTAGGCAGACCAGATAGCAAGAAGTGGACAGATCCAAACTTATGAGTATCCAAAGCATCATCTGGGATCTCTTTGTACATGTTGGCCATTGTGTTGTGGTCTTCCTTCTTCTCAGCATAAACATCCAAGTCATCCTCATGTTCTTCCGGGGCATTGATCAACTGAGTCCATTCTTCAATAGAAGATTGGTATCTAGTACCCTCAGACATCCATACTATCCTTCCATCTGGATAGAAGTGGGCAGTGGAGTAGAACTGCATGATCAACTCATCACTCCACTTAGTGAGCTTCTGGGCAACAAATGTGTCAACTCCACATGCCTTGAAGCTATCATACACACCAGGGAAGTGATCCTCATTTTCCTTGATGAACTCCCAGTCAACCCATCCCATGTCACACACAATGGGCTTCTTATCAAGCAGAATTGTCTCACAGAAGTCTTGTTGTTCCTTAGTGTGAAACCTGTAGTCCACAACAGTTCTTCTCCTGATAGCATATGGATCAGACTGTCTCCATAGTCTCAATCCTGCATCCTTCCTGATTTTCATGTTTTCTACAACTGGATGTGCATCATTGTGGTCAGGGATCTTGGGCTTCAGCTTCCTTAGCACTTGAGCTTCATCTTCTTCAACAGCTTCAGGCACTGGGGCCTTGTTTTTCTCCTCAGCAGGAATGTTTCTAGTGCTTCTCTTGGGTTTAGGCTTCTGAGTTGGAGCAGATGCCTTGGGCGCAGCTTTGGGCTTAGATGGAGCAGCCCCTGATCTGATTGCATCCCCCATAAGCTTCTGTGCTTTGGGTGCTGGTGCAGCATCCTCTTCCTCTTCTTCTGAATCTCTCCTCATTGAGGGCTTGCCAAGAACTTTGGCAGTAGTAGTTCTTGCCCTTTTCTTCTTCTTATCCTCACCAGCTGCTTCTTCTTCAGATTCAATGGTGAACTTCATGGTTTCACCTGTGGCAACTTTTCTTGGCTTTGACATGGGCTGTCTTCTTGCTGGCATCTTTGCTTTCATTCCTGGCATAGTTGCAGCAGCTGTGCCATATTCCTTTTTCGGTACCTTTTTCTTTGAAGTGGCTTCATCTTCAACAGCCACATAATCCTCATCTTCTGAATCAGAAGTTCTCTTCCTCCTTGTCCTAGTAGTAGCCTTTGGCAGGTTGCTGGGAGTGCTCCTGCTGCCTTCATCATAGCTGCTAGAGGGATATGAACCCTCACTCATCTGCACTTGTTGCTCAGACATGTTCTGACTATCACTTTGATCAGACATCTCTGCAAATACTCTGACAGCAGACCCTGAATAGGTTATAGATGAGGTAGAGTAGATGAGCATCACAAAGTACAGGAGTTTTGCAAAATAGATGACTTAAAAACTTAGTTTTAGTTCTTCACAGAAAGCATTTCGGAGCTACCGATTTGTAAACTCGGTGATACCGAAGCAGCTTTTGGAACCTAAACTAGTGAACTCGGTCAGACTAAGTCATAGTTCGGTGGTACCGAGGCTGCTAGGGTTTCACAAAGAAATCAAACTCGGTCGCACCGATTTGCAATTTTCGGTCAGACTGAAAACGCATCTGCAATGGCCTAAGCCAAATCGGTGAGACCGATTCCTACAACTCGGTCGGTCCGAGATGAATTCGGCGGAGACCTAACCCTAAATTTTCAAATCAAAACTAATCTACGGGACGTTTTCGCTGGACAGGATGATTTCAATCGTGGCAAGAATCATGGCAAAGCAATGTGCTAAGAATCAGAGTTATGGATTAGCACAAAGATCAAGTTCGTACCCTAGTTCGGCGGTGAACTTGCTACGGCAGCAATGGCGGGGCAGATTGCCGCTGACGACGGCGGGAGGTCGCTGGCGACAAGACGACGATCAGGAGACCCGAGGAGGCAGAGCAGGTTACACGCGGGCGAAGAGGTTCAAAAAATTTCCAAAATTTAGCCCGTCAGTATATATAACCTGGCCCTATCGGTGTGACCGAGTGGAACGACTCGGTGGCACCGAGATGCAAAACTGCAAGCAGTTACTGCAACTCGGTGTGACCGAAAGGTTCTAATCGGTTGCACCGAGATTGAAAACCCTAGATCAACTTAGTGATCTCGGTAGGACCGAAAGGATGAGTCGGTCAGACCGAAATGCACAAAGAGGTTTTGGAAGTTTAAGTCTATGACGAATCGGGGACTCCGAGTGCTCCTCACACAAAGTGGTTCGAATCTGACTTGCTCAAACTTTGTGATGTAGCATGAATAGAGTTTGAGACGAGAAAAGCATAGATAGCTAGAGGGAGTTCTTAGGCATTCTTGTCCATCCGTTTGGCAAAAGAGAAAGAGCCAAACAATCAAAGCAACAAATGGATGTCCTTGAATGAGTAAAATATGCATCCAACATGCTCGCACAATTAAAATGGCAAATGAAATATGTGACAAAGCATGCACAAACACTCTAGCACCTATCAAGCAATTGGCGATGACTAGGTCATCTATATATGAGTATATTGACTTAGGAGTCAAATGAGAACATTTGATCATAGGTCATATTCATCGTTTAAGCACAAGTGAGGTTACCACTTTTACATAAAGTATTGTTGTGTTCACACCATTAGAGTTGCTTTAGCTCAATTAATGAGAGTAAAGCTCCCCCTAGATGTGATATCCCCCCTAAGAGGGATGAACTAACCTTGGGTTTTGTCGATGATGACTTCATGTAGGTGTTGAAGATGTGGATGCTCAATGTTGATGTAGATCATTCGGAGCAATCCTTTGGAGTGAGTTGCACTTTCAATACCTACACGGGTTAGTTCCAAAAGGAACAAACAAGGGTATCCATAGACATAGAGTGATGTGTACACAAGATGTTGTCCATGAAAGCATTAGGTTACCTTGTCCCTTGTCTTACCCACAAGAGGGTTTGTGACTCCTTGAACTAGTGCAAGATATGGAAGTTGTTTGCACTTGTCCTCGCCAAAATGATAAGAGTGAAGTATGTTGGCGGAGTCACCCTCAAGAACTCTCTAGTTCTTCTTCTGGATCCACACCATCTTGATGGGAATCCTTGGAGTTGTAGTCGTACTTGATGAAGTAGAACTTGATGTAGTCTTGGGAACCCACTTGACCAAGGCCTCTTGAAGCTTGTCCTTGCCTTTTTGCTTGTGGTGGAATATCATCTTGAGCTTGTGTCCCTTTGAAAGAAGTAGGATCATACTTCTCTTGTTGAGGAACAAACTTCGTCTTGGGGTATTGATCTTCTTCCCACTCAATTCCATTGGCATTGAACTTTCATTCAAAACCAACACCTTGATTCTTCCAGTGTCTTCCTTGCTTGCGTACAATTTCCTCAAATTGCTTACTTCCGGCAAGGCTCTTGTAAACACCTTTCTCTATAATTCCCTTCAATAAGCTATTTTCTTGCTCAAGTGTAACTTGGCTAAGAGAATCATTAGTGGAATCAAGAGAACTACTAGAAGCAACAACATTGGATTTAACATGATTGTTGTTACTACTAGATGAAGCATCTTTCTTGTTCTTGTTGCTAGATTTAACTTGTGGCATGTAAGTAGACAAGAGTAAACGCTTGGCAATGTAAGAAGAACTTTTCTTGCAAAGACCATCATTGATTGCCTTTAAAAACTCATGTTCTTGCTCAAGGTTGAGCTTTTCAAAGCATAGCTTATCATGAATCTTTAAGAGTTCTCGATGATCTTCCAAGGTAGTTTCATGAGCTAACTTAAGAGTGTTTAGTTCTTAGTTAGACGATCAATCTACTTCTTATCATCATCATTCGTCTTATCTTGATTAGCATGATTAATTGACGTATCATCATAGTTTTCATCACTAGAGTTGTCAACAAGTAAATCATCATCACCTAGCAAATCATCTTCATCAATATTGAAATCAACATACTCGGGGTGTGTTACCTTTGGACCTTTGGCCATGAAGCATCTCCCAATTCCTTCATTTGGTGAGTCAAATATGTCGTAGGAGTTGGTTGTCACAAGTGCTAGTCCGGCAACACCTTCATCTTGAGTATATTCGGAGTCGGAGTGATAACTTCTTTCGGAGTGATTGTCGGAGTCGGAGCCGGATACCCATTCACCAACATGAGTTTGATGTCTTCTTTTTGTGTAGCTCCTTGATGACTTGTCCTTTCTTTCCGAATCCTTGCTTCTCCGAGAGGGTCTTCGTTCATAACGATCATCTTTACTCCTTCTTTCTCTTGATGGTGATTCTTCTCTTCTACTCCTTCTTTTGGGAGAATCTTCTCTTCTTTTGTAGGGAGCTGTACACTCATTGGAGTAGTGCCCGGTCTTCCACAACTGTAGCAATTATGCTCACGACTAGAAGATCGTTTGTCATTGTAGGACCTTGACTTGGAACTTCTTTGTTTGCTTCTACTCTTGTAGAACTTGTTGAAGTTCTTCACCATTAGACTCAATTCTTCATTGAAGGTTTGCTTCTCACTTGATGATGTGGGAGCATCACACGAGGCTTTGTAAGCACCACCTGACTTGTTGTGAAGCTCTTCCTTATCCTTGAGTGACATCTCATGAGCAACAATTCTTCCAATAACTTCCGTTGGCTTGAGATCTTTGTAATTGGGCATCATTTGGATCAATGTGCACACGGTATCATATTTTCCATCCAAGGCTCTTAGGATCTTCTTGATGATGAATTTATCGGTCATCTCTTCACTTCCTAAGCAGGCAATCTCATTTGTGATGAGAGCAAGCCTAGAGTACAGTTCAGCGACACCTTCACCATCCTTCGTTTTGAACTTGTCAAGCTGACTTTGAAGCACATCCAATTTGGATTCCTTGACGGAGTCGGTACCTTCGTGCATATCAATCAAAGTATCCCAAATTTCCTTTGCATTCTCGAGACGGCTGATTTTGTTGAATTCTTCGGGGCGCAATCAGTTGAAGAGAATATCATAAGCTAGAGCATTGTATTGTAGCATCTTCAACTCTTCCGCGGTAGCTTCACGGTTTGGTTCTTTCCCATCAAAGAATTCACCTTGCAAGCCAATACACACAATAGCCCAAACGGCGGGGTTATGTCCAAGAATATGCATTTTCATCTTATGCTTCCAACTAGCAAATTTGTACCATCAAAGTAAGGACCTCTATGGTGGTAGATTCCCTCGCTAGACGCCATACTCTCCTAGGTTGTGAAACCAAGGCTAGGACCACCAAAAGCTATGGAAATCAAAGCAAACGGAGACCAAAGCTCTGATACCACTTGTAGGATCGAAAGTATGTCTAGAGGGGGTGATTAGACTACTTAACCAAATAAAAATCTAGCCTTTTCCCAATTTTAGTTCTTGGCAGATTTTAGCAACTTTGCACAAGTCAAGCAATCAACCTACACATGCAATTCTAAGAGTATAGCAACGGAATGTAAAACAATTACATATGAAGGTAAAGGGAGGAGTTTGAGGGAGCAAACGCAATGTTGACACGGAGATTTTTATCTGTGGTTCCGATAGGTGGTGCTATCGTACATCCACGTTGATGGAGACTTCAACCCACGAAGGGTAATGGTTGCGCGAGTCCACGGAGGGCTCCACCCACGAAGGGTCCACGAAGAAGCAACCTTGTCTATCCCACCATGGTCGTCGCCCACGAAGGACTTGCCTCACTCGGGTAGATCTTCACGAAGTAGGCGATCTCCTTGCCCTTACAAACTCCTTGGTTCATCTCCACAATCTTGACGGAGGCTCCCAAGTGACACCTAGCCAATCTAGGAGACACCACTCTCCAAGAAGTAACAAATGGTGTGTTGATGATGAACTCCTTGCTCTTGTGCTTCAAATGATAGTCTCCCCAACACTCAACTCTCTCTCTCATAGGATAGGATTTGGTGGAAAGATGATTTGAGTGGAAAGCAACTTGGGGAAGGCTAGAGATCAAGATTTATGTGGTTGGAATGGGATAGCTTGACCTCAGCACAAGTGTAGGTGGTTCTCTCTCAGAAAATATGTGTTGGAAGTGTAGGCATGTTCTGATGGCTCTCTCCACGACTGAAGAGTGGGTGGAGGGGTATATATAGCCTCCACACAAAATCTAACCGTTACACACAAATCACCAAACTCGGTGGGACCGATTCAGAGAACTCGGTCAGACCGATTTGGTTCATAATGTGACCGTTAGGCATTTCGGTGGGACCGACATGTCAACTCGGTGGGACCGATTTCATTAGGGTTAGGGCATAACGTAATCTCGGTGAGACCGATTACACATACTCGGTGAGACCGATTTTGGTAATAGACAAACAGAGAGTTGGTCAGGCAAACTCGGTGGGACCGATTCGCTCATCTCGGTTGGACCGAAACGTTACGAAAGGCAAACAGAGAGTTTGCATTGCAATCTCGGTGGGACCGATCGCTCATCTCGGTTTGACCGAAACATTACGAAGGGAAATAGAGAGTTTGCAATCCCATCTCGGTGAGACCGAGATCCCTATCGGTGAGACCGAAAAGACTAGGGTTTCTGGCAGTGGCTATGTCAACTGAACTTGGTGGGTCCGGATCTGAAATTTTGGTGGGGCCGAGTTGGACTTTTGGTTTGGGACATATGTGGATATGAGAAAGTAGTGGAGGGTTTATGGAGCATATCACTAAGCATTTTGAGCAAGAGCCTCATTAAGCAACACCTCATCCCTTCTTAATAGGATTGGCTTTTCCTATAGACTCAGTGTGATCTTGGATCACGAAAATAGAAAATGTAGAGTCTTGTGCTTTGAGCTTGAGCCAATCTTTTGTCCTTAGCATTTTGAAGGGTCCACTTTCTAATCCATGCCATGCCAATCATTGAGCTTTCCTAAAATATTTATCTTGAAATAGCATTAGCTCAATGAGCTATATGTTGTTAGGAATTACCAAACCCACCCAGGGATAGTTGCACTTTCAATAAGGATTCATTTTAAGAAAATCAGTCAAACGCATACGCAAAAAGATAGGTCTAATCAATTCAGCAAAGCTCTCAAAATCCTCATCATCCTTTTTCTTGGATGGTTTAGGAGGAAAAGGCATGGGTTTCTGAACCCATGGTTCTCTTTCTTTATTGTGCTTCCTAGCAACAAAGTCTCTCTTATCATAACGTTGATTCTTTGATTATGGGTTATCACGATCAACAGCAGGTTCAATTTCTACATGATTGTTATTGCTAGGTTGAGCATCAACATGAACATCATCATTAACATTATCACTAGGTTCATGTTCATTACCAGATTGTGTTTCAGCATCAGAAATAGAAATATCATTGGGATTCTCAGGTGTGTCAATAGCAGGTTCACTAGAAGCATGCAAAGTCCTATCATTTTTCTTTTTCTTCCTCTTAGAAGGACTAGGTGTGTCAACATTAGTTCTCTGAGAATCTTGCTCAACTCTCTTAGGGTGGCCCTCAGGATACAAAGGTTCCTGAGTCATTTTACCCCCTCTAGTCATAACTCTAACAACATTATCATTTTTCTTATTATTTAATTCATTGAGAAAATCATTTTGAGCTTTAAGCACTTGTTCTACCTAAGTGATAACCATATAAGCATGTTTACTAAAAAGTTTAAGGGCACCTTTAACTCTAGACATATAATCACTCAAGTTTTCAATCATATAAGCATTACGTTTCAATTGTCTACCAACATAAGCATTGAAGTTTTCTTGTTTAACAATAAAATTATCAAACTCATCTAAGCATTGGCTAGCAAACTTAGTAGATGGGATTTCACCCTTATCAAATCTATAGACAGAATTTAACTTTACTACCTGTGTCGGGTTATCAAGACCATGTATTTCTTCAATAGGTGGTAAATTCTTAACATCTTCAGCTTTAATACCCTTTTCTTTCATAGATTTCTTTGCCTCTTGCATATCTTCAGGGCTGAGAAATAGAATACCCATTTTATTCGGAGTTGGCTTAGGAGTTGGTTCAGGAATTGTCCAATCATTATCATTACTCAATATATTATTCAATAGCAATTCAGCTTGCTCAACAGTTCTTTCCCTGAAAACACAACCAGCACAACTATCCAGGTGGTCTCTGGAAGCATCGGTTAGTCCATTATAAAAGATATCAAGTATTTCATTTTTCTTGAGAGGATGATCACGCAAAGCATTAAGTAATTGGAGAAGCCTCCCCCAAGCTTGTGGGAGACTCTCTTCTTAAATTTGCACACAATTATATATTTCCCTTAAGGCAACTTGTTTCTTATGAGCGGGGAAATATTTAGCAGAGAAGTAATAAATCATATCCTGGGGACTACGCACACAACCGGGAGCAAGAGAATTAAACCATGTTTTAGCATTACCCTTTAATGAGAACGGAAATAGCTTAAGGATATAGTAGTAACGAATTTTTTCCTCATGAGTGAATAGGGTGGCTATATCATTTAATTTAGTAAGATGTGCCACAACAGTTTCCGATTCATAGCCATGAAAAGGATCAGATTCAACCAAAGTAATTAACTCAGTATCGACATAGAAATCATAATCCTTATCGGAAATACAGATAGGTGAAGTAGCAAAAGGAGGGTCATATTTCATTCTAGCATTCAAAGACTTTTCTTTTAGCTTAGCTAATAGTTTCTTAAGATCATATCTATCTTTGCAAGCAAAAAGATCTCCAGCAGTTTCTTTATCCATAACATAACCCTCAGGCACATCAGGCAATTCATATCTAGGGGGGAATCTTCATCATCACTTTCATCAATATTATCAGTTTCAATAATTTCATTCTCTCTAACCCTAGCAAGTTTTTCATCAAGAAATTCACCTGATGGCACAGTATTATCAAGCATAGAAGTAGTTTCATAATAAGTATCATGCAAAGCAGAAGTGGCATCATCAATAACATGCGACATATCAGAATCTATAGCAGGAGTAGGTGTCGCAAGTTTACTCATAACAGAAGGTGAATCAAGTGCAGAGCTAGATGGCAGATTTTTACCTCCCCTCGTAGTTGAGGGATACATCTTGGTTTTTTCATCTTTCAAGTTCCTCATAGTGATCAACAGATATAAATCCCAACTGACTCAAAGAATAGAGCTATGCTCCCCGGCAATGGCGCCAGAAAATGGTCTTGATAACCCACAAGTATAGGGGATCGCAACAGTTTTTGAGGGTAGAGTTTTCAACCCAAATTTATTGATTCGGCACAAGGGGAGCCAAAGAATATTCTCAAGTATTAGCAGTTGAGTTGTCAATTCAACCACACCTGAGAGACTTAATATCTGCAGCAAAGTATTTAGTAGCAAAGTAATATGGAAGTAACGGTAACGGTGGCAAAAGTAACAGTAGTAGTTTTTGTAGCAATCTCAACAGTGGCAACGGAAAACTAACTAAGCAAAGATAAATATGTGAAAAGCTCGTAGGCAATGGATCAATGATGGATAATTATGTCAGATGTGATTCTCATGCACCAGTTATAACATAGGGTGACATAGAACTAGCTCCAGTTCATCAATGTAATGTAGGCATGTATTCCGAATATAGTCATACGTGCTTATGGAAAAGAACTTGTATAACATCTTTTGTCCTACCCTCCCGTGGCAGCGGGGTCCTATTGGAAACTAAGGGATATTAAGGCCTCCTTTTAATAGAGTACCGGACCAAAGCATTAACACTTAGTGAATACATGAACTCCTCAGACTACGGTCGGCCTCACGAAGCTTGTTAGCACGCGCCTGGCGGCTGCGGCCGCGCTCTCGTCGGAGTGGGCCGCTGAAGTTGCCCTCACAACGTGGGTCCACGTCCCCATCTTTCACCAGCGATGAATGAACAATGAAATGATATTTGGGGAGTGAGCTAGTGTGCTTGACACGCCGGCTGTGGACTGTAGCCGACGCACCTGCTCGCGTAAGCCATAGGCATACTATACACTGACGGTGCTCCAAGATATTTTGTGCTGCATCTCACACGGTTGGTGATAATAAACTGTGTGCGATCTACTTGATTTATCGTCTTGATTTGAATTACGTAATGGGGTCACAACTACAAAGGATGGTGTTTGAATAGTTAGAACTTTTATCTGCAGTGAACATGCAACTATAGGTGTGTTGTAAAAAATTTGGAATTATTCAGGGTTTGTTTGGACGTTTTTATACATTAACTTGGTTTTCCAGGCATTTTATGCGCATAATTCTAATTTGAACTACATGCACATGCTCCAGTGCATATACACTGGTTGAAAAATCAAATATGTGTCCTTGGTTGCATGCTTAGGTCCCATGCAAGAAATGGGAATGAATGTCACACACCATTCCACCGTCACTCGGCTGCAAACATTGAGATACATGGCTTTTAATTTCTAGTAAATCCAAAACTCGTCTGAAATTCATGAAACCTCGCATGCTATCATGGAGCGCCATCAACATGTCGTGGTAAAAAATTTGTCCCATTTGGGGCAGGTTTGGGTATAAGCTTCTCAGAAACTAGAGCTTCTCACAACAAGCGTGATGGTTTCGGTAGGGAACGTGCCACCTTTGGGGACGAAACGATATCCGTTGCCTCTTATTGCTTTCAAAAACTTTCGAGTGTCAACGTAGAACAACAGGAGTGCTGTGTTCAATTTTGGATTTTTTCGGGGTTCGTTTGGACATTTTTATACATTAATTGGGTTTTCCAGGCATTTTATGCGCATAATTCGAATTTGAACTACATGCACATTCTCCAGTGCATATAAACTGGTTAAAAAATCAAATATGTGTCCTTGGTTGCATGCTTAGGTCCCATGCAAGAAATGGGAATGAATGTCACACACCCTGCCACTGTCACTCGGCCACAAACATCGAGATGTCTGGTTTTTAAATTCTAGCAAATTCAAAACTCGTCTCAAATTCATGAAACCTGGCATGCTATCATGGAGCGGCATCAACATGTCGTGGTAAATTTTTTGTCCCATTTGGGGTAGGTTTGGGTATAAGCTTCTCACAAACCAGAGCTTCTCACAACAAGCGTGATGGTTTCAGTAGGGAACGCGCCACCTTTGGGGATGAAACGATATCCGTCGCCTCTTATTGCTTTCAAAAAAATTCGAGTGTCAACATAGAACAACAGGAGTGTTGTGTTCAATTTTGGAATTTTTCGGGGTTCGTTTGGACATTTTTATACATTAACTTTGTTTTCCAGGCATTTTATGCGCATAATTCAAATTTGAACTACATGCACATTCTCCAGTGCATATAAACTGGTTGAAAAATCAAATATGTGACCTTGGTTGCATGTTTAGGTCCCATGCAAGAAATGGGAATGAATTTCAAACACCCTGCCACCGTCACTCGGCCGCAAACATTGAAATACATGGCTTTTAATTTCTAGTAAATCCAAAACTCGTCTGAAATTCATGAAACTTGGCATGCTATCATGGAGCGGCATCAACATGCCGTGGTAAATTTTTTGTCCCATTTGGGGGAGGTTTGGCTATAAGCTTCTCACAAACCAGAGCTTCTCACAACAAGCATGATGGTTTCGGTATGGAACGTCCCACCTTTGGGGACGAAACGATATCCATTAGCTCTTATTGCTTCCAAAAATTTTCTCGTGTCAACATAGAACAACAGGAGTGTTGTGTCAATTTTTGTGATTTTTCAGGGTTCGTTTGGACATTTTTATGCATTAACTGAGTTTTCAATGCATTTATGTGCATAATTCAAATTTGAACTACATGCACATGCTCCAGTGCATATAAATTGGTTGAAAAATCAAATTTGTGTCCTTATGTGCATGCTTAGGTCCCATGCAAGAAATGGGAATGAATTTCAAACACTGGGGCACCGTCGATTGCCGGCAAAACATTGAGATACATGGCTTTTAATTTCTAGTAAATCCAAAACTCGTTTGAAATTCATGAAACTTGGCATGCTATCATGGAGCACCATCAACATGTCGTGGTAAAAATTTTGTCCCATTTGGGGCAGGTTTGGGTATATGCTTCTCACAAACCAGAGCTTCTCACAACAAGCATGATGGTTTCGGTAGGGAACGTCCCACCTTTGGGGACGAAAATATATCCATTGCCTCTTATTGCTTCCAAAAAATTTCTCGTGTCAACATAGAAAAAACAGGAGTGTTGTGTCAATTTTTGTGATTTTTCGGGGTTCGTCTGGACATTTTTATGCATTAACTGTGTTTTCAATGCATTTATGTGCATAATTCAAATTTGAACTACATGCACATGCTCCAGTGCATATAAATTGGTGGAAAAATCAAATCTGTGTCCTTATGTGCATGCTTAGGTCCCATGCAAGAAATGAGAATGAATTTCAAACACCAGGGCATTGTTGATTGCCGGCAAAACATTGAGATGCCTGGTTTTTAAATTCTAGTAATCCAAAACTCGTCCGGTGCGCAGGTTCACCGGGAAGTGTGCGAGATGTTCAACGCAGGATTGTGCATCTCTTCAACGCAAATGGTTCAGTGAAGCAGTAAAGCGGCAGAAAATAAACCAAAAAATATACTTGTTGCCACACGCCCCGTGTGCCGTGCGAGCAGGCATGAGTTGACGGGACGCACGCGAGCAGTCCGTCGTGCAGGCATACCGGGAGGCGTGCGTGCATGTGTGTGTATTGACGGGCAGGTGTGCGAGTAGCTGTGTGAAATGATGGTAGGAATGGGAGACGTCCACCGCGCAGGCTCACCGGGAGGCGAGACAACTTTTGACCGCAGCCTGCCTCACTCCCACTGGTCCATATTAATTGCGTGCCCGAGACGCCGGACATAATAGGCGGCCGCACCCCCAGTCCACAGTGCTCACCGATGTCTGGACTCCGTAGTGTATGACGATGCCGCTGAAGCGCACCATCGGAGGGAGTGGCGGTGCCGGGGCTAGTGAAGCACCCGCACAACGCGTCAAGCTGGCCACAGAGGTTTCCGTCGCCGCCGACGAGGCCTCACACGGGTAGCAGCACGACCTTGAATTCTTCGGCGCCGTCGTGCCCCCCCAGCCGGAGCCGGAGGTCAACAGCAACTCCGGCAACAACTGCGACTCCGACCGAAAACCGGTTAGTCACCTACATATATGTTTGTGCCTTTTTTCTTCCTGATCTTGAGAATTGATTTCGAATGTCTTACATGTTATGCCATTTTTTCTTTCAGATTGGTATGTACACAGATGATGCTCCGACCAGCGCCGCCGCCGGATGTAGATCTTGGACCCGGCTATGTGGCCAGAAGCGCCCCCCTGGACCTGAGGAACCAGTAGAATCTCCGGCGGACCGCATCAGCGATCTCCCGGACAGAAACATTGGGGAGATCATCTCCCTTCTCCCCACCAAGGATGGCAACCGCACACAAGTCCTCGCATCTCGGTGTCGCACTCTTTGGCGCACCGCGCCTCTTAATCTCGACTGTCGTCAGCTATTTGTCGATGATGATTCTGAACTCCCCGGAGCCATCATCTCCTCCCACGGGGGCTCCTTTCAACGCATCTGCATCCCGGCATGCTACCTGCTGGAGATACCCTGCACGGTGGCCGCCTGGCTGACATATCGTCAATTCGATAAACTCCAACAGCTTGAGTTCTACAATGACTATGTATGTAACATACCACGAACCGATGTATCTATGCCCTCACCACCGATGTCCATCACATGGTTTTCCTCCTCTGTCCACACCGCCACCTTTGCCCGGTGCCATCTAGCAGACAATCTGGTACAAATGCTTCGACTCCCACTGCTAAAAGAACTTGCACTTGTGGTGGTTGATCCGTCGGAGGCCGCACTGCACAACATCATCCACTCCAGCCGCCCTGCCCCGGAGCACTTGCTGCTTGTTTTTGCAATGGAAATTCATATCCGTTGTCTCAAAATAAAGTCGCCCCACCTTGTAAGCATGGGAATTTGTTTTTTTGGACATGATCTCATCATCGAAGATGCCCCTTCACTTCAAAGGTTGCTCCTTGATTCTGGTATAGTACCTTCGCAAATAACTATAGTCTCTACGCCTAAACTGGAGACCTTGGGTGCAATTCGTGATCCTTTTAGATGGTTCAAAATGGTGTTTGGATCCACACCTATTGAGGTACTGTATATTATTCACATAAACTTTTGTAATCTGCCTTTTTCATTTGTGCGCATAAGTTAAGTATCATCTTGGAGTACACTTTTGGTACTAATATTATGTTCTATGCTCAATGAAGAGCTTGTCCATCCTATCAGTGGTGGTGGATTCTATCAAGACCTTACATATCGGTATGTGGTGTTTTGATCTGAACACGATTATTGGCTTGCTGCAATGCTTTCCATGTCTGGAGAATTTGTATATAAAGGTGATGATTTCACGCACATTGAAAGCCCATATATAATGTACTATAATTAATCGTTGAGCTATCACTCTTTCAACATAATCTTTTTAGACATTAATTGTTTTCAATCTTCATCTCTATTTAGGCACTAACACATGGAGAAAAAGGTATAACCAATCGATGGTTCAAGAAGCACCGGGATTTTCTCAGATCTCATGACATTCGTTTGAAGACACTAACACTGGAAGGATGTGCATCTAACAATGCAAATACTAGTTTGTCACAATCTTCATGTTGAATGCAAGGGCACTATTGTCCATGAGCATTAAGTTTTTCGACAAGAAATTTCTTACGGCTGCAAGTGTTGAACAACATAAAAAGAAGTTTCAGGTGGACCTAACGGCTTCTGATCGTGCTCGGCTTCTATTTACAACAGCTTGTCATCATGTACCAGTAGAATTTTTGGCCGGGGATCTTGATTTTATGGATCAGACCGATCCATTTGATTGTGGCTGCCGAAAACTTTGGTTGAGTTAGATGTCATTGTCCTGTTCAATCTGGATTTTGTCTAAACTTGACAAGCAATTAATCCTCGTGCTTTTGTACTGTTTGTAAGGTGGAGTTAGATATTGTTCCCTTTTTCAACTCAGTTTTGACCCATATTTTCTTTCATACTGGGCCAATGGCTTGTTGTGACACCCAAAATTTTATTTGGATTTTTCAAAAGATTTTATTTGACTTGAGGGAGGTGAATTAAAAATTTTCTTCAAAAGGACCCTCCCTTTCAAATATTTTTCTCATGACAAGAGTTTTGTTTGGATTCACCCAAGACTTGTTTTTGGTCTTGGAGGTTCTTGCTTTTATTTTGGACTCAAGACAAAATGTTTTTTTATTTGGGGAAAATGACTTTTGAAAATCTTTTTGAAAATGCACTATGGCTTTTGGAATAATCCCTTGCCACTTTCAACAATTCCCTCTTGCCATGGCCTTAGTGCAAATCCATTCTCCTAACCCTCCCCTCATCTTTGGATCATGTTTTGCATCAAATCCAGCAAGTTGTACCTCTCCATATAAATTTTTCCATTCAAAACATATTCAAATAAATTTCTGTCTTCTATTCTAGCCATTGGTGATTTACAAAGGAACTCCACTTTCTGTTTTGATTTTTGCCCCCAAACCTTTTTCCCTCCCTAGTCCTTTGAAACCTCAACCAAGATCCATGAAGATCCACTAGTCTTCAGTTCAAATTTTTCAAACTACACTTGCTGCAAGTTTGGACCAGATTTGTCAAATTTGGAGAAATTCATTCAAATCTTCCCCCAAAAATTCCAAGTAAAATCAGGCAGCCTCTGGGTACATTGAGTGGTCACCTCACCAAGTACCAGCTCCAGAAAAAAATTTCTCATTGCCAAATCATACTGTCGAACACCTGCAGTGCATTGTCAAATTCAGGTTCAGTAAAGTTCAGAGAACATTTTAGTGCACTGTCGTTTTCTTCAGAACTTGTTGTCGATCTCGACAGTGCCTCGATGTTGCCTTGCTCCCCGTCCCCTCCCCCTTGTTCCTGCACTGCACGAGCGTCTGGCACCTTGCGGACGTCGGCGACGAGCAGCAGAAGGTGCGCCGCCCCGTGACCGACGCCAGCGGCGGCTTTGCGGCCGCCAGAGAGAGGCGCGGCGCTGACGGCGCCACCCAGCGTCGCCCAAGCCACCGGAGCTCGCCGCGTGGCCTTCCACTCCCCCGAACACGCTGCCACTCTCGTCGTGAACCGCAGGGCGCGGAGCACGCTCTCTGCCGCCATCGTGCCCGTGCGGCCACCCCACCGTGGACCGGCGCCGTTACGCCAAGACCAGCCGAGATTAGCGGGGGAACGACACCAGTAACTTCCACTGATGCTGCCTGGCCACTCAAACCTCCTGCCAATCCTCTGCATCGCCGTAATCGCTCGCCGGAGATTCTCCGTTCACGGCCACCCCGTCGATCCGCCTATAAATAGAGGCCCCGAGCTTCAACTCGAGCACACACCATCCCTGCACTCCACCTAGAGCACGCCTAGCCACTGGAAGGGCCCCGAGGAGGTCTCCTTCCTCGACTCTGGCCGCCGCGACCCGCCACGGGATCCAGCTCGATTCGCTCCCGTGCGTGCGCCTCTGCCTCCCATCTCTTGCCAGTAGCTCCACTATGCATCCCTCCTTCTGACCCGCGCTTCAATTCGAAGTTTGCAGCCCTCCACCGGAGTTCTCCACCACCACCCGAGCCGCCGTCTGCCGGAGAAAGTGTCGCCGTCGACGTAGTGCTCCCCGTTGGTCGAGTCCACCACCCACCGACGCGGAAGGACAAGCTGAAGCTCTTGGTACCCTCCGATCCTCCTAACTCGCCGTGGTTCGACGCCGGCGTCCACCGCAGTCTTCGGGCGCCGGCGAGCTTTTTAAACCTGACATGGGGGACCCCCCTGTCAGCCTCTCTTCTGTTTCCCCACGCGAAACGTTTTTTGTTGGCGCCTTCGGGCAAATACGCTTTCCCTCTTGAACTTGCGCATTTCCAATCGAAACATTTTCTGGTTTCTCAGTTTAAACCCTGGAACTTTTCTGTTTCATTACAGATGGGTCCCTGGACAGAAACCTTTATAACTTTTTAATAAAAAGGGATTTTTGAGTGATTCTTTTTCTGACAGTCTTGAAATTTTGTCTAGTTGTTTATGGGATTTATTTGGAAATTTTTTGGAGAAGTTTCTGTGCACGCGTTGGTTTTCACGTTAGTACCCGTTTTCGTATTGCCGTAGGTTCCGGAAGAGGTGACGGAGCCGCGAACTTCGCCGAGCTAGACTCCGACTTCTCCGAACCAGGCAAGCATGTTTGAACATTTGATATGACAGGTGTTTTGCATGTTTGCGTGAAAGTTTGTGCGTGGCATATGAGTATCGGTGAATACCTCGTTGCTTGTAAGGCAACTACCCGCATGTTCCAAAGTTGCGATGATCTCTGATGAGAGATGGCCTAATCATGTGGTGACATGAAGGGCAGCAAGGTGGTACTGTTGTAGCATACCAGCCTTGCGTCATCCGACAACTTCCGACGTTAACGTGGACGGAGTCACGTTATCGTTCTTTCCCCTTCCGTGCTACCACATGTTTCATTTGCCAGGATGCGGTTTAGTAAGTTGGTAACCTCTTTCCGTGTACACACCAAACAGAGGGGCCGGGATGATGGTACCTTGGCCCAGGATTAAAGCCAGTCATCCGGTCAGGGGGCATGGGTGTTTCCGGTTGGGACCGAGAGGGGGGGCACCCCCTTAGAGCGCGCGTATTGAAATTTGATCCCATGCTACGCGAGGTTGTAGCCTCCCCGTCTCAAGGTTTTTCTTGAACGTTGCCGAGGGTGATCCCTGGCTTCGGAATGTTGAATGGGTGTGTACTGGTTAGACGTGTTTCTTCCAAAACACCGTAAAGGGAACTAGTCCTCGTGACTACTGAAATCCGTTGGCTGTGGTTAAGTACAAACTCTGCAGAGTCAAATTCTTCCAAGTCATCGTATCCATGATCACGTAGTGAAATCAGTATGCCCATATCTATCCGCGTGGAAGACTTGTCCCCGGTGAACAAACTCAAGTGGTAAACCCAGTTTAATTATTATTTCTGTGGATGGACTAACCTTATATTTGTCTCGTACTTGTGATAATTTATACTCTTGAGCTAATGAATTTTTGAGCTACAATATAAGCCCTTTATGTGATGTCGCTCAGACGTCCGACTGTGGCATGTTCGTCTTTTATTTTCTGTTATAAGCCCTTTATGTGATGTCGCTCAGCCGTCCGACTGTGGCAGTATTATTATTCTGCAGTTTCCTCTCGAGGAGTCATTCAGACACTCGTTTGGCACCAGTATTATTATTTCTGCAGTTTCCTCTCGAGGAGTCATTCAGACACTCGCTTGGCACCAGTATTATTATTTCTGCAGTTTCCTCTCGAGGAGTCATTCAGACACTCGCTTGGCACCAGTATTATTATTCCTGCAGTTTCCTCTCGAGGAGTCATTCAGACACTCGTTTGGCACCAGTACTACTATTCTTGCAGCTTCCGCTCGAGGAGTCATTCAGACCCTCGTTTGGCACCCAGCATTTATTATCTCTATGTCTGAACGTGCTGGTTAACTTGTTTATATGCTTCATGTTTACATTTGTTATATCTTATGTCCGAACTGTCTTGCGAGTACTTTCATAGTACTCACCTGGCTTGTTGATTTGGCCAGATGTTGACGAAGGCGATCTTTTGGGTGAAGAGTTTGATAGCGCGTCCGACGTCTAGAGGAGTCCCAGTCAGTCCTGTGCGGTCCCGGATATTGGTCACTTGTATTATATACGCTTCCGCCACCCGCAATAAGTCTCCTCGAGCCTCACTCCGACGCTCGAAGAGCTGTAGTCTTCAGGAGTCATATCACTCGCTTCGCGGTGATATTTCCACCACCGTTATTATCGTGAGTTAGTAGTTATGCCACCCTATCCGCCGTCTTGTTTTATCGGCGTGCATGTAATAAATTGTTGGGCAGTTTCCGCTCAACTTTGTATTATATTCAGTACTCCTGGTATTTTTCTTCTGTGACCATGATATTGTCTACCAGTAAGAAGGAATTCTTCCTTACTGGTCCGTAAAAGGGATTGGTCTCTCAATAATTATATTATTGAAAAACCGGTCGTGACAAGCTTGGTATCGGAGCCAGGCTGACTGTCGGAATCCACTAGGTGCGATCGCTAATCGGTTATTAGCGTCTTTTGTGCTTTTTCAGCATTTTGCAATTGTAGCTATTTTCTGTTGGTCATCATAAATTTTTGACATGACTACTCAGAATTTTTGCCTACTTTTGTAGATGGCTGGCAGCAGCTGTGAGAATCGAGTGTTCACGAACGTGCCCGAGGGGTTTGTCAAGCTCCTCGTCTCCATCACCAAGCTCGCGATCGGGCCAGCAGCCCGCCCGGAGTTCACGCTCTATCAGCACAAGCTCAGCGACGACGTGTGTATGCACCAAGCTGTGGTGCAATTCAAGGGAGGGCGTTCTGCAGCACGCCACTTCCATTTTGTGGGAAGGGCCATGCCTACGGAGAGGCATGCCATGCAGATGGCTGCCCGTGAGGCGATAGCTCGTCTTCGGGACATCCTTCCTACGATGAAGACTCGTCGCTACCGCTACCTCCCATGCCATGTGCCATACACCAGTCACTATGCATTCGCCTGCCATCGGGGAGAGCGAGATGAAGCCATCGAGATGGTTGTGGAGTACCTCAAGGCTCTGGAGGAGTCTTTCGACAACCTCGTAGACGATCTTGTGGCTGCCCGCATGGACTTAGTCCGGGGCGGTCCTGCCAGCAGGAAAGAGCTTCTCCACACGGCACCGCCTCCGACATTCGTCTCGTCTTCAGCCTCGTATGCACCAGCCGTTTTGGCCACTGCTCGCCGTCTGCCTACCACTGACGAGTTCGACCGAGTCATCGCTCCTACTCCAGTCAGAGCTACACCGCCTGCTGCACCCGCCCTACCACCCGTCGCTCCCGCACCGTCACCGCAGCGCAGCGTTATGTGCCAGGAGCCAGCTAGAGAGGAGGTGGAGGTTGATTCTCCTGGACCGCTGAATCTTGCCATCGGCAAGGGAAAGGAAATCTTCACCATCTCCGACTGAGAGCACCGAGTAGCCGCGCGTTATGTCTGCTTGTATGATGTGTTTCCTCTGTACGCTAGTTTGTATTGGTGTGTTTGCTGCTTTCCGGAGGAGTACGCTAGTCTAAATAACATGTCAGGAATGTGTACGCACATCCTGAGTGTTGTATCATGTGTTTGTATTCCGCGTGTAAGATTTGTGTTAAGCAGTCTTTTCTCCATGCAAAACCACTTATGTTTTCCTTGAAAACCTTGAGGTCTTTTAAATTGTTGCCTTTGCAAAGTTTTCCTTGTGCTACACAGTTTTTCTCATGGGTTTTGCAAAATAATACCCCAGACTGGAAAAATGTCTCGTCCGTGGACTCGCTCCATGCCCAATCAGCCAGAAGAGGTTTATGGGACACAGACTAGCAACAATTTCACTCAGGGTCAGTCCAGTCAACAAGACAGCGAAGCAGCCCTGTCTCAAGTGTGCCGTCTCTTCGAGCAAAGCCAGCAACAGCACCAAGAGATGATGAATCATGTCATCAATATGGGAAACCACCGTGAGCCCTATCAACCACATTCCAAGTTATCTGAGTTACAGAAGACTCGCCCCTCAATTTTTGCTCACACCGATAGGCCACTGGAAGCCGATGATTGGCTTCGTGACATTGAAAGGAAACTGATTATTGCTCATTGTTCAGATCATGAGAAGGTGCTTTATGCACCACACTACCTTACTGGAGCAGCTGCAGCATGGTGGGAAAACTTCCTACACATGCATCCCAGTGAACACAACATCACCTGGGAAGAGTTCAAGGAAGGCTTCCGTGGGGCGCACATCCCCAGGAGCATCATAAAAATCAAGAAGAGAGAGTTTGATGACCTGAAGCAGAGAGGCATGTCAGTCATGGAAAACAATGGTCAGTTTACCCAGCTGTCTCGTTATGCCTACGACGAGCACATGACAGAAAACAAAAAGATGGAAAAATTCCTGGACGGCCTGGCACCAGCACTAAGATGCCAACTGATTGTACACACCTTTCCGGACTTTAAAACTCTGGTGGACAAGGCCATTACCTTGGAGAATGAGCGCCGTAGTCTGGAAGATATCCGTAAGCGAAAGAGGGACAAGACGACTCTTGCTCGCAACAACCGAAGCAAGGCTGAGGTTCCATGAACAGAAGCAAGGAGATCCACGACTACTGATCCAAGGCCCGTCAGACAGTTTCATACCAGGGACAAGGAGTACACGTACCGTCCAGGGGTCACCTGCTATGCTTGTGGTCAAGAAGGGCACTATGCAAAACAATGCCCAAAGCCGAGGAACGCGGCCCCCAAACCAAACAATGGTGGAAACAATCCAGCCCCCAAGCGCAACAATTTTAATCCCAACAACAACCACAGGAAGGGTCACCTGAACCATGTGACCAGGGAAGAAGCGCAGAATGCCCCAGACATCGTGCTCGGTACGTTCCCTGTCAACACAGTACCTGCCACGGTTTTGTTTGATTCTGGAGCTTCCCATTCGTTCGTTTCGAAGAGTTTTGTTTTACAACATGGTTTTCCGATACTCCCCTTGGAAAAATCTATGATCATCAAGTCCCCCGGAAATAAGCAAATCGCTCAGGGTTACTGCCAAGGAGTGGTCATTGAGTTCGAAGGACTACAATTCCCGGCAAATCTCTTCGTGTTGGAGAGTAAAGGACTGGATGTCATTTTAGGGATGGACTGGTTGACCACCAACAAAGGATTCATTAACTGTTTCAATCGGACCGTGATTCTCGCCCACCATCATGGCAAGACAATAAAGGTTACAGCTCAAGAAAGACCATGGTCACAGCAACCAAAACTGAACAAAGTGGACATCTCTGAACTAAGAAAAGTTCCAGTGGTATGCGAGTTTCCTGACGTATTTCCCGAAGAACTACCAGGCATGCCACCAGACCGAGAGATAGAGTTCAGCATCAAACTAGCACCTGGCACCACTCCCATCTATAAGAAGCCTTATAGAATGGCACCCTCAGAATTAGTGGAGTTGAAGAAGCAGATAAAGGAATTGTTGGACAAAGGATTTATCCGAGCCAGCTCCTCACCTTGGGGATCGCCAGTGTTGTTTGCCAAGAAAAAGGATGGGACACTGAGACTGTGTATAGACTATCGAGCCCTCAATATGGTCACCATCAAAAACAAATATCCGATGCCGCGGATAAATGATTTGTTTGACCAGCTCGCACAAGCCAAGGTATTCTCAAAGATTGATTTGAGATCGGGATATCACCAATTGAAGGTACGGACAGAAGATATACCCAAGACAGCATTCACTTCCAGATACGAATTATATGAGTTCACAGTGATGCCTTTTGGTCTAACAAACGCCCCCGCATATTTCGTCCACCTCATGAACAAGGTGTTCATGAAATTCATGGACAAGTTTGTTGTGGTGTTCATCGACGATATTCTGGTATACTCAAGGACACCAGAAGAGCATGCTGAACATCTCCGAATTGTTTTGGGAGAATTGAGGAAACATCAGTTGTACGCCAAATTTAGCAAGTGCGAATTTTGGTTAAGACAAGTTGGTTTCTTAGGCCACATATTGAACCAAGAAGGCATGGCCGTAGACCCAGAAAAAGTCAAAGCCATACTTGACTGGAAGCCGCCCGCCAACGTTACAGATGTGCGGAGTTTCCTAGGAATGGCCGGATATTACAGAAGATTTATTGAAGGATTCTCCACTGTGGCAAAGCCCATAACATAGTTGCTCAAGAAAGACAAGAAATTTGTATGGACGGAAGCATGCGAGAAAAGCTTCCAAGAACTCAAGAAGAAGCTGACAACCGCACCGGTCTTAACTATGCCAGACATACACAAGAGTTTTGAAGTATATTGTGACGCGTCCCGAAAAGGTCTCGGGTGTGTGCTAATGCAGGATGGCAAAGTGGTCGCGTATGCCTCCAGGCAGCTGCGAAAACATGAGGAAAATTATCCAACACATGACCTGGAACTAGCAGCAGTCATTCATGCACTCAAGGAGTGGAGGCACTTTCTGTTGGGGAATCGCTGTGAAATATACACGGACCATAAGAGCCTCAAATATATTTTCACACAGCCAGAGCTAAATTTACGCCAACGATGCTGGTTGGAACTGGTCAAGGACTATGATGTCGGTATTCACTACCATGCAGGGAAAGCAAATGTAGTGGCCGATGCCCTTAGTCGAAACCCCAGCCCGGACAATGACGGTCCGCAAAACTTGAGGCCTGAGTTTCAGCAAGAGTTCGCTAGGCTCAACATGATGTTAGTCTCTGAAGGCACCGTATCAAATCTGGAGATACAACCCACCCTGGTGGAACAAATTAAGAAGGCTCAACAGGGACATCCCAGCATCGAGGGTATAAAGAACAAAATGAACCTTGGTAAGGCTTCAGAGTTCATCACAGACAGTGAAGGAACCTTATGGTACGGAGACAGACTTTGCGTACCTAACATTGAGGAACTCAAGCAACAAATCTTAACCGAAAGCCACACCGCTCCATACTCGATCCATCCTGGAGGAACCAAAATGTACAAGGACATTCAGGAAAGATTTTGGTGGCACGGTATGAAAAGAGATAAAGCCACATTTATTGCTTGTTGCGATTCATGTCAGCGCATCAAGGCCGAGCATCAAAAGCCAGCAGGGCTACTCCAGCCAAACAGGATACCGGAGTGGAAATGGGATGAAATAGGAATGGACTTCATTGTCGGATTACCCCGATCACAACGCGGAAATGACGCCATATGGGTCATCACAGACCGACTAACCAAGGTTGCTCATTTCATTCCCGTGAAGACTACCTACTCCACACAAAGGCTGGCCAAGCTTTATCTCTCCCGTATAGTCTGTTTGCATGGAGTCCCAAAGACTATAATATCCGACCGAGGCACACAATTTGTCTCCAAATTTTGGGATCACCTACAACAAGCTCTGGGCACGCAACTAGCTTTCAGTACAGCGTACCACCCTCAGACCGATGGACAAACAGAACGTGTAAACCAAATCCTAGAGGATATGCTAAGAGCCTGTGTGCTCACCTATGGATCCAGTTGGGAAGAGAGTTTGCCGTATGCCGAATTTGCCTACAACAACAGTTACCAAGCCAGCTTGCAAATGGCACCCTTTGAAGCATTGTACGGACGGAGGTGTCGTACCCCACTGAATTGGTCGGAAATAGGTGACAGCCGTATCTTCGGCCCAGACATGCCTAAAGAGGCCGAGGAGAAAGTTAAGCAGATCAGGGACAGACTGAAGACAGCGCAGAGCCGACAAAAGAGCTACTATGATCAGAAGCATCGTGAAGTCAGCTTTGAACCCGGTGATTCCGTATACCTCCGAGTATCTCCTATGAGGGTCTACAACGGTTCAAAATTAAGGGGAAGCTAGCCCCAAGATTTATTGGACCATTTTATGTAAAGGCACGAAGAGGCACGGTAGCCTACCAACTAGACCTACCCAAGGAGCTATCAGACGTCCATGACGTATTCCACGTCTCACAGTTGAGAAAATGTTTGAGTAACCCGGGGAAGCAGGTACCCCATGAAAACATTGATGTGCAACCAGACCTCACCTACAGAGAGAGGCCAGTAAAGATTTTAGAAGAGTCTGAACGGAGGACCCGTCAGAAAACGACAAAGTTTTTCAGAGTTCAGTGGAGCAACCACACTAAGGATGAAGCTACATGGGAAAGGGAAGACTTCCTTCGGACAGAATATCCATATCTATTTGAGGATCAGCAGAAATCTCGAGGACGAGATTTTTCCTAAGGGGGTAGGTGTTGTGACACCCAAAATTTTATTTGGATTTTTCAAAAGATTTTATTTGACTTGAGGGAGGTGAATTAAAAAATTTCTTCAAAAGGACCCTCCCTTTCAAATATTTTTCTCATGACAAGAGTTTTGTTTGGATTCACCCAAGACTTGTTTTTGGTCTTGGAGGTTCTTGCTTTTATTTTGGACTCAAGACAAAATGTTTTTTTATTTGGGGAAAATGACTTTTGAAAATCTTTTTGAAAATGCACTATGGCTTTTGGAATAATCCCTTGCCACTTTCAACAATTCCCTCTTGCCATGGCCTTAGTGCAAATCCATTCTCCTAACCCTCCCCTCATCTTTGGATCATGTTTTGCATCAAATCCAGCAAGTTGTACCTCTCCATATAAATTTTTCCATTCAAAACATATTCAAATAAATTTTTGTCTTCTATTCTAGCCATTGGTGATTTACAAAGGAACTCCACTTTCTGTTTTGATTTTTGCCCCCAAACCTTTTTCCCTCCCTAGTCCTTTGAACCCTCAACCAAGATCCATGAAGATCCACTGGTCTTCAGTTCAAATTTTTCAAACTACACTTGCTGCAAGTTTGGACCAGATTTGTCAAATGTGGTGAAATTCATTCAAATCTTCCCCCAAAAATTCCAAGTAAAATCAGGCAGCCTCTGGGTACATTGAGTGGTCACCTCACCAAGTACCAGCTCCAGAATTTTTTTTCTCATTGCCAAATCATACTGTCGAACACCTGTAGTGCATTGTCAAATTCAGGTTCAGTAAAGTTCAGAGAACATTTCAGTGCACTGTCGTTTTCTTCAGAACTTGTTGTCGATCTCGACAGTGCCTCGATGTCGCCTTGCTCCCCGTCCCCTCCCCCTTGTTCCTGCACCGCACGAGCGTCTGGCACCTTGCGGACGTCGGCGACGAGCAGCAGAAGGTGCGCCGCCCCATGACCGACGCCAGCGGCGGCTTTGCGGCCGCCAGAGAGAGGCGCGGCGCTGACGGCGCCACCCAGCGTCGCCCAAGCCACCGGAGCTCGCCGCGTGGCCTTCCACTCCCCCGAACGCGCTGCCACTCTCATCGTGAACCGCAGGGCGCGGAGCGCGCTCTCTGCCGCCGTCGTGCCCGTGCGGCCACCCCACCGTGGACCGGCGCCGTTACGCCAAGACCAGCCGAGATTAGCGGGGGAACGACACCAGTAACTTCCACTGATGCTGCCTGGCCACTCAAACCTCCTGCCAATCCTCTGCATCGCCGTAATCGCTCGCCGGAGATTCTCCGTTCATGGCCACCCCGTCGATCCGCCTATAAATAGAGGCCCCGAGCTTCAACTCGAGCACACACCATCCCTGCACTCCACCTAGAGCACGCCTAGCCACTGGAAGGGCCCCGAGGAGGTCTCCTTCCTCGACTCCGGCCGCCGCGACCCGCCACGGGATCCAGCTCGATTCGCTCCCGTGCGTGCGCCTCTGCCTCCCATCTCTTGCCAGTAGCTCCACTATGCATCCCTCCTTCTGACCCGCGCTTCAATTCGAAGTTTGCAGCCCTCCACCGGAGTTCTCCACCACCACCCGAGCCACCGTCTGCCGGAGAAAGTGTCGCCGTCGACGTAGTGCTCCCCGTTGGTCGAGTCCACCACCCACCGACGCGGAAGGACATGCTGAAGCTCTTGGTACCCTCCGATCCTCCTAACTCGCCGTGGTTCGACGCGGCGTCCACCGCAGTCTTCGGGCGCCGGCGAGCTTTTTAAACCTGACATGGGGGACCCCCCTGTCAGCCTCTCTTCTGTTTCCCCACGCGAAACGTTTTCTGTTGGCGCCTTCGGGCAAATACGCTTTCCCTCTTGAACTTGCGCATTTCCAATCGAAACATTTTCTGGTTTCTCAGTTTAAACCCTGGAACTTTTCTGTTTCATTACAGATGGGTCCCTGGACAGAAACCTTTATAACTTTTTAATAAAAAGGGATTTTTGAGTGATTCTTTTTCTGACAGTCTTGAAATTTTGTCTAGTTTTTTATGGGATTTATTTGGAAAATTTTTGGAGAAGTTTCTGTGCACGCGTTGGTTTTCACGTTAGTACCCGTTTTCGTATTGCCGTAGGTTCCGGAAGAGGTGACGGAGCCGCGAACTTCGCCGAGCTAGACTCCGACTTCTCCGAACCAGGCAAGCATGTTTGAACATTTGATATGACAGGTGTTTTGCATGTTTGCGTGAAAGTTTGTGCGTGGCATATGAGTATCGGTGAATACCTCGTTGCTTGTAAGGCAACTACCCGCATGTTCCAAAGTTGCGATGATCTCTGATGAGAGATGGCCTAATCATGTGGTGACATGAAGGGCAGCAAGGTGGTACTGTTGTAGCATACCAGCCTTGCGTCATCCGACAACTTCCGACGTTAACATGGACGGAGTCACGTTATCGTTCTTTCCCCTTCCGTGCTACCACATGTTTCATTCAGGATGCGGTTTAGTAAGTTGGTAACCTCTTTCCGTGTACACACCAAACAGAGGGGCCGGGATGATGGTACCTTGGCCCAGGATTAAAGCCAGTCATCCGGTCAGGGGGCATGGGTGTTTCCGGTTGGGACCGAGAGGGGGGGCACCCCCTTAGAGAGCGCGTATAGAAATTTGATCCCATGCTACGCGAGGTTGTAGCCTCCCCGTCTCAAGGTTTTTCTTGAACGTTGCCGAGGGTGATCCCTGGCTTCGGAATGTTGAATGGGTGTGTACTGGTTAGACGTGTTTCTTCCAAAACACCGTAAACGGAACTAGTCCCCGTGACTACTGAAATCCGTTGGCTGTGGTTAAGTACAAACTCTGCAGAGTCAAATTCTTCCAAGTCATCGTATCCATGATCACGTAGTGAAATCAGTATACCCATATCTATGCGCGTGGAAGACTTGTCCCCGGTGAACAAACTCAAGTGGTAAACCTAGTTTAATTATTATTTCTGTGGATGGACTAACCTTATATTTGTCTCGTACTTGTGATAATTTATACTCTTGAGCTAATGAATTTTTGAGCTACAATATAAGCCCTTTATGTGTTGTCGCTCAGACGTCCGACTGTGGCATGTTCATCTTTTATTTTCTGTTATAAGCCCTTTATGTGATGTCGCTCAGACGTCTGACTGTGGCATTATTATTATTCTGCAGTTTCCTCTCGAGGAGTCATTCAAACACTCGTTTGGCACCAGTATTATTATTTCTGCAGTTTCCTCTCAAGGAGTCATTCAGACACTCGCTTGGCACCAGTATTATTATTTCTGCAGTTTCCTCTCGAGGAGTCATTCAGACACTCGCTTGGCACCAGTATTATTATTTTTGCAGTTTCCTCTCGAGGAGTCATTCAGACACTCGTTTGGCACCAGTACTACTATTCTTGCAGTTTCCGCTCGAGGATTCATTCAGACCCTCGTTTGGCACCCAGCATTTATTATCTCTATGTCTGAACGCGCTGGTTAACTTGTTTATATGCTTCATGTTTACATTTGTTATATCTTATGTCCGAACTGTCTTGTGAGTACTTTCATAGTACTCACCTGGCTTGTTGGTTTGGCCATATGTTGACGAAGGCGATCTTTTGGGTGAAGAGTTTGATAGCGCGTCCGACGCCTAGAGGACTCCCAGTCAGTCCTGTGCGATCCCGGATATTGGTCACTTGTATTATATACGCTTCCGCCACCCGCAATAAGTCTCCTCGAGCCTCACTCCGACGCTCGAAGAGCTGTAGTCTTCAGGAGTCATATCACTCGCTTTGCGGTGATATTTCCACCACCGTTATTATCGTGAGTTAGTAGTTATGCCACCCTATCCGCCGTCTTGTTTAATCGGCGTGCATGTAATAAATTGTTGGGAAGTTTCCGCTCAACTTTGTATTATATTCAGTACTCCTGGTATTTTTCTTCTGTGACCATGATATTGTCTACCAGTAAGAAGGAATTCTTCCTTACTGGTCCGTAAAAGGGATTGGTCTCTCAATAATTATATTATTGAAAAACCGGTCGTGACACTTGCCATTTCTTTCATTAAGACATAAATATTATAAGCATTCACAACATAGGGAAAGAACATCACTGTTACTGTTAGTCCAATTTGTGACAAGTTTTGGTACAAACTTCTTACAAATCGGAGCTTCTCTCAAAAAGGCTCATGGTTCTGAGAGGGACCTTGTCACCTATGTGTGTGAAACGACATACGCTGTCTCTTCCCGCCTTGATTTATTTTACAAAGGCGACATGCAACTATATATAGTAGTGTCGTCCTAAAAATATGAAATTATTCATTGTTCATTTTGCCTTTTTATACATTATTTGAGTTTCCTAGGCATTTTGGAACGTACTTCCGTCTGTGCAAAGGTCATGTGTGTACTAGCCACATATGTAATTCGATGTTCAATCTGTTTATGGAATCAAGTCCTTATAAGTTAAAGTACATATGTTGTTGTTCTGTGTGCAATGACATCGCACACAGACCCTCCTGGGGAACCCGTCGGTGATGATTTAATCAATAGCTGACAATTGTATACCACCAAGCATTTTCCCACAACACACATGGCTTATTAGCAGCAATCGTCTGTGTTATTATGGATCTTCGCACACATTTCTGATTACATACCTATTTGCCGCGTATCACACACATCTTGTTATATTGAAACCATTTTCGTTCTCTTGGCTCAAAGCAAACAGTTCATCCGAGTGAACCGATGCCGTATATCGCACACACCTTCATCTGGCTGACCATTTCTTTTGTGTTGCCTAATCACAAACAGTTCATCCGAGTGAACCGTATGTTGTATATCGCACACACCTTCATCTAGCTGCCCGTTTCTTTTGTTCCTCATCATCACAAACAGTTCATTGAACTGAACCGTATGCCCTGCATCGCACACGCAACTAAAATCTGAACCGTGTTTGATGCATCCTCCATCGCAAACGTTTTGCACCTTTTTTGATGGTTTTTTTACATCCCCGTTTGCGATTAGTGCATCACACACAGTTTCGTGAAAGGGTGTCTGATCGTAGTGTTGCGTTATCAGCATCCTGCAGTAGTGTTGTGTGCTATCAAACGTCACAACGTAATTGGGTGATTATAAAGATGCTCTACAGGTATCTCCGAAGGTGTTTGTTGGGTTGGCATAGATCGAGATTACGATTTGTCACTCCAAGTATCGGAGAGGTATCTCTAGGCCCTCTCGGTAATGCACATCATAATAAGCCTTGCAAGCAATGTGACTAATGAGTTAGTTGCGGGATGATGCATTATGGAACGAGTAAAGAGACTTGCCGGTAACGTTCCCCAACAGGTATCTCTGGGCCCTCTTGTTGCTATGCATCTCCTAGATAGATCTTGCGTGATCGTAGGAATTTTTTTGAAATTGCATGCTACGTTCCCCAACAGGTGGATGTCGTCATACCGAGAGGGCCCTTAGAATATCTCTCCATCATCGGAGGAGCAAATCCCACTCTTCAGTTATCTTGCCCCTTGTCATACTTTGTGATGAACCTGTAAGTTGTCGTTATGATCACCGTGTTACAGATGATGTTGGAGCAACCCCAAAGTGCATCGTCCAGTATAAAGTGACTAGATACTTTCATGGTCTAAGGAACTAGGCACACATTAACTTTCTATGTTATAACTTATAGACTTGTGATGATAGCATCTCAAAATATAACAAACAAGTAGGGTCAATTCAATATGATCATTCTACTAACATCGTACTCTCAATGTTGTTTGGCACCCTCATTACACGTAACCAAGCACCCATGATCAGGAAAACATGATCATCACACAACACTTGAGTTAGTCCTAGAGGCTAGACTAGGAATTAGGTTTTACGGTTTATCATTCTACACGTGCTTATGAGTTTTCCTCTGATCACATATTCAAGAACCATTGCAGCTATAGCATAGAATATAAACTCTCAAATATAGATGTGGAAATGAATAATACAATTATTATTGCCTCCAAGCCATATTTCCAACAAGAAGCTCATCTGATTACCTTTTCCAGCCAAGCACTTGGTAGACGCGAGAAATAATTGTGTGGCCTCATCGATGATAGCAAGCGAGAGGCCATACCATGCCCTCACATGCCATGTCATTTGAAACAATAATCAATGCATCTGTAATGCGCTGTTGAGAAAATCCAGCCGATGAACACCTAATCCTCCCAGTTTACTGGGTTTACAAATATGTTCCCAAGCCACGATGAGTGCCCTACTTTCACTTCTTCTGAGCCTCTCCAGAAGAAGCTGCGGTAAATCCTTGTGATAGCTCTAAAAACCCATGGTGGGAAATGCAATGACAACATGTGATAAATTGTCAGCCCTATGAGAACAGTCTTGACACACGTCAGCCTGTTGATTTGGTACAAGAGCAATGACTCGCATACAATTCAATCTTCTCTTTTTTACACTATACAATTCAAACATTTTCTGAAAGTTGTATCGATTGATTATGTCTTAGATGTGCTTGGAATTCTGAGCGTATGCCAATAGTGAATTGAGCATAACTTAGATGGTTAAATTTTTCTGTAGTGAAATCAACTTACTCATATTCAAGTAATAGATTCGACATGGAGCTCACATTTTTCTTGATTTTCTTTAGGTTCTATGGAGTGAGACGATTCCTGTCAACTGCAAGGTGTCTGTGATGACTCAACTAGTCTCAAAATTTGCGTGCTCAACCTCTCGCGAGTGCTCACAAAGATACGTTGTACATGTATGTATGCAAGTATTTTGCATTTGTATTGTGTTTCTTAAGGATAGAAAACCTTGATCTTATCCTCAAACATTAGGAAACGTTGATTATACTCTTCTGTCGGTGAACGAGAACCCGTAAAATTCAGCTCCCACCAATCCTTCCAATTTTGTCAAAAGTTTGTGGATGGTGGCGATCAAATAAGATCTCTTGGGCTCCACCTCCCTTTGATCGTGTTCTTCGCGGCAGCGAGGGGACTGTTAGAGTTGTTTAGTGTTTGGTCGCTGTCACGACATGGTGGTTTATCCCGCTTGTTGTCGGTAGTGAAGGAAATATGCCCTAGAGGCAATAATAAAGTTGTTATTTATATTTCCTTATGTCATGATAAATATCTATTATCCATGCTAGAATTGTATTAACTGGAAACTTGATACATGTGTGAATACATAGACAAAACAAAGTGTCCCTAGTATGCCTCTACTAGACTAGCTCGTTAATCAAAGATGGTTAAGTTTCCTGACCATAGACATGTGTTGTCATTTGATGAACGGGATCACATCATTATGAGAATGATGTGATGGACGAGACCCATCCGTTAGCTTAGCATAATGATCGTTAAGTTTTATTGCTACTTCTTTCTTCATGACTTATACATATTCTTTTGACTATGAGATTATGCAACTCCCGAATACCGGAGGAATACCTTGTGTGCTATCAAACATCACAACGTAAAAGTGTGATTATAAACATGCTCTACAGGTATCTCCGAAGGTCTTTTTGTTGGGTTTGCATAGATCGAGATTAGGATTTTTCACTCCGAATATCGGAGAGGTATCTCTGGGCCCTCTCGGTAATGCACATCATAATAAGCCTTGCAAGCGATGTGACTAATGAGTTAGTTACAGGATGATGCATTATGGAATGAGTAAAGAGACTTGCCGGTAACGAGATTGAACTAGTTATGAGGATACCGACGATCGAATCTCGGGCAAGTAACATACCGATGACAAAGGGAATAACGTATGTTGTCATAAGGGCTCGACCGATAAAGATCTTCGTAGAATATGTGGGAACCAGTATGATCATCCAGGTTCTGCAATTGGTTATTGACCGGAGAGGTGTCTCGGTCATGTCTACATAGTTCTCGAACCCGTAGGGTCCGCACGCTTAACGGTCGATGACGATATGTATTATATGAGTTATGTGTTTTGGTGACCGAAGGTTGTTCCGAGTCCCGGATGAGATCACGGACATGACGAGGAGTCTCGAAATGGTCGACAGGTAAAGATTGATATATTGGAAGGAAGTATTCGTATAACGGAAGGGTTCCGGAGTGTATCGGGTACATACCGGAGTACTAGAGGGGTTACCGGAACCCCCGGGGGAAAGATATGGGCCATATGGGCCATAGGAGGGAGGCTAACCAGCCCACAAGGGGCTGGCACGCGCCCCACAAGGGATGAGGCCGAATTGGATTAGGGAAGGGGGCAGCGCCCCCCTTTCCTTCTCCTAGTCCCTCTCCTTTCCCCCTTTCCCCTTCCGGAAGAAGGAAAAAAGGGGGGGTGAATCCTACTAGGACTGGAGTCCTAGTAGGACTCCCCTCTCTTGGCGCACCCCTGGTGGCCGGCCTCCTCCTCTCCCTCCTTTATATACGTGGGCAGGGCACCCCTTGGAGACACACCAATTGTTCTCTTAGCCGTGTGCGGTCCCCCCCTCCACAGTTTACTCCTCCGGTCATAGGTCGTAGTGCTTAGGCGAAGCCCTGCGCAGATTACATCACCAACACTGTCACCACACCGTCGTGCTGACGGAACTCTCCCTCGACCCTCCACTGGATCAAGAGCTCGAGGGACATCATCGAGCTGAACGTGTGCTGAACACAGAGGTGTCGTACGTTCGGTACTTGGATCTGTTGGATCGTGAAGACGTTCAACTACATCAACCGCGTTAAACTAACGCTTCCGCTTTCGGTCTACAAGGGTACGTGGACACACTGTCCCCCTCTTGTTGATATGCACCTCCTAGATAGATCTTGTGCGATCATAGGAATTTTTTTGAAATTGCATGCTATGTTCCCCAACAGTGGCATCTGAGCCAGGTATATGCGTAGATGATATGCATGAGTAGAACACAAAGAGTTGTGGGCAATAATATTCATACTGCTTACCACCAACTTCTTATTTTGATTCGGCAGTATTGTTGGATGAAGCGGCCCGGACCAACATTACATGACCACGATCATGAGACCGGTTCTACCGACGTGCTTTGCACACAGGTGGCTGGCGGGTGTCTGTTTCTCCAACTTTAGTTGAATCGAGTTTGACTACGGCCGGTCCTTGTTGAAGGTTAAAACAGCACATTTGACGGGTTTGATGCATAGGTAAGAACGGTTCTTGCTAGAAGCCCGTAGCAGCCACGTAAAACTTGCAACAACAAAGTAGAGGACGTCTAACTTGTTTTTGCAGGGCATGTTGTGATGTGATATGGTCAAGACATGATGCGATATAAGTTATTGTATGAGATGATCATGTTTTGTAAAAGTTATCGGCAACTGGCAGGAGCCTTATGGTAGTCGCTCTATTGTATGAAATGCAATCGCCATGTAATTGCTTTACTTTATCACTATGTGGTAGCGATAGTCGTAGAAGCAATAGTTGGCGAGACGACAACGATGCTACGATGGAGATCAAGGTTTCAAGCCGGTGATGATGGAGATCATGACGGTGCCTTGGAGATGGAGATCAAAGGCACAAGATGATGATGGTCATATCATGTCACGTATTTTGATTGCATGTGATGTTTATCTTTTATGCATCTTATTTTTCTTAGTATGGCGGTAGCATTATAAGATAATCCCTTACTAAAATTTCAAGGTATAAGTGTTCTCCCTGAGTACGCACCGTTGCGACAGTTTGTCGTGCCGAGACACCACGTGATGATCGGGTGTGATAAGCTCTACATTCACATACAACGGGTGCAAGAAAATTTTGCACGTGCGGAATATTCGGGTTAAACTTGACGAGCCTAGCATGTACAGACATGGCCTCGGAACACTGGAGACCGAAAGTTCGAGCATGAATCATATAGTAGATCTGATCAACATAGAGATGTTCACCATTGAAGACTACTCCATCTCACGTGATGATCGGACATGGTTTAGTTGATTTGGATCACGTGATCATTTAGATGACTCAAGGGATGTCTATCTAAGTGGGAGTTCTTAAGTAATATGATTAATTGAACTTTAATTTATCATGAACTTAGGCCTGATAGTATTTGCAAATTATGTTGTAGATCAATAGCTCGCGATGTAGCTCCCCGTTTCTTTTTGACATGTTCCTAGAGAAAAATAAGTTGAAAGATGTTAGTAGCAATGATGCGGACTGGGTCCGTGATCTGAGGATTATCCTCATCACTTCACAGAAGAATTATGTCCTTGATGCACCGCTAGGTGACAGACCGATTGCAGGAGCAGATGCAAATGTTATGAACATTTGGCAAGCTCGATATGATGACTACTTGATGGTTTAGTGCACCATGCTTTATGGCTTAGAATCGGGGCTTCAAAGACGTTTTGAACGCCATGGAGCATATGAGATGTTCCAAGAGTCGAAATTGGTATTTCAGACTCATGCCCGTGTCATGAGGTATGAGACCTGTCGTGGAATTGTCACGGCAGATGTCCTCGAGCTAGGACTTAGTCGTGGAGCCATCGCAACCAGGAAGCTTGAAGGGGTTAATGTGGGACGAGGTACACGAGGGTTTATACTGGTTCGGCCCCTTACGGTGAAGGTAAAAGCCTACGTCCAGTTGAGATGGTATTGATTTAGGGTTACGATCACCAGGGAGCTAAACCGCTATGCCCGGCTCTCGATCAGATTGTTCTTGTCCCTAAACCGCTGCCGGGTCGTCCCTTTATATAGGGAGGCTGACGCCCAGCAGCCCTCAGAGTCCCGGCCGGCTCATAAGAGCGTCCGGCTCGGACTCTCAATCATACTTGCCTTGTACTACAAGTTCTACCATAATAACAATTGTAACTACGGGCCTTAAGCCATATCCGGGTCTTAAGCCCATCTCTGGCCCACCGTCTTCAAGCTTGGCTCCGGGCTTCTGGTAATGACCATTAGAGTAACCCGGCCCCTCCTGGCGGGTGACTCTAAGGTCTATATCCTCAACATTAGGCCCCAGATTGATTTGAGCCGGCTCATGTCAATCTTCAACTCTTCCAACAGAAAAAATCTCCGGCTTACCTTTCATGTGAGGCCATAACCCGGCGTGACGTCATCCTCTGGACTTCGGATAATCCACCGTCACGTCATCTTCCATTAATCCCGTTTTTTACTCCACCGGATCCGCAACGGATCTTTGCTTTTACTGTCATCCCGAAAATCGAGGCGTCCTGGGGGGGAGATAATCACGCCACGGTCTCCTTGATTCTCGCGCCCGCTTTATGAGCTCGCCTTATAAATAGGCCGGCCCGACGGGCTTCTCTGCCACTCTTCTTCCTCCTCGCGCCGCTGCCTCTCTCACTGAGCTCGCACTCCGCCGCCGTCGTCTCGTCTCCGGTCTTCGTCAACCTTGGCCGCTGCATCACCCTGACTCGGACCAGATAAACGGCGGCGACTCCCGCACCTCTTCAGCTCCAGTAAGTTCTCACTACCCCGTAGAGTAGATCTGCAGTAGGGTTCATCCACGTTCTTCGTGTTCGTCACCATTGCCCGCAAGTTCGGTAGTTCTCCTAGTTACTGCTCCTGCTTGATCTTAGGCCTGCATAGAACTAGTGCGGTAGTTGTTTTAAGATCCATTTCACACGCAAGTAGCCTTCCTTGTACTGCACAAGAACCTTGTTCGAACCCAAGAACACCCTCACTTCGGTTTCTAGGTCTAGAAATTTTTTCCTTTGCCCGACCATTTTGATCCAAAAAAGTTACTGCAATATGTGAAACCTGTTTTACCACACTTAGTAAAAACTGCAACCATTGAATCTTGGCGGCTTACAATTCCGGTTTAAAGAAACCACGCGCCGTAGAATCCTCCGGCTTTAAAGAAAACCATGCTTCGTAGAATCCTCCGGCTTAACTGTGGTAAGGCCGTAGATAACCAACTTACTCTGAATGCCCCTGTGGCTTAAATAACCCACTGTACCAGAGTATATATCATTAGTCCCCTTCATAAGCCGCCACCTTAGTTTTGAACTGTAGATCTCCGGCTTATAATTAACCCGGACATTTTTCCTTTTTGTCATAGACTGCCAACCTTCACCATGCCTCCTAAGGCTCCCATCACTTGCAACTGGATGAGGTCCAACGTCACCAACGAGACCCTAGCCAATTTTGTTAAGTCCGGATATCTGCCTAAGAAAGAAGTCATGTCCTACCGTGCCCCTGACCCGTCAGAAGAGAGACCACACCCAAAGGACGGGGAGGTAGTGATTTTTGCGGATCACATGAGCCGGGGCTTCGCACCGCCCGGCTCAAAGTTTTTTAGGGACGTGCTCAACTTCTTCGACTTGCGGCCTTAAGATATAGGCCCCAACTCAGTGTCCAACATCTGCAATTTCCAAGTCTTCTGCGAGGTTTACCTTGGAGAAGAGCCTAGTCTGCTGCTCTTCAGAGAGCTTTTTTACTTAAACCGCCAGAATGAGTGCGCCAACGGACCAAGTCTGGAGGTAGGTGGCATTTCCATCCAGCGGCGTAGGGACTGTCTTTTCCCTTACGCAGAGCCGCCGAGCCACCCCAAGGACTGGAACATGACTTGGTTCTACTGCCAAGACACGTCCCCGGCTGATGAAAGCCCGCTGCCCAGCTTTCGCCCAACACGTCTTGAGCCGACTCACCCACTGTCGGACAAATTGACTCAAGCGGAGCGCCAGCCTCTGCTTCCCACTATCAAACAAAATCAAGGCTCTCCTGGGCAACGGTCTAAACGGAATCGACCTGGTCCGGGTCTGGATCTCATGGCGGGTGATCCCATTGAGCCGCCGCCCCGGCTTAATGTGTGAGTACACAGGGCGAAAGGATGACCCTCAGAGGCACAGCCGCAATGATCTTCCAGAAGACGTTGCAGAGGAGGAGACCAAGGCTCTTTTAAACATGAGCCTGGCAGACTGCGGAAGGACCGGGTTAGCCCCCTTCTGCAAGACCAATCCAGCCCCAGCGGTAAGCCACTGACTTTAACTTTTTATCTTCGTCTGTATATAACCTTCATCTGAACCGTTTTAAGAATTCATCATTGTATTTTTCAGGCTGATGATAAGTTCTGGCGGGTCAAATATGACCATGAGGCGGCCAAGAAAGCCAGGAAGGCGAAAAAAGCCGCCAAGAAAGCCGCCCCTCGCAAAAAGGGAAGCAGGCCTACTGCTTCGGAGCTGATGCAATTAAGCGACAGCTCCGAGTCAGAGGTAACTCCTGAGCATTTAAGTCCTTACTATATTCACTGTTTGTTGCTGTCCGCCTTATCAATACTTGCTCACTGATAGGATGACACCGGCGCAAGTAACCCGGTGGTTGAGGAGGTAATGTCACTTTCCTCCGACTCGGAGCCCTTGCCGCAGCTGAAAGTCCGAAGGGTAACCCGGAAAGTAAGCTTTTCACATCCTTTAGCTTACCAAGACCCTCAATTTATTTTGAAGCGACAGGTTCATGAAAGCCGGCGTCACACCCGGACCAACAAGGACACCTATCTCTCCGCCGGGTTACCCGACGCAACAAGGAAGCGTCGAACTGAGGTTTTTTCTCACTTGTACCCTTTTCATTCATTGGCGGGTGTTATCCGTCAGCCACTCAATTCTTCTGACTCCAATTATCAGGAGACCTCCCCTTCTTCGGGCGACTTTATGCAGTCGAGTCTTCCGGCTTTCAAGACCGCGCCCGGGTAATGACAACCATCTTACATTATATTTGTCTGTACTTACTCTTTGTGTGCTTAACACTTCTGTCCTTTCAGTGCTCAGGCAAAACTCACCAAAACAGCAAAGAAGACCAGATCAGCCGGAGTGCCGGATTTGCCTGAACCGGAGGTGACGGCTCAAGAACCGCCAGCTGCCTCCGCCCCCGAAGCCACCACTCCAATGGACACGGCACCTGAAGCCACTGTCCCAACTACCAAGGCAACAACCGAAGCTTCAGTTAACCCGGAGGCCTCCGGCTCAGTTCCACCAGCAGACGACCCGGACGTGGTAATCACCCGGACGGAGTTTGTTGAGCCGGGGAGACCGACTGTGTTGGCCAAGTGCTCCGCTAAGGGGGGGTTGCTGCAGCCCCACCGGGCGAATCTGGACCTCTCCAACTACAGCAACCTGAGCATTGGAGAGCTCGTCTCTGGCTACATCAGCCAAGTACACAAGAGCCGGGACGCCGAGGTCGCCATGGTAAACCAGATCCAGCAAAAATCTGAGGTATCCTTCTGCTATCTTCTTACTTACTGCATAGTTACCTTTGCCATGCTAGCCCCCAAGTCGACGACTTATGATTTGAATATGTTGTAGACTTAGGTTCCGGCTTACTCAATTGAGCCGGCTGTATGTAGATAGATACGTTCAATATGCATTAGCCCCCAAGTGCCAAGTGTCTTTGCTTGGAAAGTGCTTGGGACTTATATAGTAACTGCTCATGTCATAACCCGGAAATTCATACAGGCTGTTGGCAAGAAACTAGAGGCGGACCTTGCGGATCTCAAGAGCCGGCTGAAGACGCAGGAGATGGAGACCCGGAAGGCAAACGCCAAGTTTGTATCTAGCATCGCCGCTCAAGAGAAGCTGAAGACAGAATTTGATGCTGAGCGGAAAGCCTGGGCCGAAGAGAAGGCCGCACTGGTGACCCGGGCGGAACAGGCGGAGAAGGCTCTCTCTGAGAAGACCGCCGAGCTCTCCGGCCTAAAGCGCCAGGTTTCCCAAATGGTGGCCGCCATCTTCGGTAAGTCGCCTCACCGGCTTTCATCAATGTTAGAATGTTTATATCTCATGATTCATCCTTGTCGCCGACTTACTTGATTCTGTTAAACAGGTCCCAGAAGTGCCAACCTCAACCAGAGCGTGGTCACCAAGCTAAAGGCCGTGTATACCCTGGTGGAGCAGCTCTACACCGGGTCACAGCGTGCCTTAGCTGTGGTGGCCCTATCCAACGAGGTGCCGACTCACCTGGAAGAAGTCCTGCGCCGCCTCGCCGTTCTGCCTCAGCGGATCCAAGAGCTGTGACGGGCTTCTGCGAGAGCCGGAGCAATCGCCGCGCTGAGCCGGGCCAAGGCATTCCTGCCGGAGTTAGACCCGGCGGACATCGCCCTTGGCTATCCAAGCCTGAAGGAAAACGGCTCAGCTTTCGATCAGAAGGACTTCGCAGCATGCGTGAAGGCTGTACGCCCGGTGGCCACCCTCATCGGGAATGACACAGATCTGACCAAGTACCAGTCGGGTTATGACGCGGAGAATCAGAGGATTCCAACCCCTCGCTATGAAGCCCTCAACCTGATCCCGCCGGCTCGTCAGCACACCTTCGCCCCGGAGATTGACCCGGCCGGGTTAATTGACGAGGAAGCCCAGTTCGAGGCTCTCAGCGGCATCGACTGGAAGTCATCAACCTTCCAGGTCTTGGGATCAGCCGGAGGAGAGGACAGGAACGAGCCGGAGACTTCCACTCAGCGGGTATCGTAACTCGGCTGTCGGTTTACCAAACAATGCTCCACCCTTGTTAGATTTGATGAGTTTTGTAATAAAGTAGGTGCAACAGTCTATCTCTGCCGTGCCATCGTGCACATATTGAATGCAAGGTCTTTTGAAGTTGTCTCTTTGATGTTTCTCCGGATCATAATCATCCCTTTGTTTTTCTCAACCTCAAAGAGGTGCCTTTAAGTATCCTGCATAGAAAGGCAAATCATAAGTCTCGAGGTGGCTTACCGACCTGAGAATCAGGTGTTTTGGATAGATAACCCGGAATATGAATCAAAAAAGACTGGTCCTCAATTATATCCTTAACACAATCGTAATAACACCCTTAGCGGCCTGTAAGCATACTTCCGGTTTAGATAACCCGGGTAACAAGGTTGGTATCTTAACTCCGAGTTACCTGTCTTAATGACACCCATGGTGTTCAACTAACACTGTAAACCAAAGTTAAGCCGGCAAAGCGAGACCCGGCCGTACACACCTTGACATAATCAGAGTAAACTTGTGATAGAGCATAGGAACTTAGGGGCTTCCGGTTTCGAATACGACCAGAGACCCGGCCCAAAGGGGTTAAGCTAAGATTCGGATACGATCACATAGCCCCCAGTGGGTGTGGCGATGCCAATCAAGAGGGTACCGACAGCTATGTTCTCTTTGGTTCGAATACGACCCATGTTTGAACAGGAAGCCCCCAAGTGATTTCAAGAATTGTTTAACGACGCTGATTCGAATACGATCCACGTCGGTTCTCAGAGGGGTTAAACTATGATTCAAATATGACCAAAGGCAACCTCCCAATGAGCTCGGCACTTTTGCCAATCAAATGGGTATCGACAGCTATGTTCTCTTTGGTTCGAATACGACCCATGTTTGAACAGGAAGCCCCCAAGTGACCTTACTGTTTATAGCTAGATTCGAATACGATCATTAGCCGGATCCTCCTTTAAGTCATCATGTAATCTTGTAATAAAAACAACACGTGCATATTTGGAGGAGAAAAAAGGACAGAGGTCTTGCTTTATTGCTTAGCATAATATATACATGGCTGAGAGAAATATGTACACCACGAGAGCCGGTGGCTCAGGTGTAGTAAGGCCGAAGCTGAGCTATGTTCCACGGCCGACGGGTCTCCTCCTCCGACTTACGTGAATCGTTGTGCTCCCGAATGTCAATGAGATAATATGACCCGTTGTGCAAGTTCTTGCTGACCACAAAGGGCCCTTCCCAAGGTGGGGATAGCTTGTGTGCATCTATTTGATCCTGGATCAGTCGGAGCACAAGGTCGCCTTCCTGGAAGACCCGGGATTTGACCCGGCGGCTATGATAACGGCGCAGGTCTTGTTGGTAAATCGCTGACCGGGCTGCTGCCACATCACGCTGTTCGTCCAACAAGTCGAGAGCATCTTGGCGCGCCTGTTCATTATCCGTCTCAACATAAGCCGCCACGCGAGGTGAGTCGTGACGGATGTCGCTGGGGAGGACTGCTTCTGCTCCATAAACCATGAAGAAAGGCGTGAATCCTGTAGACCTGTTAGGAGTAGTGTTGATGCTCCATAAGACGGAGGGGAACTCCTCCACCCAACAACCCGGCGTCCGTTGCAAAGGGACCAAAAGCCGGGGCTTGATGCCCTTCAGAATCTCCTGATTAGCTCTCTCAGCTTGACCATTGGACTGAGGATGAGCCACTGAGGAAACATCAAGTCGGATATGCTCTCGTTGACAAAACTCTTCCATGGCGCCTTTGGAGAGATTGGTGCCATTGTCAGTTATAATGCTGTGTGGAAAGCCAAAGCGGAAAATCACTTTTTTCATAAATTGAACCGCCGTGGCTGCATCGCACTTGGTAACTGGCTCAGCTTCCACCCACTTTGTGAACTTATCAACTGCCACCAAGAGGTGGGTCTTCTTATCCTTGGACCTTTTAAAAGGCCCAACCATATCAAGCCCCCAGCCCGCAAAGGGCCAAGTGATTGGGATCATCCTCAGCTCCTGAGCCGGCACATGAGCCCGTCGTGAGAACCTCTGGCAACCATCACATTTACTGACCAAGTCCTCTGCATCAGCATGAGCCGTCAACCAATAAAAACCATGACGAAAAGCCTTGGCCACAAGAGACTTTGAGCCGGCGTGATGGCCACAATCCCCTTCATGGATCTCACGCAAGATCTCTTGACCTTCCTCAGGGGAGACACAACGCTGAAACGCTCCTGTAACACTGCGATGATGTAACTCGCCATCGATAACAATCATTGACTTGGCCCGCCGGGTTATTTGCCTGGCCAAAGTTTCATCCTCAGGCAACTCGCCCCGGGTCATGTAAGCCAGATATGGCATTGTCCAGTCTGGTATGATATGGAGAGCCGCCACCAGTCGTGCCTTTGGGTCAGGGACAGCCAAGTCTTCCTCCGTAGGCAACTTAACCGAAGGGCTATACAGGACATCCAGGAAAGTGTTAGGCGGCACCGGCTTTCGCTGAGAGCCTAGCCGGCTTAGGGCATCAGCCGCCTCGTTCTTCCTGCGATCCATGTGCTCTACTTGGTAGCCCTGAAAGTGCCCAGCAATGGCATCAACTTCGCGGCGATAAGCCGCCATGAGCGGGTCCTTAGAGTCCCACTTGCCGAATACTTGTTGAGCCACCAAGTCTGAGTCACCGAAGCATCTTACCCGGCTCAAGCTCATTTCCTTAGCCATCCGAAGACCGTGGAGCAAGGCCTCGTACTCAGCCGCATTGTTAGTGCAAGGAAACATCAACTGTAGCACATAATGGAACTTGTCACCTTTAGGGGAAGCCAATACAACACCAGCCCCCGAGCCCTCCAACTGCCTGGACCCATCGAAGTGAATAGTCCAATATGTGTTATCCGGCTTCTGCTCAGGCACTTGTGACTCTATCCAATCATTGATGAAATCCACCAAGGCCTGAGATTTAACAGCAGTGCGTGGCACATATTTGAGACCATGAGGTCCAAGTTCGATAGCCCACTTAGCAATTCTCCCTGTGGCCTCTCTATTTTGGATGATGTCACCAAGGGGGGCAGAGCTGACCACAGTGATGGGATGACCCTGAAAATAATGCTTAAGTTTCTGGCTCGCCATGAACACACCATACACAAGCTTCTGCCAATGCGGGTACCGTTGCTTAGACTCAATGAGCACTTCGCTGACATAATAAACCGGCCGCTGAACCGGATGTTCCTTACCCGCCTCCTTGCGCTCTACCACAATAGCCACACTGACGGCTCGTGCGTTTGCCGCTACATACAGTAGCAAGGGCTCCTTATCAACCGGAGCAGCAACGACTGGGGGCTCTGCCAGCTGCTTCTTCAAATCCTCAAAGGCGGTATTAGCTGCATCATTCCAGACAAAGTTATCAGTTTTCTTCATCAACTGATATAAGGGCATGGCCTTCTCACCCAAACGGCTTATAAAACGGCTTAAAGCAGCAATGCAACCCGCCAAGCGCTGAACGTCATTTATAGACGCCGGCTTAGCCAGGGAGGTGATGGCCTTGATCTTCTCCGGGTTAGCCTCAATGCCTCTGTCAGAAACCAAGAAGCCCAAGAGTTTTCCTGCAAGAACACCAAAGACACACTTGGCCGGGTTAAGCATCATCTTATAGACCCGGAGATTATCAAAGGTTTCCCTTAAATCATCTATCAGGGTTTCCTCTTTTATGGACTTAACCACAATATCATCCACGTAAGCGTGAACATTACGCCCAATCTGTTTATGAAGATAGTTCTGTACACAACGCTGGTAAGTCGCCTGTGCACACTTGAGTCCAAAAGGCATGGATACATAGCAGAAGGCTCCAAAGGGAGTAATGAACGCCGTCTTCTCCTGGTCCTTAACTGACATCTTAATCTGATGATAACCGAAATAAGCATCCAAGAAACTTAGACGTGCACAACCTGTCGTAGCATCAATGATTTGATCAATACGGGGGAGGGCAAAAGGGTCAGCCGGACACGCCTTGTTCAAGTCCGTGTAGTCCACACACATCCGCCAGGTGCCGTTCTTCTTGAGTACGAGCACCGGGTTAGCCAACCACTCTGGGTGAAAGACTTCAACGATAAACCCGGCCGCCAAGAGCCGGGCCACCTCTTCACCAATAGCTTTCCGCCGCTCTTCATTAAATCGCCGAAGGAACTGTCTGACCGGCTTAAATTTAGGATCAACATTGAGAGTATGCTCAGCGAGTTCTCTAGGTACACCTGGCATGTCAGAAGGTTTCCATGCGAAGATGTCCCTATTCTCACGGATGAACTCGATGAGCGCGCTTTCCTATTTTGGATCCAGATTTGCACTGATGCTAAACTGCTGAGATGAGTCACCTGGAACAAAATCAACAAGTTTAGTCTCATCAGCTGATTTAAATTTCATTGCCGGCTCTTGTTCTGTAGTTGGCTTTTTCAGAGAGGTCATATCTGTCGGGTCAACATTGTCCTTGTAAGACTTCAACTCCTCTGTAGCACACACAGATTCTGCATAAGCCGCATCGCCTTCCTCACACTCCAGAGCCACTTTCCGGCTGCCGTGAACCGTAATGGTCCCATTGTGACCCGGCATCTTGAGTTGTAAATACACATAACACGGCCGTGCCATGAACTTGGCGTAAGCTGGCCGTCCAAATATAGCATGGTAGGAACTTCTTATCTTGACCACCTCAAAGGTCAATTTCTCCACCCTGTAGTTGTTTTCATCACCAAAAGCCACTTCCAATTCGATCTTGCCGACTGGATAAGCCGACTTACCAGGTACCACGCCATGGAAGATAGTGTTCGACTGGCTGAGGTTCTTATCAACCAACCCCATACGGCGAAAAGTCTCATAATAGAGGATGTTGATGCTGCTGCCTCCATCCATGAGCACCTTTGTGAATTTATATCCTCCCACTTGAGGAGCCACCACTAAGGCCAAGTGGCCCGGGTTATCCACCCGGGGAGGGTGATCCTCCCTACTCCACACTATAGGTTGCTCAGACCACCGCAAGTAGCGTGGGATCGCCGGCTAAACAGCATTCACAGCCCTCTTGTGAAGCTTCTGATCTCGCTTGCACAAACTAGTGGTAAACACATGATACTGTCCACTGCTAAGTTGCTTTGGATTGGTCTGATAACCCCCTGCTGCTGTTGATGACCCTGGCCAGACTGTTGATTAAAGCCCCCTTGACCGCTCTGAGGACCAGAATTTGAGCCGCCCCCCGGGCCATGAAAGCCGCCGGCGCCTGAGCCGCCGGCACCTGGGCCGCCGCCCGGGCCATTGTAGTTTTTAAAGGCTTTCATGATTGCACAATCCTTCCATAGATGAGTCGCTGGCTTCTCTCTAGAGCCGTGTCTCGGACAAGGCTCATTCAACAGCTGCTCCAGTGAAGGTCCTGACCCGCCGCCTCGGGGAGGGGGCCTCCCCTTGCGTCGCTGGTTATTACCTTGTGCGCTGGCGTTGGCCACAAACTCTAGGCTGCCATCTGCCTTGCGCTTGCCTCCTCCTTGGTTCCCCGGGTTAAACTGAGGACCCTTGCCATTGCCGTTCTTCTTTCCCTTCCCTGTCCTTTCATCATCTGAAGGGGGATCCTTGGTACCATCAGAATCGGCGTACTTGACAAGGGCTGCCATTAGTGTACCCATATCACTGCAGTCGCGCTTAAGCCGCCCGAGTTTCATCTTCAGGGGCACAAAACGACAATTCTGCTCCAGCATTAAAACCGCTGAGCCGGCATCCATCTTGTCTGACGAATGTATGATCTCCTTAACCCAGCGAACCCAATGTGTCGTGGACTCACCCTCCTGCTGCTTGCAGTTAGTCAAATCCACAATTGACATAGACTGCCTACAGGTATCTTTGAAGTTTTGGATGAACCGGGCCTTCAGCTCAGCCCAAGACCCAATGGAATTCGGTGGTAGCCCTTTCAACCAAGTGCGGGCAGTCCCATCTAACATCATGGTGAAATACTTGGCCATGGCCACCTCATTGACCTCCAGCAGCTCCATAGCCATCTCATAACTCTCGATCCAGGCTGCGGGTTGTAAGTCAGCTGTGTAATTAGGCACCTTCCTAGGGCCCTTGAAATCCTTAGGTAGACGTTCATTACGGATAGCTGGCACTAAACAAGGGACACCCCCGGTCCTGGTAGGGATACCCACATCAATGGAAGCCGTCGGATAAGCCGGGGGGTCTGGTAAGCCGTCAATTGCGGCACTTGCTCCGCCTCTTGCCGCGCTTGGTCTGCTGCGTAAAAGGCTCCATTATGAGCCGGGCCATGGCCAGGGGGCGGGTCATGGCGTCGGACGTTACTTGAGCCGGTTGCTGAGACCATGTGCCGGCTGTAACTCGGGCTCTGGCCTGGACGAGGGGTCGAGTGGATCCTGTCCCGGCTGTAGGAGTACGCCTCTTGCTGCGCCAGTGCTGTCTGAAGGAGTTCCCTGACCCGGAGGGTTTCAATAGCCGTCGGAGAGTCGCCGTCTACTGGTAGAGCCGCCAGGCATGCTGCCGCAGCGACCATGTTCTCCAGCGGGTTATTATAATGACCCGGGGGTATTGGCACATACTGAGGCGGGGCAGGGGCACCTGGGGAGGCCCCATCACTCGTGGTTGAGTAAGGGGTCCAGACCCGGGTGCTATGACCCCTGGAGGGTTACTAGACCCTGCACCTGGCGTGTTGAAGAGGTTGCGTGGATCGTAAACCGGAGGGAGTCGAGATTGGGCCTTTTGATGCCTCCTTCTCAGGACCTCATTGGCCGCGTTTGATCCATCGTGAGTTGGAAGGACTGCGCCTGGATCAGCTGAGTTTGGGCATCGAGAGCCGCCCTCTCCGCAGCCAGCCTGATCCCTTCCGCTGCAAGATCCTCTTTAGCCTTCACTAGATCCAATTTTAACTGTGCCACCTCCGCGTCATGCCGAGCTTGATCCGCCGGGTCAACCGTGGCGGTTAACAGGGCCGTCATCTTGTCCGTGAGATCCATTAGCACCTGAGCCGGCGAAGGCACCGGGGTTCCCGCTCCAGCAGCGGGGTTCTGAACAGGCTGCGCACCAGCCATAAAAACTCCAACCTGACTTGGCGGCTCAAATAGGTCCGGAATACTGTCACCATTGGAACAACCCATGAGCCTGCCATCCTGAAGTTGGTACAACGAGTTTGACTCATCGGTGGCCGACTCGCCGTCAGAGCCGGCGGCCCTCTCATCACCAGACCCAGCTGGATCAGAGGGCCCTCCATGGATGCATCCCACAAAAGTGCGCCTTAAGGCAGGCCGGGCCCGGGCAGGTTGTGCGCGCTGAGCCGTTTCGATGAGGTCGGCGCAGAGATCCGGCACAGGTCCCGGTTCACTAATCTTGCCAATGAAGACATGAATTCCGCCGAAGGGGACCCGGTACCCGTACTCAATTGAGCCGGCGTCGGGGCCCCAGTTTGCATCGTCGATGTAGAGCTTGCCGCGACGACTCTTGGTCATCTGGCCCACAGCGTATCCCTTGAGCCCTTCGAAGCTGCCCTTCAAGAACTCAAATCCACCGTGCGCTAGCCCCACGGTGGGCGCCAACTGTCGTGGAATTGTCACGACAGATGTCCTCGAGCTAGGACTTAGTCGTGGAGCCATCGCAACCAGGAAGCTTGAAGGGGTTAATGTGGGACGAGGGACACGAGGGTTTATACTGGTTCGGCCCCTTATGGTGAAGGTAAAAGCCTACGTCCAATTGAGATGGTATTGATTTAGGGTTACGATCACCAGGGAGCTAAACCGCTATGCCCGGCTCTCGATCAGATTGTTCTTGTCCCTAAACCGCTGCCGGGTCGTCCCTTTATATAGGGAGGCTGACACCCAGCAGCCCTCAGAGTCCCGGCCGGCTCATAAGAGCGTCCGGCTCGGACTCTCAATCATACTTGCCTTGTACTACAAGTTCTACCATAATAACAATTGTAACTACGGGCCTTAAGCCATATCCGGGTGTTAAGCCCATCTCTGGCCCACCGTCTTCAAGCTTGGCTCCGGGCTTCTGGTAATGACCATTAGAGTAACCCGGCCCCTCCTGGCGGGTGACTCTAAGGTCTATATCCTCAACAAGACCTTTGACAAGTACTTTGCCTACAAGATGTAGGAGAATAGCTCAGCCAGTGAGGATGTGCTTAGAATGTCTGAGTACTACAAATCGCTTGAATCAAGTGGGAGTTAATCTTCCAGATAAGATAGTGTCGTGGAATTGTCACGGCAGATGTCCTCGAGCTAGGACTTAGTCGTGGAACCATCGCAACCAGGAAGCTTGAAGGGGTTAATGTGGGACGAGGGACACGAGGGTTTATACTGGATCGGCCCCTTACGCTGAAGGTAAAAGCCTACGTCCAGTTGAGATGGTATTGATTTAGGGTTACGATCACCAGGGAGCTAAACCGCAATGCCCGGCTCTCGATCAGATGGTTCTTGTCCCTAAACCGCTGCCGGGTCGTCCCTTTATATAGGGAGGCTGACGCCCAGCAGCCCTCAGAGTCCCGGCCGGCTCATAAGAGCGTCCGGCTCGGACTCTCAATCATACTTGCCTTGTACTATAAGTTCTACCATAATAACAATTGTAACTACGGGCCTTAAGCCATATCCGGGTCTTAAGCCCATCTCTGGCCCACCGTCTTCAGGCTTGGCTCCGGGCTTCTGGTAATGACCATTAGAGTAACCCGGCCCCTCCTGGCGGGTGACTCTAAGGTCTATATCCTCAACATTTGGCCCCAGATTGATTTGAGCCGGCTCATGTCAATCTTCAACTCTTCCGACAGAAAAAATCTCCGGCTTACCTTTCATGTGAGGCCATAACCCGGCGTGACGTCATCCTCTGGACTCCGGATAATCCGCCGTGACGTCATCTTCCATTAAGCCCGTTTTTTACTCCACCGGATCCGCAACAGATCTTTGCTTTTACTGTCATCCTGAAAATCGAGGCGTCGTGGGGGAGATAATCACGCCACGGTCTCCTTGATTCTCGCGCCCGCTTTATGAGCTCGCCTTGTAAATAGGCCGGCCCGACGGGCTTCTCTGCCACTCTTCTTCCTCCTCGCGCCGCTGCCTCTCTCACTGAGCTCGCACTCCGCCGCCGTCGTCTCGTCTCCGGTCTTCGTCAACCTTGGCCGCTGCATCACCCTGACTCGGACCAGATAAACGGCGGCGACTCCCGCACCTCTTCAGCTCCAGTAAGTTCTCACTACCCCGTAGAGTAGATCTGCAGTAGGGTTCATCCACGTTCTTCGTGTTCGTCACCATTGCCCGCAAGTTCGGTAGTTCTCCTAGTTACTGCTCCTGCTTGATCTTAGGCCTGCATAGAACTAGTGTGGTAGTTGTTTTAAGATCCATTTCACACGCAAGTAGCCTTCCTTGTACTGCACAAGAACCTTGTTCGAACCCAAGAACTCCCTCACTTCGGTTTCTAGGTCTAGAAATTTTTTCCTTTGCCCGACCATTTTGATCCAAAAAAGTTACTGCAATATGTGAAACCTGTTTTACCACACTTAGTAAAAACTGCAACCATTGAATCTTGGCGGCTTACAATTCCGGTTTAAAGAAACCATGCGCCGTAGAATCCTCCGGCTTTAAAGAAAACCATGCTTCGTAGAATCCTCCGGCTTAACTGTGGTAAGGCCGTAGATAACCAACTTACTCTGAATGCCCCTGTGGCTTAAATAACCCACTGTACCAGAGTATATATCATTAGTCCCCTTCATAAGCCGCCACCTTAGTTTTGAACTGTAGATCTCCGGCTTATAATTAACCCGGACATTTTTCCTTTTTGTCATAGACTGCCAACCTTCACCATGCCTCCTAAGGCTCCCATCACTTGCAACTGGATGAGGTCCAACGTCACCAACGAGACCCTAGCCAATTTTGTTAAGTCCGGATATCTGCCTAAGAAAGAAGTCATGTCCTACCGTGCCCCTGACCCGTCAGAAGAGAGACCACAGCCAAAGGACGGGGAGGTAGTGATTTTTGCGGATCACATGAGCCGGGGCTTCGCACCGCCCGGCTCAAAGTTTTTTAGGGACGTGCTCAACTTCTTCGACTTCCGGCCTCAAGATATAGGCCCCAACTCAGTGTCCAACATCTGCAATTTCCAAGTCTTCTGCGAGGTTTACCTTGGAGAAGAGCCTAGTCTGCTGCTCTTCAGAGAGCTTTTTTACTTAAACCGCCAGAATGAGTGCGCCAACGGACCAAGTCTGGAGTTAGGTGGCATTTCCATCCAGCGGCGTAGGGACTGTCTTTTCCCTTACGCAGAGCCGCCGAGCCACCCCAAGGACTGGAACATGACTTGGTTCTACTGCCAAGACACGTCCCCGGCTGATGAAAGCCCGCTGCCCGTTATAGCCCCTGGGTATTTGATACCGGTTGAGTTGCTAAGATTAGTCACTCAAAACAGGAATTGCAGAATGAACAGAGACTAGTTAAGGGTGAGGTGATGATGTGTGTTGGAAGTGATTCCAAGGTTGATACGATCACCATCGCACACTCCCTCTACCTTCGGGATTAGTGTTGAACCTAAAATAAATGTTATTTGGTATTTTCCTTAAGCATGAATATGATTAGATCATGTTTATTGCAATACGGTTATTCATTTAAGTTAGAGAATAATTGATGTTCTGTTTACATGAATAAAACCTTCTGTGGTCAAACACCCAAGGTAAATGGTTTACTGAATCTCGATCGTAGTGATACACATATTCATAATATTGATGCCAAAAGATGCAAAGTTGATAATGATAGTGCAACATATTTGTGGCACTGCCGTTTAGGTCATATTGGTGTAAAGCGCATGAAGAAACTCCATCCAGATTGTCTTTTGGAATCACTTGATTATGGATCATTTGATCCTTGCGAACCATGCCTCATGGGCAAGATGACTAAAACTCCGTTCTTCGGAACAATGGAGCGAGCTACTGACTTATTCGAAATAATACATACTGATGTATGCGGTCCGATGAGTGTTGAGGCTCGCGGCGGGTATCGTTATTTTCTGACCTTCACAGATGATTTGAGTAGATACGGGTATATCTACTTAATGAAACACAAGTCTGAAACATTTGAAAAGTTTAGAGAATTTCAGAGTGAAGTGGAGAATCATCGTAACAAGAAAATAAAGTTTCTACGATCTGATCGAGGAGGCGAATATTTGATTTACGATTTTGGCCTACAATTAAAACAATGTGGAATAGTTTCACAACTCACGCCACCTGGAACACCACATTGTAATGGTGTGTCCGAATGTCGTAACTGTACGTTATTAGATATGGTGCGATCTATGATGTCTCTTACCGATTTACCACTTTCGTTTTGGGGTTATGCATTAGAGATAGATGCATTCACTTTAAATAGAGCACCATCTAAATCCGTTGACACGACACCGTATGAACTATGGTTTGGCAAGAAACCTAAGTTGTCATTTCTTAAAGTTTGGGGTGACGATGCTTATGTAAAAAAGCTTCAGCCTGATAAGCTCGAACCCAAATCGGAGAAGTGCGTCTTCATAGGATACCCAAAAGAGTCTGTTGGATACACCTTCTATCAATGATTCGAAGGCAAGATCTTTGTTGCTAAGAATGGATCTTTTCTAGAGAAGGAGTTTCTCTCGAAAGAAGTGTGTGGGAGGAAAGTAGAACTTGATGAGGTAATTATACCTACTCTTGAATTGGAAAGTAGTTCATAACAGAAATCAGTTCCAATGATGCCTACACCAATTAGTGAGGAAGCTAATGATGATGATCATGAAACTTCAGATCAAGTTACTACCGAACTTCGTAGGTCAACCAGAGCATGTTCCGCACCAGAGTGGTACGGTAATCCCATTCTGGAAGTCATGTCACTAGACCATGACGGACCTACGAACTATGAGGAAGCGATGATGAGCCCAGATTCCGCAAAATGGCTTGAGGCCATGAAATCTGAGATAGGATCCATATATAAGAACAAAGTGTGGACTTTGGTGGACTTGCCCGTTGATCGGCAAACCATTGAGAATAAATGGATCTTCAAGAGGAAGATGGACGTTGATGGTAGTGTTACTATCTACAAATATCGACCGGACATGAAAGGTTTTCGACAAGTTCAAGGTGTTGACTACGATGAGATTTTCTCACTCGTAGCGATGCTTAAGTCTGTCCGAATCATGTTAGCAATTGCCGCATTTTATGAAATCTGGCAAATGGATAACTAAACTGCATTCCTTAATGGATTTATTAAAGAAGAGTTGTATATGATGCAACCAGAAGGTTTTGTCAATTCTAAAGGTGCTAACAAAATATGCAAGCTCCAACGATCCATCTATGGACTGGTGCAACCATCTCGGAGTTGGAATATACGCTTTGATGAGTTGATAAAAGCATATAGTTTTATACAGACTTGCGGTGAAGCCTGTATTTACAAGAAAGTGAGTGGGACCACTACAACCTTTCTGATAAATATATGTGAATGACATATTGTTGATCGGAAATGACGTAGAATTTTATGGAAAGCATAAAGGAGTGTTTGAAAGGAGTTTTTCAAAGAAAAAGACCTCGGTGAAGCTACTTATATATTGGGCATCAAGATCTATAGGGATAGATCAAGACAATTAATAGGACTTTCACAAAGTATATACCCATGCAAAGTTTTGAAGAAGTTCAAAAATGGAACAGCCAAAGAAGGAGTTCTTGCCTGTATTGCAAGGTGTAAAGTTGAGTGAGACTCAAAACCCGACCCGTAGGTTTTATAAAGTATGTTCCCTATGTCTCAGGCATAGGTTCTATAAAGTATGCTATGTTGTGTACCAGACCTATTGTGTACCTTGCCATGAGTTTGGCAAGGGGGTACGATAGTGATCCAGGAGTGGATCACTGGACAGCGGTCAAAGTTAACCTTAGTCACCTAAGAGGACTAAGGAAATATTTCTCGGTTATGGAGGTGATAAAGAGTTTGTCGTAAAGAGTTACGTCGATGCAAACTTTTACACCGATCCGGATGACTCTGAGTCACAATCTAGATACATATTGAAAGTGGGAGCAATTAGCAAGAGTAGCTCCATGCAGAGCATTGTAGACATAGAAAATTTGCAAAATACATACGACTCTGAATGTGACAGACCCGTTGACTAAACTTCTCTCACAAGCAAAACATTATCATGATGTCTACTACACAACTTTATTCTTGTAGACACGTGTTGGGCCTCCAAGCGCAGAGTTTTGTAGCACAGTAGCAATTTTCCCTCAAGTGGATGACCTAAGGTTTATCAATCCGTGAGAGGTGTAGGATGAAGACGGTCTCTGTCAAACGACCCTGCAACCAAATACAAGAAATCTATTGTGTCCCCAACACACCCAATATAATGGCAAATTGTATAGGTGCACTAGCTCGGCGAAGAGATGATGATAAAAGTGTAATATTGATGGTAGAAATATATTTTTATAATCTGAATAAATAAAAACAGCAAGGTAGCAAATATTAAACGGGCACAAAAACGGTTTTGCAATGCTTAAAAATGAGGCCTAGGGTCCGTACTTTCACTAGTGCAACCTCTCAACAATGGTAACATAGTTGGATCATATGATTATCCCTCAGAGTGTAATAAAGAATCACTCCCGAGTTCCTATTAGCAGAGAACAAAAGATATAAATTGTTTGTAGGGTACGAAACCACCTCAAAGCTATTCTTTCTGTTTGATCTATCCTAGAGTTCATACTAAAATAACGCAAGCTATTCTTTCCGATCGATCTTATCAAGAGTTCGTACTAAAATAACACCAAAGCAAATTCATATTCATAATATGCAATCCACACAAAGAACTACAAAGAGAGGTCCCAAAGTTTCTATCGGAGAAAAGATAATAAAAACGTGCATCAACCCCTATGCAAAGATTGCCCCAATGTCACCTCGGGAATCCACAAGTTGAGTGCCATAACATACATCAACTGAATCAATATGATACCCCATTGTCACCTCAAGTATTCATACCGCAAGACATACATCATGTGTTCACATATCTGAATATTTGATCCTACAAGACAAAACTTCAAAGGGTAAAGATTCAATTCATCGGAATAAGAGTATAGAGGGGAGAAACATCATATGATCCATCTATATTAACAAAGCCCATGATATAGATCACGAGAGAGAGAGAGAGAGAGATTAAACACATAGCTACTGGTACAAACCCTCAACCTCGGGGGTGGACTACTCCCTCCTCATCGTGGTGGCCGCCGGGATGATGAAGATGGCCACCGGAGATTATTCCCCCCTCTGGCAGGGTGCCGGAACAGGGTCTAGATTGGTTTTCGTGGATACAGAGACCTTGCGGGGGCGGAACTTCTGATCTAGATCTACCCCCAAAGGGTTTTGGAATATTTGGGAATTTATAGTGCAAAGAAGGGGTACGGGAGGCCACCAAGGTGGGCACAACCCACCTGGGCGCGCCAGGGGGGCCTGGCACGCCCTGGTGGGTTGTGCCCCCCTCGGGGCACCCCCCAGGTGCTGCTTTGGCCCATTGGATGTCTTCTGGCCCAAAAAAATCTCCAAAAAGTTTCGCGTTGTTTGGACTTCGTTTGATATTGATTTCCTGCGATGTAAAAAACAAGCAAAAAACAGCAAGTGGCACTGGGTCAATAGGTTAGTCCCAAAAAATGATATAAAGTTGCTATAAAATGGTTGTAAAACATCCATGAATGATAAAATAACAGCATGAATACTTCATAAATTACAGATATGTTAGAGACGTATCAGGGGGCGCGGCCCCCCTTTCCTTCTCCCTCTCCCCTTATTTCCCCTTCCCCGCTCTGTTGGAAGGAAGGGGGCGAATCCTACTAGGAGTGGAGTCCTAGTAGGACTCCCCCCCATAGCATGCCACCCCTAGGGCCGGCCACCTCCTCCTTCCCTCCTTTATATACGGGGGCGGGGGCACCCCAAAGGCACATCAATTGTTCTCTTAGCCGTGTGTGGTGCCCCCCTCCATAGTTTACTCCTCCGATCATAGCGTGGTAGTGCTTAGGACGAAGCCCTGCGCGGATCACATAACCATCACCGTCACCACGCCGTCGTGCTGCAGAACTCTCCCTCGACCCTCTGCTGGATCAAGATTTCGAGGGACGTCATCGAGCTGAACGTGTGCTGAACTCGAAGGTGTCGTACGTTCGATACTAGATCGGTTGGATCGTGAAGACGTTCGACTACATCAACCACGTTAACCTAACACTTCCGCTTTCGGTCTACGAGGGTGCGTGGACACACTCTCCCCCTCTCGTTGTTATGCATCTCCTAGATAGATCTTGCGTGAGCATAGGATTTTTTTTGAAATTGCATGCTACGTTCCCCAACAGTGGCATCCGAGCCGGATCTATGCGTAGATGATATGCACGAGTAGAACACAAAGATTTGTGGGCGATAATAGTCATACTGCTTACCACCAATGTCTTACTTTGATTCGGCGGTATTGTTGGATGAAGGGGCCCGGACCAACATTACATGACCACGTTCATGAGACCGGTTCTACCGACGTGTTTCGCACAAAGGTGGCTGACGGGTGTCTGTTTCTCCAACTTTAGTTGAATCGAGTTTGACTACGGCTGGTCCTTGTTGAAGTTTAAAATATCACACTTGACGAAAAATCATTGTGGTTTTGATGCGTAGGTAAGAACGGTTCTTGCCACAAACCCGTAGCAGCCACGTAAAACTTGCAACTGAAGGAAATATGCCCTAGAGGCAATAATAAAGTTATTATTTATTTCCTTATTTCATGATAAATGTTTATTATTCATGCTAGAATTGTATTAACCGGAAACTTGATACATGTGTGAATACATAGACAAAAAAAGTGTCACTAGTATGCCTCTACTTGACTAGCTCGTTGAATCAAAGATGGTTAAGTTTCCTAGCCATAGACATGAGTTGTCATTTGATTAACGGGATCACATCATTAGAGAATGATGTGATTGACTTGACCCAATCCGTTAGCTTAGCACTTGATCGTTTAGTATGTTGCTATTGCTTTCTTCATGACTTATACATGTTCCTATGACTATGAGATTATGCAACTCCCATTTACCGGAGGAACACTTTGTGTGCTACCAAACGTCACAACGTAACTGGGTGATTATAAAGGTGCTCTACAGGTGTCTCCGAAGGTACTTGTTGAGTTGGCGTATTTCGAGATTAGGATTTGTCACTCCGATTGTCGGAGAGGTATCTCTGGGCCCACTCGATAATACACATCACTATAAGCCTTGCAAGCATTGTAACTAACGAGTTAGTTGCGGGATGATGTATTACGGAACGAGTAAAGAGACTTGCCGGTAACGAGATTGAACTAGGTATTCAAATACCGACGATCGAATCTCGGGCAAGTAACATACTGATGACAAAGGTAACAACGTATGTTGTTATGCGGTTTGACCGATAAACATCTTCGTACAATATGTGGGAGCCAATATGAGCATCCAGGTTCCGCTATTGGTTATTGACCGGAGACGTGTCTCGGTCATGTCTACATAGTTCTCGAACCCGTAGGGTCCGCACGCTTAACGTTCGGTGACGATTTATATTATGAGTTTATGTGTTTTGATGTACCGCAGGTAGTTCAGAGTCTCGGATGAGATCGGGGACATGACGAGGAGTCTCGAAATGGTCGAGACGTAAAGATCGATATATTGGACGACTATATTCGGACATCGGAAAGGTTCCGAGTGATTCGGGTATTTTTCGGAGTTCCGGAGAGTTACGGGAATTCGCCGGGGAGTATATAGGCCTTATTGGGCTTTAGGGGAAAGAGAGAGGAGAGGATGCGCGCCCCCCCAAGGCCTAGTCCGAATTGGACTAGGGGGAGGGGCTGCGCCCCCTCCTTCCTTCTCTTCTCTCTTCCCTTTCCTCGACTCCTACTCCTACTACTTGGAAGGGGGGAATCCTACTCCCGGTGGGAGTATGACTCCTCCAGGGCACGCCATAGGGGCCGGCCCTCTTCCACCTCCTCCACTCCTTTATATACGTGGCCAGGGGGCACCCCACAGACACAACAATTGATCATTGATCTCTTAGCCGTGTGCGGTGCCCCCCTCCACCATAATCCACCTCGATCATATCGTAGCGGTGCTTAGGCGAAGCCCTGCGTCGGTAGCATCATCATTCCCGTCATCACGCCGTCGTTCTGACGGAACTCTCCCTCGAAGCTCTGCTGGATCGGAGTTCGTGGGACGTCATCGAGCTGAACGTGTGCTGAACTCGGAGGTGCCGTGCGTTCGGTACTTGGATCGGTCGGATCATGAAGACGTACGACTACATCATCCGCATTGTTCTAACGCTTCCGCTTTCGGTCTACGAGGGTACGTGGACAACACTCTCCCCTCTCGTTGTTGTGCATCACCATGATCCTGCGTGTGCGTAGGAATGTTTTTTGAAATTATTACGTTCCCCAACAGTGGCATCCGAGCCAGTTTTATGCATTGATGTTATATGCACGAGTAGAACACAAGTGAGTTGTGGGCGATACAAGTCATACTGCTTACTAGCATGTCACACTTTGGTTCGGCGGTATTGTTGGATGAAGCGGCCCGGACCGACATTACGCGTACGCTTACGCGAGACTGGTTTTACCGCCGTGCTTTGCACACAGGTGACTAGCGGGTGTCAGTTTCTCCAACTTTAGTTGAACCGAGTGTGGCTACGCCCGGTCCTTAAGAAGGTTAAAACAGCACTAACTTGACGAACTATCATTGTGGTTTTGATGCATAGGTAAGAACGGTTCTTCCTCAGCCCGTAGCAGCCACGTAAAACTTGCAACAACAAAGTAGAGGATGTCTAACTTGTTTTTGCAAGGCATGTTGTGATGTGATATGGTCAAGGCATGATTCTATATTTTATTGTATGAGATGATCATGTTTTGTAAACAAGTTATCGGCAACTGGTAGGAGCCATATGGTTGTCGCTTTATTGTATGCGATGCAATCGCCCTGTAATTGCTTTACTTTATCACTAAGCGGTAGCGGTAGTCGTAGAAGCAATAGTTGGCGAGACGACAACGATGCTACGATGGAGATCAAGGTGTCGCGCCGGTGACGATGGTGATCATGACGGTGCTTCGGAGATGGAGATCACAAGCACAAGATGATGATGGCCATATCATATCACTTATATTGATTGCATGTGATGTTTATCTTTTATGCATCTTATTTTGCTTTGATTGACGGTAGCATTATAAGATGATCTCTCACTAAATTTCAAGATAAAAGTGTTCTCCCTGAGTATGCACCGTTGCCAAAGTTCGTCGTGCCCAGACACCACGTGATGATCGGGTGTGATAAGCTCTACGTCCATCTACAACGGGGGCAAGCCAGTTTTGCACACGCAGAATACTCAGGTTAAACTTGACGAGCCTAGCATATGCAGATATGGCCTCGGAACACTGAGACCGAAAGGTCGAGCGTGAATCATATAGCAGATAAGATCAACATAGTGATGTTCACCATTGAAAACTACTCCATTTCACGTGATGATCGGACATGGTTTAGTTGATTTGGATCACGTGATCACTTAGATGATTAGAGGGATGTCTATCTAAGTGGGAGTTCTTAAGTAATATGATTAATTGAACTTTAATTTATCATGAACATAGTCCTGATAGTATTTTGCAAATTATGTTGTAGATCAATAGCTCGCGTTGTTGCTTCCCTATGTTTATTTTGATATGTTCCTAGAGAAAAACTATGTTGAAAGATGTTAGTAGTAATGATGCGGATTGGATCTGTGATCTGAGGATTATCCTCATTGCTGCACAAAAGAATTATGTCCTTGATGCACCACTAGGTGACAGACTGATTGCAGGACCAGATGCATACGTTATGAACGTTTCTTTAAAAGCTCGGTATGATGACTACTTAATAGTTTAGTGCACCATGTTTACGGCTTAGAACCGGGACTTCAAAAACGTTTTGAATGCCATGGAGCATAATAGATGTTCCCAGAGTTGAAATTGGTATTTCATACTCATGCCCGTGTCGAGAGGTATGAGACCTCTGACAGTACTTTGCCTACAAGATGGAGGAGAATAGCTCAACCAGTGAGCATGTGCTCAGATTGTCTAGGTACTACAATTGCTTGAATCAAGTGGGAGTTAATCTTCCAGATAAGATAGTAATTGACAAAATTCTCTAGTCACTATCACCAAGTTACTAGAACTTCGTGATCAACTATAATATTCAAGGGATGACGAAAGTAATTCCCGAGCTCTTCGCGATGCTGAAATCGATGAAGGTAGAAATCAAGAAAGAGCATCAAGTGTTGATGGTTAACAAGACCACTAGTTTCAAGAAAAGGGCAAAGGGATAGAAGGGAAACTTCAAGAAGAACGGCAAGCAAGTTGCTGCTCAAGTGAAGAAGTCCAAGTCTGGACCTAAGCCTGAAACTGAGTGCTTCTACTACAAAGGAACTGGTCACTGGAAGCGGAACTGCCCCAAGTATTTGGCGGATAAGAAGGATGGCAAAGTGAACAAGGGTATATTTGATATACAGGTTATTGATGTGTACCTTGTAGTGTTTATAGTAGCCCTGGGTATTTGATACTTGTTCGGTTGCTAAAAATTAGTAACTCAAAATAGGAGTTACAGAATAAACAGAGACTAGTTGAGGGTGAAGTGACGATGTGTGTTGAAAGTGGTTCCAAGATTGATATGATCATCATCGCACACTCCCTATACTTTCGGGATTAGTGTTAAACCTAAATAAATGTTATTTGGCGTTTGCGTTGAGCATGAATATGATTTGATCATGTTTTGCAATACGGTTATTCATTTAAAGTCAGAGAATAATTGTTGTTCTGTTTACATTAATAAAAACGTTCGATGGTCATCCACCCAATGAAAATAGTTTGTTGGATCTCGATTGTAGTGATACACATATTCATAATATTGAAGCCAAAAGATGCAAAGTTAATAATGATAGTGCAACTTATTTGTGGCACTGCCGTTTAGGTCATATTGGTGTAAAGCGCATGAAGAAAATCCATGCTGATGGGCTTTTGGAATCACTTGATTATGAATCAGTTGATGCTTGCGAACCATGCCTCATGGGCAAGATGACTAAGACTCCGTTCTCCGGAACAATGGAGCGAGCAACAGACTTGTTGGAAATAATACATACTGATGTATACAGTCTGATGAGTGTTGAGGCTCGCGGCGGGTATCGTTATTTTCTGACCTTCACAGATGATTTGAGCAGATATGGGTATATCTACTTGATGAAACACAAGTCTGAAACATTTGAAAAGTTCAAAGAATTTCAGAGGTGAAGTGGAGAATCATCGTAACAAAAATAAAAGTTTCTATGATATGATCACAGAAGTAAAATATTTGAGTTATGAGTTTGGCCTTCAGTTAAAACAATTTGAAATAGTTTCACTACTCACGCCACCTGAAACACCACAGTGTAATGGTGTGTCCGAACATCGTAACCGTACTTTATTAGATATGGTGCGATCTATGATGTCTCTTACCGATCTACCACTATCGTTTTGGGGTTATGCATTAGAGACAGCTACATTCACGTTAAATAGGGCACCATCTAAATCCGTTGAGACGACACCGTATGAACTATGGTTTGGCAAGAAACCTAAGCTGTCGTTTCTTAAAGTTTGAGGTTGCAATGCTTATGTGAAACAGTTTCAACCTGATAAGCTCAAACCCAAATCAGAGAAGTGTGTCTTCATAGGATACCCAAAAGAAAATGTTGGGTACACCTTCTATCACAGATCCGAAGGCAAGATATTCGTTGCTGAGAATGGATCCTTTCTAGAGAAGGAGTTTCTCTCGAAAGAAGTGAGTGGGAGGAAAGTAGAACTTGATGAGGTAACTGTACCTGCTCCCTTATTGGAAAGTAGTTCATCACAGAAACCGGTTCGTGTGACACCTACACCAATTAGTAAGGAAGCTAATGATGATGATCATGAAACTTCAGATCAAGTTACTACTGAACCTCGTAGGTCAACCAGAGTAAAATCCGCACCAGACTGGTACGGTAATCCTGTTCTGGAGGTCATGTTACTTGACCATGACGAACCTATGAACTATGAGGAAGTGATGATGAGCCCAGATTCCGCAAAATGGCTTCAGGCCATGAAATCTGAGATGGGATCCATGTATGAGAACAAAGTATGAACTTTGATTGACTTGCCCAATGATCGGCGAGCCATTGAGATTAAATGGATCTTCAAGAGGAAGACGGACGCTGATAGTAGTGTTACTATCTACAAAGCTAGAATTGTCGCAAAAGGTTTTCGACAAGTTCAAGGTGTTGACTACGATGAGAGTTTCTCACTCGTATCTATGCTTAAGTCTGTCCAAATCATGGTAGCAATTGCCGCATTTTATGAAATCTGGCAAATGGATAAACAAAACTGCATTCCTTAATGGATTTATTAAAGAAGAGTTGTATATGATGCAACTAGAAGGTTTTGTCAATCCTAAAGGTGCTAACAAAATGTGCAAGCTCCAGCGATCCATCTATGGACTGGTGCAAGCATCTCGGAGTTGGAATATACGCTTTGATAAGTTGATCAAAGCATATAGTTTTATACAGACTTGCGGTGAAGCCTGTATTTACAAGAAAGTGAGTGGGAGCACTACAGCCTTTCTGATAAGTATATGTGAATGACATATTATCGATCGGAAATGATTTTCTGGAAAGCATAAAGGAGGTTTTGAAAGGAGTTTTTCAAAGAAAGACCTCGGTGAAGCTGCTTACATATTGAGCATCGAGATCTACAGAGATAGATCAAGATGCTTGATAAGTTTTTTCATTGAGTACATACCTTGACAAGATTTTGAAGTAGTTCAAAATGGAACAGTCAAAGAAAGAGTTCTTGCCTGTGTTACAAGGTGTGAAATTGAGTAGGACTCAAAGCCCGACCACGACAGAAGATAGAAAGAGAATGAAAGTCATTCCGTATGGCTCAGCCATAGGTTCTATAAAGTATGCCATGCTGTTTACCAGATCTATTGTATACCCTACACTGAGTTTAGCAAGGGAGTACAATAGTAATCTAGGAGTAGATAACTGGACAGCGGTCAAAATTATCCTTAGTGTAATAAGGATATGTTTCTCGATTATGGAGGTGACAAAAGGTTCATCGTAAAGGGTTACCTCGATGCAAGTTTTGACACTGATCCAGATAACTCTAAGTCTCAATCTGGATACATATTGAAAGTGGGAGCAATTACCTAGAGTAGCTCCGTGCAGAGCATTGTTGACATGGAAATTTGCAAACAACATACGGATCTGAATGTTGCAGACCCGTTGACTAAACTTCTCTCACAAGCAAAACATGATCACACCTTAGTACTCTTTGGGTGTTAATCACATAGTGATGTGAACTAGATTATTGACTCTAGTAAACCCTTTGGGTGTTGGTCACATGACAATGTGAACTATGGGTGTTAATCACATGGTGATGTGAACTATTGGTGTTAAATCACATGGCGATGTGAACTAGATTATTGACTCTAGTGCAAGTGGGAGACTGAAGGAAATATGCCCTAGAGGCAATAATAAAGTTATTATTTATTTCCTTATTTCATGATAAATATTTATTATTCATGCTAGAATTGTATTAACCGAAAACTTGATACATGTGTGAATACATAAACAAAAAGAGTGTCACTAGTATGTCTCTACTTGACTAGCTCGTTGAATCAAAGATGGTTAAGTTTCCTAGCCATAGACATGAGTTGCCATTTGATTAACGGGATCACATCATTAGAGAATGATGTGATTGACTTGACCCAATCCGTTAGCTTAGCACTTGATCGTTTAGTATGTTGCTATTGCTTTCTTCGTGACTTACACATGTTCCTATGACTATGAGATTATGCAACTCCTGTTTACCGGAGGAACACTTTGTGTGCTACCAAACGTCACAACGTAACTGGGTGATTATAAAGGTGCTCTACAGGTGTCTCCGAAGGTACTTGTTGAGTTGGCATATTTCGAGATTAGGATTTGTCACTCCGATCGGAGAGGTATCTCTGGGCCCACTCGATAATACACATCACTATAAGCCTTGCAAGCATTGTAACTAACGAGTTAGTTGCGGGATGATGTATTACGGAACGAGTAAAGAGACTTGTCGGTAGGGAGATTGAACTAGGTATTGAGATACCGACGATCGAATCTCGGGCAAGTAACATACCGATGACAAAGGGAACAACGTATGTTGTTATGCAGTTTGACCGATAAAGATCTTCGTAGAATATGTGGGAGCCAATATGAGCATCCAGGTTCCGCTATTGGGTATTGACCAGAGACGTGTCTCGGTCATGTCTACATAGTTCTCGAACCCGTAGGGTCCCTACGCTTAACGTTCGGTGACGATTTGTATTATGAATTTATGTATTTTGATGTACCGAAGGTAGTTAGGTGTCTCGGATGAGATCGGGGACATGACGAGGAGTCTCGACATGGTCGAGACGTAAAGATCGATATATTGGACGACTATATTCGGACATCGGAAAGGTTCCGAGTGATTCGGGTATTTTTCGGAGTTCCGGAGAGTTACGGGAATTCGCCGGAGAGTATATGGGCCTTATTGGGCTTTAGGGGAAAGAGAGAGGAGAGGTTGCGCGCCCCCCCAAGGCCTAGTCCGAATTGGACTAGGGGGAGGGGCTGCGCCCCCTCCTTCCTTCTCTTCTCTCTTCCCTTTCCTTGACTCCTACTCCTACTACTTGGAAGGGGGAGAATCCTACTCCCGGTGGGAGTAGGACTCCTGCAGGGCGCGCCATAGGGGCCGGCCCTCTTCCACCTCCTCCACTCCTTTATATACATGGCCAGGGGGCACCCCATAGACACAACAATTGATCATTGATCTCTTAGCCGTGTGCGGTGCCCCCCTCCACCATAATCCACCTCAATCATATTGTAGCGGTGCTTAGGCGAAGCCCTGCGTCGGTAGCATCATCATCACCGTCATCACGCCGTCGTGCTGACGGAACTCTCCCTCGAAGCTCTGCTGGATCGGAGTTCGTGGGACGTCATCGATCTGAACGTGTGCTGAACTCGGAGGTGCCGTGCGTTCGGTACTTGGATCGGCCGGATCGTGAAGACGTACGACTACATCATCCGCGTTGTTCTAACACTACCACTTTCGGTCTACGAGGGTACGTGGACAACACTCTCCCCTCTCGTTGCTGTGCATCACCATGATCCTGCGTGTGCGTAGGAATTTTTTTGAAATTACTACGTTCCCCAACAGCAACAACAAAGTAGAGGACGTCTAACTTGTTTTTACAGGGCATGTTGTGATGTGATATGGTCAAGACATGATGCAATATAATTTATTGTATGAGATGATCATGTTTTGTAAAAGTTATCGGCAACTGGCAGGAGCCTTATGGTTGTCGCTTTATTGTATAAAATGCAATCGCCATGTAATTGCTTTACTTTATCACTATGCAGTAGCGATAGTTGTAGAAGCAATAGTTGGCGAGACAACAACGATGCTACGATGGAGATCAAGGTGTCAAGCCAGTGACGATGGAGGTCATGACGGTGCTTTGGAGATGGAGATCAAAGGCACAAGACGATGATGGCCATATCATGTCACATATTTTCATTGCATGTGATGTTTATCTTTTATGCATCTTATTTTTCTTAGTACGGCGGTAGCATTATAAGATGACCCCTCACTAAATTTCAAGGTATAAGTGTTCTCCCTGAGTATGCACCGTTGCTACAGTTCATCGTCCCGAGACACCACGTGATGATCGGGTGTGACAAGCTCTATGTTCACATACAACGGGTGCAAGCCAGTTTTGCACATGCAGAATACTCGGGTTAAACTTGACGAGCCTAGCATATGCAGATATGGCCTCGGAACACTGAGACCGAAAGGTCGAACGTGAATCATATAGTAGATATGATCAACGCAGAGATGTTCACTATTGAAAACTACTCCATCTCATGTGATGATCGGACATGGTTTAGTTGATATGGATCACGTGATAAATTGTTTGTAAGGTACGAAACCACCTCAATGCTATTCTTTCCGATCGATCTAATCAAGAGTTCGTTCTAAAGTAGCACCAAAGAAAACTCATATTCATAATACTCAATCCACACAAAGAACTACAAGGGGACCCCAAAGTTTCTATCGGAGAAAATATAATAAAAACGTGCATCAACCCCTGTGCATAGATTACCCCAATATCACCGTGGGAATACGCGAGTTGAATGCCATAACACATATCAAGTGAATCAATATGATACCCCAATTGTCACCTCAAGTATTCATACCGCAAGACATACATCATGTGTTCTCATCTCTGAATATTCAATCCGACAAGACAAAACATCAAAGGGTAAAGACTCAATCCATCACAACAATAGTATAGAGGGGAGAAACATCATATGATCCAACTATATTAACAAAGCCCATGATAGAGATCACGAGAGAGAGAGAGAGAGATTTATCACATAGCTACTGGTACAAACCCTCAGCCCCGAGGGTGGACTACTCCCTCCTCATTGTCGTGGCCGCCAGGATGATGAAGATGGTGATACGTCCATTTTGCATCATGCTTTTATATCGATATTTATTGCATTATGGGATGTTATTACACATTATGTCACAATACTTATGCCTATTCTCTCTTATTTTACAAGGTTTACATAAGGAGGGAGAATGTCGGCAGCTGGAATTCTGGGCTGGAAAAGGAGCAAATATTAGAGACCTATTCTGCACATTTCCAAAAGTCCTGAAACTCCACGAAAGTTATTTTTGGAAATAATAAAAAATATCCTTAAACTAGTTTTGCCATGAGAGTCCACCATATCTACCTATGGATTGAGTAAGATCCTTCAAGTAAGTTGTCATCGGTGCAAGCAATAAAAATTGCTTTCTAAATATGTATGATTGATTGGTGTGGCGGAAATAAGCTTTGTACGATCTTGTGATGTGGAAGAAATAAAAGCGACGGACTGCATAATAAAGGTTCATATCACAAGTAGCAATATAAAATGACATTCTTTCGCATTAAGATTTTGTGCATCCAACCCTGAAAGCGCATGGCAACCTCTGCTTCCCTCTACGAAGGGCCTATCTTTTATTATTATCTTCTCCCTTATGCAAGAGTCATGGTGATCTTCAGCTTTCCTTTTTACATTTTATCCTTTGGCAAGCACAGGGTGTTGGAAAGATCCTGATATATATACCTATTTGGATGTAGGGTAGCATGAGTTATTATTGTTGACATTACCCTTGAGGTAAAAGGTTGGGAGGCGAAACTATAAGCCCCTATCTTTCTCAGTGTCCGATTAAAACTCCGTAACCACAAGTATTGCGTGAGTGTTAGCAATTATGAAAGACTAAATGATAGTTGAGTATGTGGACTTGCTAGAAAGCTCTGACATAGACTCTTTCTGATGTTATGATAAATTGCAATTGCTTCAATGACTGAGATTATAGTTTGCTAGTTCTCAATAAAGTTTCTGATTCATACTTTTCATTGTGAATAGATTATTACTTGAGCATAAGAAATCATATGACAATATCTATATATGTTGCTGTTATGAGAATAATCATGATGCCCTCATGTCCGTATTTTATTTTATCGACACCTCTACTTCTAAACATGTGGACATCTTTATCGTTATCGGCTTTCGCTTGAGGACAAGCGAGGTCTAAGCTTGGGGGAGTTGATACGTCCATTTTGCATCATGCTTTTATATCGATATTTATTGCATTATGGGATGTTATTACACATTATGTCACAATACTTATGCCTATTCTCTCTTATTTTACAAGGTTTACATAAGGAGGGAGAATGTCGGCAGCTGGAATTCTGGGCTGGAAAAGGAGCAAATATTAGAGACCTATTCTGCACAACTCCAAAAGTCCTGAAACTCCACGAAAGTTATTTTTGGAAATAATAAAAAATATTGAGCGGAAGAAGTACATCAGGGGGCCCCACCTGGCCACGAGGGTGGGGGCGCGCCCTACCCCCCTGGGCGCGCCCCCTGCCTCGTGGGCCCCCTGTTGTCCCTCCGGTGCCCATCTTCTAGTATATGAAGTCTTTCGTCCGAAGAAAAATCATAAGCAAGCTTTCGCGACGAGACTCCGCCGCCACGAGGCGGAACCTTGGCGGAACCAATCTAGGGCTCCGGCAGAGCTGTTCTGCAGGGGACACTTCCCTCCGGGAGGGGGAAATCATCGCCATCGTCATCACCAACGCTCCTCTCATCGGGAGAGGGCAATCTCCATCAACATCTTCACCAGCACCATCTCCTCTCAAACCCTAGTTCATCTCTTGTATCCAATTCTTGTCTTTAAGTCTGGGATTGGTACCTGTAGGTTGCTAGTAGTGTTGATTACTCCTTGTAGTTGATGCTAGTTGGTTTATTTGGTGGAAGATCATATGTTCAGATCCTATATGCATATTAATACTCCTCTGATTATGAACATGAATATTCTTTGTGAGTAGTTATGTTTGTTCCTGAGGACGTGGGAGAAGTCTTGCTACTAGTAGTCATGTGAATTTGGTATTCGTTCGATATTTTGATGAGATGTATGTTGTCTATCCTCTAGTGGTGTTACGTGAACGTCGACTACATAACACTTCACCATTATTTGGGCCTAGAGGAAGGCATTGGGAAGTAATAAGTAGATGATGGGTTGCTAGAGTGACAGAAGCTTAAACCCTAGTTTATGTGTTGCTTCGTAAGGGGCTGATTTGGATCCATATGATTCATGCTATGGTTAGGTTTACCTTAATACTTTTGTTGTAGTTGCAGATGCTTGCAATAGAGGTTAATCATAAGTGGGATGCTTGTTCAAGTAAGAACAGCACCCAAGCACCGGTCCACCCACATATCAAATTATCAAAGTACCGAACGCGAATCATATGAACGTGATGAAAACTAGCTTGACGATAATTCCCATGTGTCCTCGGGAGCGCTTTTCTTTATATAAGAGTTTGTTCAAGCTTGTCCTTTGCTACAAAAAGGATTGGGCCACCTTGCCGCACTTTATTTACTTTTCTTATTTGTTGCTCGTTACAAATTATCCTATCACAAAACTATCTGTTACCTATCATTTCAGTGCTTGCAGAGAATACCTTGCTGAAAACCGCTTATCATTTCCTTCTGCTCCTCGTTGGGTTCAACACTCTTACTTATCGAAAGGACTACGATAGATCCCCTATACTTGTGGGTCATCAAGACTCTTTTCTGGCGCCGTTGACGGGGAGTGAAGCGCCTTTGGTAGGTGGAATTTGGTAAGGAAAATTTTATATAGTGTGCTGAAATTTACTGTCACTTGTTACTATGGAAAGTAATCCTCTGAGGGGCTTGTTCGGGGTATCTTCACCCCGACCAGTAGAGCAAAGAGTTGCTCCTCAACCTACTGAACCTACTGAAAATGAAAATGAAAATGTCCACTTTGAGATTCCTTCGGGTATGTTAGAAAAACTGCTAGGTAATCCTTTTGCAGGAGACGGAACAAAGCATCCTGATGAGCACCTAATATATGTGGATGAAGTTTGTGGATTATTTAAGCTTGCAGGTATACCCGGTGATTTTATTAAGAAGAAGGTCTTCCCTTTATCTTTGAAGGGAGATGCATCGACATGGTATAAGCTATGTGGTGATACGAGATCATGGAACTACAAACGATTGAAATTGGAATGTCATCAGAAATTTTATCCTATGCATCTTGTTCATCGTGATCGCAATTATATATATAATTTTTGGCCTCGCGAAGGAGAAAGCATCGCTCAAGCTTGGGGGAGGCTTAAATCAATGTTATATTCATGCCCCAATCATGAGCTTCCAAGAGAAATAATTATTCAAAGTTTTTATGCTCGGCTTTCTGATAACAATCGCACCATGCTCGATACTTCTTGTGCTGGCTCTTTTATGATGAAGACTATTGAATTCAAATGGGATTTATTGGATAGAATTAAACGCAACTCTGAAGATTGGGATCTCGACGAAGGTAAGGAGTCAGGTATGACACCTAAGTTTGATTGTGTTAAATCTTTTATGGATACCGATGTTTTTTGTAAGTTTAGCACTAAATATGGACTTGACTCTGAGATAGTAGCTTTTTTCTGTGAATCTTTTGCTGCTTATGTTGATCTCCCTAAAGAGAAGTGGTTTAAATATCATCCTCCAATAGAAGTAAAAGTAGCTGCACCTGTTAAAGTTGAAGAAAAGACTGTCACTTATAATGATCCTATTGTTCCTACTTCTTATGTTGAGAAACCACCTTTCCCTGTTAGAATAAAGGATCATGCTAAAGCTTCAACTGTGGTTCGTAAAAGCAATATTAGAACTTATACACCTCCTGAGCAAATTAAAGTTGAACCTAATATTGCTATTCTTAAAGATCTCTTGTCTGATAATATCGATGGGCATGTTATTCATTTCTGTGATGAAACTGCTAGAATTGCCAAACCTTGTGCTAAAGATAAACATAGACCTGTGGTAGGCATGCCTGTTATTTCTGTTAAAATAGGAGATCATTGTTATCATGGCTTATGTGATATGGGTGCTAGTGCTAGTGCAATACCCATTGACCTATACAAAGAAATTAAGCATGATATTGCACCTGCTGAGGTAGAAGATATTGATGTTACAATTAAACTTGCCAATAGAGATACTATTTCACCAATGGGGATTGTTAGAGATGTTGAAGTCTTGTGTGGGAAAACTAAATATCCTGCTGATTTTCTTGTTCTTGGTTCCCCACAAGATAGCTTTTGTCCCATTATATTTGGTAGACCCTTCTTGAACACCGTCAATGCTAGGATAGACTGCAAAAAGAATGTTGTCACTATCAGTCTGGATGATATGTCTCATGAGTTTAATTTCTCAAAATTTAGTAGACAACACCATGAAGAGGAATTGCCTAGTACGGATGAAATAATTGGTCTTGCTTCTATTGTCGTGCCTCCTAGTGATCCTTTAGAACAATATTTGCTTGACCATGAAAATGATATGTTTATGAATGAAAGAAGGAAATAGATGAAGTATTCTTTAAATAGGAACCTATCCTGAAACACAATTTGCCTGTTGAAATCCTAGGGGATCCTCCTCCACCCAAGGGTGATCCCGTGTTTGAGCTTAAACCGTTGCCTGATACTCTTAAATATGCTTATCTTGATGAGAAAAAGATATATCCTGTTATTATTAGTGCTAACCTTTCAGAGCATGAAGAAGAGAGATTATTGAAAACTCTGAAGAAGCACCGTGCTGCTATTGGATATACTCTTGATGATCTTAAGGGCATCAGTCCCACTCTATGTCAACATAAAATAAATTTGGAGGAAGATGCCAAACCAGTTCGTGATCATCAACGACGGCTGAATCCTAAAATGAAAGAAGTGGTAAGAAAGAAATATTAAAGCTTCTAGAGGCAGGTATAATTTATCCCGTTCCTGATAGTCAGTGGGTAAGTCATGTCCATTGTGTCCCTAAGAAGGGAGGTATTACTGTCGTTCCTAATGATAAAGATGAATTGATTCCACAAAGAACTATTACAGGTTATAGGATGGTAATTGATTTCCGCAAATTAAATAAGGCTACTAAAAAGGATCATTACCCCTTACCTTTTATCGATCAAATGCTAGAAAGATTATCCAAACATACACATTTTTGCTTTCTAGATGGTTATTCTGGTTTCTCTCAAATACCTGTGTCAGCCAATGATCAATCAAAGACTACTTTTACTTGCCCTTTTGGTACTTTTGCTTATAGACGTATGCCTTTTGGTTTATGTAATGCACCTTCTACCTTTCAAAGATGCATGATGGCTATATTCTCTGACTTTTGTGAAAAGATTTGTGAGGTTTTCGTGGACGATTTCTCCGTTTATGGATCCTCTTTTGATGATTGCTTGAGCAACCTTGATCGAGTTTTGCAGAGATGTGAAGAAACTAATCTTGTCTTGAACTGGGAAAAGTGCCACTTTATGGTTAATGAAGGTATTGTTTTGGGGCATAAAGTTTCTGAAAGAGGTATTGAAGTTCATAAAGCCAAGGTTGATGCTATTGAAAAGATGCCATGTCCCAAGGACATCAAAGGTATAAGAAGTTTCCTTGGTCACGCCGGATTTTATAGGAGGTTCATTAAGGACTTCTCAAAAATTTCTCGGCCTCTGACTAATTTATTACAAAAAGATATACCATTTGTTTTTGATGATGATTGTGTAGAAGCATTTGAAATACTTAAGAAAGCATTGATCTTTGCACCTATTGTTCAGCCACCTGATTGGAATTTACCCTTTGAAATTATGTGTGATGCTAGTGATTATGCTGTAGGTGTTGTTCTAGGGCAAAGAGTTGATAAGAAATTAAATGTTATCCAATATGCTAGCAAAACTCTAGACAATGCTCAAAAGAATTATGCTACTACTGAAAAAGAATTCTTAGCAGTTGTATTTGCTTGTGATAAGTTCAGACCTTATATTGTTGATTCTAAAGTAACTATTCACACCGATCATGCTGCTATTAAATATCTTATGGAAAAGAAAGATGCTAAACCTAGACTTATTAGATGGGTTCTCTTGCTACAAGAATTTGATTTGCATATTATTGATAGGAAGGGAGCTGAGAACCCCGTTGCAGATAACTTGTCTAGGTTAGACAATGTTCTTGGTGACCCACTACCTATTGATGATAGCTTTCCTGGTGAACAATTGAATGTCATAAATACTTCTCGTACTGCTCCATGGTATGCTGATTATGCTAATTACATTGTTGCTAAATTTATACCACCTAGTTCACATACCAGCAAAAGTAAAAGTTTTTCTATGATTTGAGACATTACTTTTGGGATGACCCACATCTTTATAAGGAAGGAGTAGATGGTGTTATTAGACATTGTGTACCTGAGCATGAACAGGAATAGATCCTACGCAAGTGTCACTCTGAGGCTTATGGAGGACACCACGCTGGAGATAGAACTGCACATAAGGTATTGCAATCCAGTTTTTATTGGCCTGCTCTCTTCAAGGATGCCCGTAAGTTTGTCTTGTCTTGTGATGAATGTCAAAGAATTGGTAATATTAGTAGACGTCAAGAAATGCCTATGAATTATTCACTTGTTATTGAACCATTTGATGTTTGGGGCTTTGATTATATGGGACCTTTTCCTGCCTCTAATGGATATACACATATTTTAGTTGATGTTGATTACGTTACTAAGTGGGTAGAAGCTATTCCAACTAGTAGTGTTGATCATAACACTTCTATTAAAATGCTTAAAGAAGTTATTTTCCCGAGGTTTGGAGTCCCTAGATATTTAATGACAGATGGTGGTTCACATTTTATTCATGCTGCTTTTCGTAAAATTCTTGCTAAATATGATGTTAATCATAGAATTGCATCTCCTTAACACCCGCAGTCTAGTGGTCAAGTAGAATTGAGTAATAGAGAACTCAAATTAATTTTGCAAAAGACTGTTAATAGATCTAGAAAGAATTGGTCCAAGAAACTTGATGATGCATTATGGGCCTATAGAACTGCATATAAGAATCCTATGGGTATGTCTCCGTATAAAATGGTTTATGGTAAAGCATGTCACTTACCTCTCGAACTAGAACATAAGGCTTATTGGGCCATTAAAGAGCTCAACAATGATTTCAAACTTGCTGGTGAGAAGAGGTTATTTGACATTAGCTCACTTGATGAATGGAGAACCCAAGCCTATGAAAATGCCAAGTTATTTAAAGAAAAAATTAAAAGATGGCATGACAAAAGGATACAAAAGCGTGAGTTTAATGTAGGTGATTATGTATTGCTATACAACTCTCGTTTAAGCTTTTTTGTAGGAAAACTTCTCTCTAAATGGGAAGGTCCTTACGTTATCGAGGAGGTCTATCGTTCTGGTGCCATAAAAATCAACAACTTCAAAGGCACAAATCCAAAGGTGGTGAACGGTCAAAGAATCAAACATTATATCTCAGGTAATCCCATAAATGTTGAAACCAATGTTGTTGAAACCGTAACCCCTGAGGAATACATAAGGGACACTTTCCAGAACGTTTCAGACTCCGAAAAGGAATAAGTATGTGGTACGGTAAGAAAACTGACTCCAAAACAATTTTTATGGCAATATTTTTTGTTTTGGAATATTTAGAAAAATAGAAAAATAAGAAGCAGTCTGGGAAGGACACGAGGCCTCCACGAGGGTGGAGGGCGCGCCCTACCCTACTGGGCGCGCCCCCCTACCTCGTGGGCACCTCGTGTGCTCTCCGAACTCCGTTTTCTTGCACGATACGTATTTTGGTCGGTAAAAATTCATTATATAATCTCCCGAAGGTTTTGACTCCTGTATCACGCAAATATCCTCTATTTTCGTTTCGAGTTGTCCTGCTACAGATTAGAGCAACATGTCGTCCCAGGATTCTGAAGGAGAAAGCTATGTGGCTGATTACCCTGCAAATCCCAAGGTCTATGGAGATGTGGAGCATTGTGGTTGGACTACCGAAGAAGAAGAGGACTATGAGCCCAAGAGAAAGGAGGAGACGAGCTCAGATGAAGATGAAGTCCCATTACCTCAACTTGGGGACATGCATGTGGAGTTCAAAAAGTCAAGCCTCCCTGATAGAGCAAAGAAATGTAAGATCGAGTTTATCCCTTTTCGTCTCTTACAGGAAAACAAGCAGGAATTATGCAAAAAGATATTAAGCCTGGAGCAGGAGATTGATGACTTGAGGGATCAAAATTCTGTCCTCAAGCGCAAATTAAGGAAGAAGCCTACGCCATCAACTAAACCATCACCTTCTTCACCAGCAAAGGAGACATAATCACATGGGTATGGGCACTCCCCTTGGCAACTGCCAAGCTTGGGGGAGGTGCCCCGGTATCGTATCACAACCACATCTCCTTTCTTTACCGTTTTTCTTAGTTCGATCCTATTTAGTAGTATCTTGATCTAGTAGAATAAAGTTTTAGTATGATCTAGTTTTGAGTTTTGCTTTATGATCCCTCTATGTAATCAAGTCCGTGAGCTATATACAATAAAGATTAGTGTTGAGTCAAGGGCTTGATTATCTTGCTATGATCTTGAGTGAATAAAAGAAAAGAGAACAGAATAAAAAGAAACAAAGAGATCATATTGATCTCATTGAGAGTAATGACTTCACATAGAAAGAGTATGATGATTAAAAATTGTTGAGAGTTGACAAACATAGCTTTGGTCATCGTTGCAATTAATAGGAAGTAATAAAGAAAGAGAGGTTTCACAGGTAAATATACTATCTTGGACATCTTTTATGATTGGGAGCACTCATTAAAATATGACATGCTAAAGAGTTGATGTTGGACAAGGAAGACAACGTAATGGGTTATGTTTTCTTATATCTGAGATAAAGTATATTGTCATGGATCATCCAACATGTTGAGCTTGCATTTCCCCCTCATGCTAGACAAATTCTTTGCACTAAGTAGAGATACTACTTGTGCTTCCAAATACCGTTAAACTAGTTTTGCCATGAGAGTCCACCATATCTACCTATGGATTGAGTAAGATCCTTCAAGTAAGTTGTCATCGGTGCAAGCAATAAAAATTGCTTTCTAAATATGTATGATTGATTGGTGTGGAGGAAATAAGCTTTGTACGATCTTGTGATGTGGAAGAAATAAAAGCGACGTACTGCATAATAAAGGTTCATATCACAAGTAGCAATATAAAATGACGTTCTTTCGCATTAAGATTTTGTGCATCCAACCCTGAAAGCGCATGGCAACCTCTGCTTCCCTCTACGAAGGGCCTATCTTTTATTATTATCTTCTCCCTTATGCAAGAGTCATGGTGATCTTCACCTTTCCTTTTTACATTTTATCCTTTGGCAAGCACAGGGTGTTGGAAAGATGCTGATATATATACCTAATTGTATGTAGGGTAGCATGAGTTATTATTGTTGACATTACCCTTGAGGTAAAAGGTTGGGAGGCGAAACTATAAGCCCCTATCTTTCTCAGTGTCCGATTAAAACTCCGTAACCACAAGTATTGCGTGAGTGTTAGCAATTATGAAAGACTAAATGATAGTTGAGTATGTGGACTTGCTAGAAAGCTCTGACATAGACTCTTTCTGATGTTATGAAAAATTGCAATTGCTTCAATGACTGAGATTATAGTTTGCTAGTTCTCAATAAAGTTTATGATTCATACTTTTCATTGTGAATAGATTGTTACTTGAGCATAAGAAATCATATGACAATATCTATATATGTTGTTGTTATGAGAATAATCATGATGCCCTCATGTCCGTATTTTATTTTATCGACACCTCTACTTCTAAACATGTGGACATATTTATCGTTATCGGCTTTCGCTTGAGGACAAGCGAGGTCTAAGCTTGGGGGAGTTGATACGTCCATTTTGCATCATGCTTTTATATCGATATTTATTGCATTATGGGATGTTATTACACATTATGTCACAATACTTATGCCTATTCTCTCTTATTTTACAAGGTTTACATAAGGAGGGAGAATGTCGGCAGCTGGAATTCTGGGCTGGAAAAGGAGCAAATATTAGAGACCTATTCTGCACAACTCCAAAAGTCCTGAAACTCCACCAAAGTTATTTTTAGAAATAATAAAAAATATTGAGCGGAAGAAGTACATCAGGGGGCCCACCTGGCCACGAGGGTGGGGGGCGCGCCCTACCCCCCTGGGCGCGCCCCCCTGCCTCGTGGGCCCTCTGTTGTCCCTCCAGTGCCCATCTTCTGGTATATGAAGTCTTTTGTCCGAAGAAAAATGATAAGCAAGCTTTCAGGATGAGACTCCGCCGCCACGAGGCGGAAGCTTGGCGGAACCAATCTAGGGCTCCGGCAGAGCTGTTCTGCCGGAGACACTTCCCTCCGGGAGGGGGAAATCATCGCCATCGTCATCACCAACGCTCCTCTCATCGGGAGAGGGCAATCTCCATCAACATCTTCACCAGCACCATCTCCTCTCAAACCCTAGTTCATCTCTTGTATCCAATTCTTGTCTTTAAGTCTGGGATTGGTACCTATAGGTTGCTAGTAGTGTTGATTACTCCTTGTAGTTGATGCTAGTTGGTTTATTTGGTGGAAGATCATATGTTCAGATCCTATATGCATATTAATACTCCTCTGATAATGAACATGAATATGCTTTGTGAGTAGTTACGTTTGTTCCTGAGGACATGGGAGAAGTCTTGCTATTAGTAGTCATGTGAATTTTGTATTCGTTCGATATTTTGATGAGATGTATGTTGTCTATCCTCTAGTGGTGTTATGTGAACGTCGACTACATAACACTTCATCATTATTTGGGCCTAGAGGAAGGCATTGGGAAGTAGTAAGTAGATGATGGGTTGCTAGAGTGACAGAAGCTTAAACCCTACTTTATGCGTTGCTTCGTAAGGGGCTGATTTGGATCCATATGATTCATGCTATGGTTAGGTTTACCTTAATACTTTTGTTGTAGTTGCGGATGCTTGCAATAGAGGTTAATCATAAGTGGGATGCTTGTTCAAGTAAGAACAGCACCCAAGCACCGGTCCACCCACATATCAAATTATCAAAGTACCGAACGCGAATCATATGAACGTGATGAAAACTAGCTTGACGATAATTCCCATGTGTCCTCGGGAGCGCTTTTCTTTATATAAGAGTTTGTTCAGGCTTTTCCTTTGCTACAAAAAGGATTGGGCCACTTTGCTGCACTTTATTTACTTTTGTTACTTGTTGCTCGTTACAAATTATCCTATCACAAAACTATCTGTTACCTATCATTTCAGTGCTTGCAGAGAATACCTTGCTGAAAACCGCTTATCATTTCCTTCTGCTCCTCGTTGGGTTCGACACTCTTACTTATCGAAAGGACTATGAGAGATCCCCTATACTTGTGGGTCATCAGATGGCCACCGGAGATGATTCCCCCCCTCCGGCAGGGTGCCGGAACGGAGCTAGATTTGTTTTCGGTGGATATAGAGTCTTGCGACGGCGGAACTTCTGATCTAGGTTAACCGCGATGGGTTTTGGAATATTTGGGAATTTATAGTGCAAAGAGGGGTGCGGGAGGCCACCAGTAGCGACCAGACTTCAATCAGTCTGTGCTGCTGTGCACCAGTGTCATCCCTGGATCAGTAATGCTGACACGCACAGTACAAATGGAGGATTTATAACAGAGTAGCAATCACACACTTATTACATCGAATATCTCAAAAGAGAATAAGTATGATAAATATGGCTTAAGGCCATCTATACGATAACAGCGGAAGGCTTGGAAGATAAGTGAGTCCATCAACTCCAACGGCATCACTGAGTATAAGACCACGACCTACGGCACCTTACTCATCGTCTGAAAAGTCTGCAACATGAAACGTTGCAGCCCGAAAACGGGTCAGCAAATGGAATATGCTGGCAATGTAACAGATAGAGAGTAATGAACATAATAATGCTATACTACATGCATATATGGCTGGTGGAAAGCTCTATGGTTACAGTTTTGCGAAAAGCCAATTTTTCCCTACTACAAAGGAATAAATTTTATTTAACTATCATGGTGGTTGTTAAACATTGAGAATGGTTGACAGCATTCTCAATCGCAATTAAGTATCATCATTAACCCATCAAAATTAATTAAAGTAACATGATGATGAGATTCACATGATAATCCAAGTACTAGATACTCAAGTTGTCCATAACCGGGGACACGGCTAACCATGATTAGTTTATACACTCTGCAGAGGTTTGTGCACTTTTCCCACAAGACTCGATCGCCTCCGCTTGGTTCTCGCACTACATGATGTTTGAGAAACGGATGACCGAGACACAGTCTTTCAGAAGTGTTTGCACCTTACGATGTGATAGACCGTACCACCTACATCCCCTACATCTGCTAGTCTACCACTCTAAGAGTTCACACAACTTAATCAACTATGCTAGAGCCCATAATAGCTTGCGGCTGCACACGGAAGTTTCTAGCATGAATAATCTCATGATCCCTTTGAACCTGGGTGGCGGTCCAAAAGAAAAACAGGCAATCCTGGAATACCCAGGTACCTCAATCCACCCAGATGTGAGTTTTAGTTGCCACCTTAAGTAAACCATTAATTAACAATCTCACATCTGTCCTGGAAATTCACTCAAACCCAATCCACGTCTACGAGCATAGCATAGCAATATAATAGCAACGTAGAAGTAACTCCCAAGGGTTTGATAATAAAACAGGTAATAGGTACTACCTCAACTATTTCCCAATACCCACAATTTAATTAGATCCTAATCATGCAATGTTTGAGGATTGATCTAATGCAATAAAAACTGGGTATGGAAAAGTATGATCAAAGTGTTACTTGCCTTGCTGATGATCCGTGAAACCTAGAGATTCGAAGTAACAAGCGGCGCACTCCGGGTATTCTATCGCAAACAAACAAGCAAACAAAAAGTACTCATCTAATGCACAAGTAAAACTCGAATAAAAGATCCAACCAGAAAGTTCAACTTAAGAACTCCGGTTTGTAAAAAGAATCAAATCGAACGAAGCAACGAAAGTCAAACGGCGAAAGAAACAAGCTTCATTTACTAATCTGGATCTAGGTCAAATTTTACAATAGCAAAAACTTGTTTGAGTAGGTTAAACGGAAAGAGAATTTCGAGACAAAACTCTAGGCGCTTGAATGGCCTGATTCCGATAAACGAGCAAAAAGTTAAACGAAAACGAAGATCCGATCAGGAATCGAGATCTGGAATAATCGCGGAAAAATCGGACGAAAAAGAAAACTGACGAACAGTTAAACGAACGGACGTTCGTTAACAGCGAAAATCCGACGAATACGTTCGTTAAAACGAACGGGTCGGTGAACGTTCACTAAATAATAAAACCAAAAAAAATAAACCGGTCTAGGGTTAAAAAAAAACGTTTTTTTTAGAAAACCGGCAAGGCGGTGGCGGCTCGGTACCTCGTCGGGACGGGCTCCGGCGGGGCTCGGCGAGGGCGGTGGGGCGGCGGATCTCGGGGCGG
>NC_057802.1:443740718-443919398 GCF_018294505.1 Triticum aestivum | reverse complement strand
TATAAGAGAGGGGGGGCTGCCTTGGAGGTGGGGCAAGGCGGCGGCGGCCGTGCTCGCCTCGGACTCGGGCGGCGGCGGCGTCGTGCGCGCGAGGGAGACGACGGGGTGGGCCGCCTGGCTCGGCTGGGGCTCGGCCCGGTCAGGCGCGGGTTTTTTTTTAAATATTCTGCCGAATCTAAAAAAATCGCAGAAAAATAAATAAAAATCCAAAAATGATAAAACAAATGTTTCCCGTCTAATTAAAGTAATTAGAACAAGGTGAACATTTTTCTTGGCCAAAAATGCAGTTTTGAAAACGTGCAATTTTTTAATGCAATTAAAATTGCCAATAAATCCGAATAAAATCCAATATTCGATTTTAATATTTTTCCTCCAATATTTCAATTATTTTGGAGAAGTCATATTTTCTCCTCTCATTTATTTTAATATGAAATATTTTTTGGAGAGAAAAATAATTAAAACCAAAATCCTCGTTTTATTATTTGATAAAAAACAAATATGAAAAATCGGGAAAATCCCCAACTCTCTCCGAGGGTCCTTGAGTTGCTTAGGATTTATCGAGGATTTGCCAAAATGAAATAAAATATGCTATGCAATGATGATCTATTGTATAACATTCCAAATTGGAAATTTGGGATGTTACACCACCGAGGTGGGCACAACCCACCTGGGCGCTCCAGGTGGGCCTGGCGCGCCGTGGTTGGTTGTGCCCCCCTCGGGGCACCCCACAGGTGCAGCTCTGGCCCATTGGGTTCCTTCTGGTCCATAAAAAATCATCGTCGAGTTTTGTTGCGTTTGGACTCCGTTTGGTATTGATTTCGTGCGATGTAAAAAACAAGCAAAAAAACAGCAACTGGCATTGGGCACTTGGTCAATAGGTTAGTCCCAAAAAATGATATAAAGTTGCTATAAAATGATTGTAAAACATCAAGGAATGATGAAATAACAGCATGAATACTTCATAAATTATAGAAACGTTGGAGACGTATCAGATCACACCTTAGTACTCTTTGGTTGTTAATCACATAGCGATGTGAACTAGATTATTGACTTTAGTAAACCCTTTTGGTGTTAGTCACATGGCGATGTGAACTAATCACATAAAGATGTGAACTATTGGTGTTAAATAACATGACGATGTGAACTAGATTATTGACTCTAGTGCAAGTGGGAGACTGAAGGAAATATGCCCTAGAGGCAATAATAAAGTTGTTATTTATATTTCCTTATGTCATGATAAATATCTATTATTCATGCTAGAATTGTATTAACCGGAAACTTGATACATGTGTGAATACATAGACAAAAGAAAGTGTCCCTAGTATGCCTCTACTAGACTAGCTCGTTAATCAAAGATGGTTAAGTTTCCTGACCATAGACATGTGTTGTCATTTGATGAACGGGATCACATCATTACGAGAATGATGTGATGGACAAGACCCATCTGTTAGCTTAGCATAATGATCGTTAAGTTTTATTGCTACTGCTTTCTTCATGACTTATACATATTCCTTTGACTATGAGATTATGCAACTCCCGAATACCGGAGGAATACCTTGTGTGCTATCAAACGTCACAACGTAAAAGGGTGATTATAAAGGTGCTCTACAGGTATCTCTGAAGGTGTTTTGTTGGGTTGGCATAGATCGAGATTAGGATTTGTCACTCCGAGTATCGGAGAGGTATCTCTGGGCCCTCTCGGTAATGCACATCATAATAAGCCTTGCAAGCAATGTGACTAATGAGTTAGTTACGGGATGATGCATTACGAAACGAGTAAAGAGACTTGCCGGTAATGAGATTGAACTAGGTAAGAGGATACCAACGGTCGAATCTCGGGCAAGTAACATACCGATGACAAAGGGAATAACATATGTTGTCATAACGGTTCGACCGATAAAGATCTTCGTAGAATATGTGGAAACCAATATGAGCATCCAGGTTCCGCTATTGGTTATTGACCAAAGAGGTGTCTCGGTCATGTCTACATAGTTCTCGAACCCGTATGGTCCGCACGCTTAACATTCGATGACGATTTGTATTATATGAGTTATGTGTTTTGGTGACCGAAGGTTGTTCGGAGTCCCGGATGAGATCACGGACATGACGAGGAGTCTCGAAATGTTCGAGAGGTAAATATTGATATATTGGAAGGTAGTATTCGGATAACGGAAGGGTTCCGAAGTGTATCGGGTACATACCGGAGTACCGGAGGGGTTACCGGAACCCCCTGGGGAAAGGTATGGGCCATATGGGCCATAGGAGGGAGGCTAACCAGCCCACAAGGGGCTGGCACACCCCCCACAAGGGATGAGGCCGAATTGGATTAGGGAAGGGGGGCGGCGCCCCCTTTCCTTCTCCTACTGCCTCTCCTTTCCTTTCCCCTTCCGAAGAAGGAAAAAGAGGGGGGCGAATCCTACTAGGACTGGAGTCCTAGTAGGACTCCCCTCTCTTGGCGCGCCCCTGGAGGCCGGCCTCCTCCCCCCCTCCTTTATATACGTGGGCAGGGCACCCCTTGGAGACACACCAATTGTTCTCTTAGCCGTGTGCGGTGGCCCCTCCACAGTTTACTCCTCCGGTCATAGCGTCGTAGTGCTTAGGCGAAGCCCTGCGCGAATTACATCACCAACACCGTCACCACGCCGTCGTGCTGACGGAACTCTCCCTCGACCCTCTATTAGATCAAGAGCTCGAGGGACGTCATCGAGCTGAACGTGTGCTGAACACAGAGGTGCCGTACGTTCGGTACTTGGATCGGTTGGATCGTGAAGACGTTCGACTACATCAACCGCGTTAAACTAACGCTTCCGCTTTCGGTCTATGAGGGTACGTGGACACACTCCCCCCTCTCGTTGTTATGCATCTCCTAGATAGATCTTGCGTGATCATAAGATTTTTTTTGAAATTGCATGCTACGTTCCCCAACAGGTATCTGTTCCCTCACCCACCAACGACGGCAATGTTTTTGATCTTGGTTGTTCCCACAACCCCCTTGTTGGGGGTGGGGTCGGAGAGGTTTGGGGTGAGGGGGAGGAAGTTCTGAGTTCTGGCCGACAACATCTGTCTGGTCGTCAGCATGGATTGAGGCACTGTCTCTGCCAATGTGCTTTATCCTGTCAAATCCTTTTGTACGCGGCGAGAGGATACTCTAGCGATTACAATAAGGTTATATCTACAGGTCTACTCAGGAGACTCGGCGGCTGCTTTGGTCCCCTTCATCCTCCCTCTGGGCATGGTGATGACGACGATGTGAGGGACAACAGATTGTTCTCTATAGTTTCGATCCGAAGGATGTGTTTGACATTAATATGTTTTTCAAGAACTTCTCTTTAAGTTGGGACGGCGTCCCACGTATGATGTTATCAATGGATAGTGCATTCTTTATATTTGTGTTAAAAGACTCAGCCTTTCTGGACATGGAGTTTCTTAGCTCAAGCTTATATGAGCTCAGTGAACTGTAAATTCGTAAAATAAGAAAAGAACAAAAAATCGGAATTTTTTGGTCAATAGACATTGATGTTTGTTTCACATGCTTGCAAACTTTCATGATGAAATCACATTCATGGAGTCTGGAAAAAAAATCAATGCTTCAAAGAGACAGTTTTTGAAAGCATTTTGAAGCATTGATTTTTTTTCACACCTTCATGGATGTGATTTCATCACCAAAATTTAAAAACATGTGAAACGCACATCAATGTTGCCCAAAATTCTTAGAATTTTTTCCTATTTTAAGTTCTACTGTTTGGTGCTCTTTACAGTTAGCTAGTATGTTCTAGCAATGGCATATCTTGTATCCTATATATATAGTTAACTCTTAATCTCCGCTATTACTTTATTTCTCTCTACATGCGCACATATCACATATGTCATCTCTTGAAAGGTTCACCTCAACATGCATGGAGAAAGTTTTCTCCATTTCTATTTGTCTCAACATACATGGAGAAACTTTTCCACACCACTTCTGTTTCTCTCAACATGCATACATCCACACATGCCACCTTATCAAAGGCCCATCTGAACATCCATGGAAGAAATATTTCTGTTATATTATGCTACTCTTTTTTGAGGCCTTGTGGGTATGCTACAATAATTAAATATTTACATATTCTTCTATAAAGAATGATACGCACACTCGTGCGTATTCGAGAAACATTTACATATTGTTAATGTAAATATTATTATTTCATACAATCAAATATCATTAAAGTATATAGCAAATAATTATTGCGGCAATATATGGGGTATCATCTAAAGGTGTATTTGGTTGCTGGAATGGCGTGGAACGTCAGGGGTCCGACCCATTCCCGAGCATCGTTCTCGTGTTCAGTAGGGAGATGGAACGGTCACCGCCTCGTTCCTAGGAACAGAATATTCGGCCCAGATGCGGAACCAGGTGATACCTCCAAAACGAGCGGACGACGCGGAACCGGCTCTCTTGTCGCACGCCTAGCCCTATCGCCTCTCCTCGCTGCGCCGCCTCCCCCTCGTCTCTCTCTCTCTCTCCCTCGATCTGCGCCGCCCCGCCCCGCCCTGCCTTCCCCCGATTCTTTCCCTCGCCGCGGCTGACTCCTCCCCTCTCGATCTGCAGCACATGAGGGAAGCAGGCCGTCCTTTCTCTCGATCTGGAGCTGCGTGGCGGTAGTTTTGCAGAGGGGTTGCAGCGGGGCGGCGGTGTAGGCGTGATTCCGGTGAGCTAACAACCGCGGTAGAGGCTCCTCTCCTCAAGGTGCGACATCTCTTCCTTACCCCTTGTATGTGCTCTGTGCTGTTCAAACTAGTGCAGCCGCTGTTACACTTTGCAGTCATGGAGATTTCCCAGCCGAGAGAGATGCAGAGATGGACTCATGGTTGTCTTTTGATTCATTTTGTTTCTCTATACTGTTCAAACGAAGGGGCTCATTTCCTAATTTCTACTGAAATACATGCTGTCCAGTTTATCTTTGCAATATATGTTGATGTGTTAAATCCCTAGTACAAGTCATTGGTAGCCATATTCTTGATAGTGTTTACTCCTCTACGTCTTCAAATTTTGTTGCTGCAACCTCTACAATCTACCTCATACATTGGTCAAGCGTGCTGCTGCTGCTGCTCCAAGGCAGGATGCCACATTGAAGCCAAATGCACAAATTATCCCAAAGAAGGCAGCATACATTTGTTCAGATCAAATCAGCTCAGAGTTAGCCAATACCGAATCAGTGTTTTTCTTTACCTTTGGCGCCATGTATACAGAAAAGAAAACGCCTACGAAGATCCTGATTGCCGCTGTGAAGTATTGTGGTGTGTGTTTGTATATTCACATAGAAAATGAACTTGCTATATTATGATATTGTTGTCGAAAATTGTGTTCTGTGTAATATCATATATGTATCATGCTTGTCAATATATAGTGTTATGTTGTTGTTTTTTTAAGTACAAAAGAAATGTTGTCGAAATTTTGAATTTTTGTTATTCTGTTTTTCGTTCCATGCTTCCAAACCAAACATAGGAATGGGACCATTCCATTCTACTTTTTTGCTCATACCAAACACAGGAACGGAACCGACTCGTTCCTTTGGAATGGAACCATTCCATTTCATGACAGTTGATTCTTCAACCAAACACATCCTAAGTTCCTGAAAAAATAACCCCGCAAAAAGAAAGTTCCTGGAAAAATAACCCGGCAACCCGTGGCAGCTCGCAGAACGTACGAGTCATAGAAGCTTTAACAAGAAGCTACTTCATGCTCAAGCATGCTTGTGCCTTTTCCATTCTGACATATTTATCTATACTACTCTTATAAGGATGCACAGTATCTCCGTACAGTTGGCTCCGTGCGTTGGCGATTCAGAATGTTTCAGAGTGACTAGGGACAGGAGAGCAACCAAGAATAAACAAGAGCGCCTCCAACCGCACGCCATCATTCTTGCTTACCACCGAAGGCTCTACCCTCACGTATCTTTCTTGAAAAATGTGTCCGCCGGTGAGAGCGGCAACCATCGGCGGAGAGCGGCAACCAAACTAGTACTCTTGAGTTCTTCTCGTCGGCAAGATCACTGGGAGTAGCAATGCAGGATGCAGTAAAACTGTACCTTGCCACTCTCCGGTAGTATTTGGATTGGCAGTTGGAGCTTTCCATTCGAACGTGCCATCGCAGGTGGTTCATCGGGCAGAGGACAAGATTGGTTGGTCAGAACATCTCTAGCAGACCCATATAAGTGGTCAAACCCTTATAATTTTTACATTTTACAGTTTTGGCTGAAAAAAATGTTTAGAACAGAAACCGTAAAAGTGATCCAACCCGTAATTTTTTTAAAGACCACCGTAAATGCACACCCAAAACCCTTATATTTGGAGGTTGGAAGGCCGAATCTAGGGGGCCCCGTATACCGGTCAAACCTCGTTGGAGCAAACACGCCGCCGCGGAGTTTACCGGAATCCGCCCTAAACTCGCCAGAATTCATCACCGCACACCGAAAAAGGCCGCTAGACGCCGCAATCGATCGCCGCCGGTTCGAATTGGACGAGCTCGACACCGCCGTAGTCCCCCATGACCTCGATCAGCCTGGCCGTCAAAATCCTCCCGACGCGGCGGGCGAGGGGGCAGGGCTCGGCCGGCGCGGCTGTCAATAGAGCAAGGCGCGTACGGCGGAGGCGACGGAGCGTGGCCGGCGAGGCTGGGGCGGCCGACGGGAGACTGGGCACGGCCGGCGGGCGACGGGGTTGGGCGTGGCCGGCGTGGCCGACTGGGGGAAGGGGCGGAAATGGCCGGACTGGAGGAAGGAGCTCTTTATCCGAGTTTTACAGTTTGTTTTACAGTATCCGTTCGGCCGTAACTAAAATAAACCCTTAAAATGCATTTTTTTCGACCTGTATCCTAGTTTTACAGTGCAAAGGGCCTGCTAGAGATGCTCTTAGGGGTGTCTGCATTGTCACTCCCCTGTATTTGGATTACATGCACCTAACGTGTGCGAGTAAATTGCAGGAAACCACCACTTTGAAGGCTAGGTTAGTAGAAAACACTACACTACATTTTTTTGCAGAAAACATCACGTTTGGTGTATTATCGACGGATTTGACTCGTTTAAGTGTGTTTATGACGGATGGACCCCGTCTGTCAGAAGCTGACTTGGAAAAACCGCCACGTGGGCAACTTGACTGGTCAAGATGCCCTTCCACGATCTGGATCGAACTGCCGCTACCCCTGTCCCCGCGATCTGGATCGAGCACCGCTGCCCCCTGCCGGTACCCCTGTCCTCGATGTGGATTGAGCCTCCGCTTTCCCGTTTTCTTCTCCGCCCCACGACGGCGACCAACGGTGGCGCCCAAACGACGACTACATCCCCTCCATGCGCTCCTTCCCCTGCTCCTCCCGCATCGCCATGAACGGGTGCCGAAGAGAACCAGCCGTGCGAGCCCCGCGCCGCCAAGCAGGTGGTGCCCTGCCATGGGCGGGAGCAGCTGGTTCGCACCGATGCGGAGCTCAGCAGGCAGGATCTCTCCGGTGATGCAGCCGGGACGGCCTCGCCGGCGCCAGCGCGAAGTTCCGCAGCGGGGACGACATCTCCGGCACCGTAGTAAATAGCATAAAACTACTACTTTACAGGCTATGGTTCCAAAAAACTATCGAACATTTTTTTTTTCGCTGATAACTACCAAGTCAGGGGACGGCTGTTTCAAAAAACTCTAATTGTCCAGTGCTTTATTATTGATCGTGATTATGACAGTTAGGGCCCGCATGTAAAAAAACTGATTGTTTGACCGTTTGTTTGACCGTTAAATGACATCTAGGGCCCATATGTCAGTGTCCCTGCAAACTTAAAAAAGCAATCAGGTCCTCCAAACAAATTGAAAAAAGCCATCGGGCCCCTCCCGTGCTCAAGATCCACAGGAGCGCACCCGCCGCTGTGCTCGACGGGGAGCTCCCTTCCGTCGTGGCGGAGCTCCCTTCCAGCGCCGCCGCAGCCGTCGTGCGTCCTCTCCCTCTCGTGAGCTCCCCGCCGTGTGTCTTCTCCCTCTCCCTCTTTCCAGGGCATGGCGGCTATGGAGTCCGAAGGCGGCGGGCGGAGTCCCAGCCCCTGGGCGCGGCGGGCGGAGTCCCAGCCCTTGGGCGCGGCGGCCGGAGTCCTAGCCCCTGGGCGCGGCGGCCGGAGTCCCAGCTGAAAGATCGTGGATGTCGCCTAGAGGGGGGGTTGAATAGGCGCTTTAAAATAATTACGGTTTAGGTTTGAACAAATGCGGAATAAACCTAGCGGTTAATTTGTCAAGCACAAAACCTACAACAACTAGGCTCACCTATGTGCACCAACAACTTATGCTAAGCAAGATAAACAACTAGGTGATAGCAAGATATATAACAAGAAACAATATGGCTATCACAAAGTAAAGTGCATAAGTAAAGGGCTCGGGTAAGAGATAACCGAGGCACGCGGAACCGATGATGTATCCCGAAGTTCACACCCTTGCGGATGCTAATCTCCGTTTGGAGCGGTGTGGAGGCACAATGCTCCCAAAGAAGCCACTAGGGCCACCGTAATCTCCTCACGCCCTCGCACAATGCAAGATGCCGTGATTCCACTAAGGGACCCTTGAGGGCGGTCACTGAACCCGTACAAATGGCAACCCTTGGGGGCGGTCACCGAACCCGTACACTTTGGCAACCCTTGGGGGCGGTCACCGGAACCCGTCAAATTGCTCGGGGCGATCTCCACAACCTAATTGGAGACCCCGACGCTTGCCCGGAGCTTTACACCACAATGATTGAGCTCCGAACACCACCAACCGTCTAGGGCGCCCAAGCACCCAAGAGGAACAAGCTCAAGGGTACCAAGCACCCAAGAGTAATAAGCTTCTCAACTTGTAACTTCCACGTATCACCATGGAGAACTCAAACCGATGCACCAAATGCAATGGCAAGGGCACACGGAGTGCCCAAGTCCTCCTCTCTCAAATCCCACCGAAGCAACTAATGCTAGGGAGGAAAATGAGAGGAAGAACAAGAAGGAGAACACCAAGAACTCCAAGATCTAGATCCAATGGGTTCCCCTCACATAGAGGACAAAGTGATTGGTGGAAATGTGGATCTAGATCTCCTCTCTCTTTTCCCTCAAAAACTAGCAAGAATCCATGGAGGGATTGAGAGTTAGCAAGCTCGAAGAAGGTCAACAATGGGGGAAGAGTGTAACGCCCACGATGCGGCTATATCTCCCACGTGTCGAGGCACGACTTAGAGGCATAACCGCATAGTGGTTTTGTCGCAAGAAGGGTCATCTTCACACAATCCCATGTAATGAACAAGAATGGGATAAAGAGTTGGCTTACAATCGCCACTTCACACAATACATAAATATAATGCATACATCATCCAAAATACACACATAGACCGACTACGGTCAAGATCCAAATGAAAATAAGATAACCCCAAATGCTAGATCCCCGATTGTCGTGGAATTGTCACGGCAGATGTCCTCAAGCTAGGACTTAGTCGTGGAGCCATCGCCGCTAGGAAGCTTGAGGGGGTTAAGTGGGAGAAGGAACACGAGGGTTTATACTGGTTTGGCCCCTTACGGTGAAGGTAAAAGCCTACGTCCAGTTGAGGTGGTATTGATTAGAGTTTCGATGACCAGGGAGCTTAACTGCTATGCCTGGCTCTCGACGAGATCTTTCTTGCCCCTCAACCGCTGCCGGGTCGTCCCTTTATATAGAGAGGTTGACGCCCAGCAGCTCTCAGAGTCCCGGCCGGCTCATAAGAGTGTCCGGCTCGGACTCTCAACTATTCTTTCCTTACACTACAAGTTCTACCATAATGACGGTTGTAACTACGGGCCTTGAGCCATCTCCGGGTCTTAAGCCAATCTTTGCCCACCGCCTTCAAGCTTGGCGCCGGGTTTCAGGTGATGACCCTTATGAGTAACCCGGCCCCACCGGGCGGGTGACTCTAAGGTTTATATCCTCAACATTAGGCCCCAGATTGATTGGAGCCGGCTCATGTCAATCTTCAATCCTTTCGACAGAAAATCTCCGGCTTGCAATTGTGTGAAGGCCATAACCCGGCGTGACGTCATCCTCTGGATCCGGGTAATCCGCCCTGACGTCATCTTCCATTAAGTCCATTTTTTACTCCACCATATCCGCAACGGATCTTATCTTTACTGCCATCCCGAAAATCAAGGCGTTTTTATGGTGAGATAACCGCGCCATGGCCTCCTCGTTTCTCGCGCCCACTTATGAGCTTGCCCTTATAAGTAGTCCGGCTCGATGAGCCTCCAGCCACCCGTCTTCCTCCTCGCGCCACTGTTCTTCCGCTCGAGCTCCGTTGCCGTCGCCACTGCGGGCCTTCTCGTCCTCACCGACTCCGGCCGCTGCATCAACCTGTTGCGTCCAGAGAAAACGGCGGCGACCTCCGCGACTCACCAGCACCTGTAAGTCTTTGCTGCCCCGTAGAACAGATCTGCAGTAGGGTTTCTTCCCATGTTCTTCACCGTTCTTCATGGGTTCTCGGTAGATTTGATTTTTACCACCCTTCTTGATCTTAGACTTGTATAGAACTGCTGCGGTAGCTGTTTCACTTCCATTCCCAATGTACATAGATCCCTTTTTACTGCATAGAGGCTTCGTTCGAACCCGCGAACTTCTCCTGCGTCTGTTTTAGGTCTAGAAACTTTCCTTTTTAGCCGACCGTTTTGATCCAAATTAGTTACTGCGATGTGTGAAACTTGTTTTCACCACACTTAGTAAAAAACTGCACCTGCTGAATCATGGCGGTTTACATTTCCGGCTTAAAGAAACCACGCACCGTAAAACCGCCGGTGACTATCCTTGTGAATCGAAGTTAAGTCGAAGTGTGTGTGACTATCCTTGTGAATCGAAGTTAAGTCGGCGGAATAAGAACAGCCGTGTACACTGTTGATACAACCAGAAGAACTTGTTGTAAATCAGAGAATCAAAACGTAGGGGCTTCCGGTTCGAATACGACCAGAGACCCGTCCCAAAGGGGTTAAGCTAAGATTCGAATGCGATCATATAGCCCCCAGTGGGTTTGGCGATGCCGATCAAGAGGGTACCGACAGCTATGTTCTCTTTGGTTCGAATACGACCCATGTTTGAACAGGAAGCCCCCAAGTGACCTTAAGAGTTGTTTAACGACGCTGATTCGAATACGATCCACGTCGGCTCCCAAAGGGGGTTGAGCTATGATTCAAATATGATCAAAGAAAACTCCCCAATGAGCTCGGCACTTTGCCAATCAAGTGGGTATCGACAGCTGTGTTCTCTTTGGTTCGAATACGACCTATGTTTGAACAGGAAGCCCCCAAGTGATTATATTGCGTACGGCTAGATTCGAATACGATCATAAGCCGGATCCACCTCCAAGTTACCATGTGATCTTGTAATGGAAACAACACATTTACCTTTGGAGGAGAAAAAGGACAGAGGTCCTGCTTTATTGCTTATCATAATATATACATGGCTTATAGAAATATGTACATTATGAGAGCCGGTGGCTCAAGTGTAATAAGGCCGAAGCTGAGCTATGTTCCACGGCCGACGGGTCTCCTCCTCCGACTTGCGTGAATCTTTGTGCTCCCGAATGTCAATGAGGTAATATGACCCGTTGTGCAAGTTCTTGCTGACCACAAAGGGTCCTTCCCAAGGCGGGGATAGCTTGTGCGCATCTGTTTGATCTTGGATGAGCCGGAGCACCAAATCACCTTCCTGGAAGACCTGGGACTTAACCCGGCGACTGTGATAACGGCGCAGATCTTGTTGGTAAATCGCTGATCGAGCTGCTGCCACATCATGCTGTTCGTCCAACAAGTCAAGAGCATCTTGGCGCGCCTGTTCATTATCCGCCTCAACATAAGCCGCCACTCGAGGCGAGTCATGACGGATGTCACTGGGGAGGACTGCTTCCGCTCCATAAACCATGAAGAAAGGCGTAATACCCGTAGACCTGTTAGGAGTAGTATTGATGCTCCATAACACGGAGGGTAACTCCTCCACCCAACAACCCGGCGTCCGTTGCAAAGGGACCAAAACTCGGGGCTTGATGCCTTTCAGAATCTCCTGATTAGCCCTCTTAGCTTGCCATTGGATTGAGGGTGAGCCACTGATGAAACATCAAGTCGAATATGCTCTCGTTGACAAAACTCCTCCATGGCGCCCTTGGATAGATTGGTACCATTGTCAGTTATAATGCTGTGTGGAAAGCCAAAGCGAAAGATCACCCTTTTCATGAACTGAACCGCCGTGGCTGCGTCACACTTGCTAACTGGCTCTGCTTCAACCCACTTTGTGAATTTGTCAACTGCCACCAAGAGGTGGGTCTTCTTATCCTTGGACCTTTTAAAAGGCCCAACCATATCAAGCCCCCAGACCGCAAAGGGCCAAGTAATTGGGATCATCCTCAGCTCCTGAGCCGGCACATGAGCCCGTCGCGAGAACCTTTGGCAACCATCACATTTACTGACCAAGTCCTCCGCATCAGCATGAGCCGTCAGCCAATAAAAAACCATGACGAAAAGCCTTGGCCACAAGGGATTTTGAGCCGGCATGATGGCCACAATCCCCTTCATGAATCTCACGCAAGATCTCCTGACCTTCCTCAGGGGAGACACAACGCTGGAACGCTCCCGTAACACTGCGGCGATGCAGCTCACCATTGATAACAACCATTGACTTAGACCGCCGGGTTATTTGTCTGGCCAAAGTTTCATCCTCAGGTAAATCTCCCGGGGTCATGTAAGCCAGATAGGGCACTGTCCAGTCCGGGATGATGTGGAGAGCCGCCACCAGCCGTGCCTCCGGGTCAGGGACAGCCAAGTCTTCCTCTGTAGGCAACTTAACAGAAGGGTTATGCAGGACGTCCAGGAAAATATTGGGCGGCACCGGTTTTCGCTGAGAGCCCAGCCGGCTTAAAGCATCAGCCGCCTCGTTCTTCCTGCGATCGATGTGCTCTACCTGATAACCCTGAAAGTGCCTAGCAATGGCATCAACTTCACGGCGATAAGCCGTCATGAGAGGGTCCTTGGAGTCCCACTTTCCTGATACTTGTTGAGCCACCAAATCTGAGTCGCCGAAGCACCTTACCCGGCTCAAGCTCATCTCCTTAGCCATCCGAAGTCCGTGGAGCAAGGCCTCGTACTCAGCCGCATTGTTAGTGCAAGGAAACATCAACTGCAGCACATAATGGAACTTGTCACCCTTAGGGGAAGCCAACACGACTCCAGCCCCCGAGCCCTCCAATTGCCTGGACCCATCGAAGCGAATAGTCCAATATGTGTTATCCGGCTTTTGTTCGGGCACTTGTAACTCTGTCCAATCGTTGATGAAATCCACCAAGGCTTGAGATTTAACAGCAGTGCGTGGGATGTATTTCAGACCATGAGGTCCGAGCTCTATAGCCCACTTAGCCACTCTCCCCGTGGCCTCTCTGTTTTGAATGATATCTCCAAGGGGGGCAGAACTGATCACAGTGATGGGGTAACCCTGGAAATAATGCCTAAGCTTCCGGCTTGCCATGAACACACCATAAACAAGCTTCTGCCAATGTGGATACCGCTGTTTGGACTCGATGAGCACTTCGCTGACGTAATAAACCGGCCGCTGAACCGGATGCTCCTTACCCTCTTCCTTGTGCTCCACCACCACAGCCACACTGACGGCTCGCGTGTTAGCAGCCACATACAGCAATAAAGGCTCCTTGTCAACCGGAGCAGCAAGGACTGGGGGCTCTGCCAGCTGCCTCTTCAAATCCTCAAAAGCAGTATTAGCTGCATCATTCCAGACAAAGTCATCAGTTTTCTTCATCAACTGATATAACGGCATGGCCTTCTCACCCAAACGGCTTATAAACCGGCTTAAAGCAGCGATACGACCCGCCAAGCGCTGGACGTCGTTTATACACGCCGGCTTAGCCAGGGAGGTGATGGCCTTGATCTTCTCCGGGTTAGCTTCAATGCCTCTGTTAGGAACCAAAAAACCCAAGAGCTTGCCTGCAGGAACACCAAAAACACACTTGGCCGGGTTAAGCATCATCTTGTAGACCCGGAGATTATCAAAGGTTTCCCTCAGATCATCTATCAAGGTTTCCTCCTTCCTGGATTTAACCACAATATCATCCACATAAGCATGAACATTGCGCCCAATCTGGTTATGAAGACAGTTCTGCACGCAACGCTGGTAAGTCGCCTATGCACTCTTGAGTCCAAAGGGCATAGACACATAGCAGAAGGCTCCAAAGGGAGTGATGAACACCGTCTTCTCCTGGTCCTTAACTGCCATTTTAATCTGATGATATCCAGAATAAGCATCCAAGAAACTTAAGCGCTCACAACCCGCCGTAGCATCAATGATTTGATCAATACGGGGAAGGGCAAAAGGATCAGCCGGACACGCCTTGTTTAAGTCCGTGTAGTCCACACACATCCGCCAGGTGCCATTCTTCTTGAGCCCGAGCACCGGGTTAGCTAACCACTCTGGGTGAAAGACTTCAACAATAAACCCGGCCGCCAAGAGCCGGGCCACCTCTTCACTAATAGCTTTCCGCCTCTCTTCATTAAACCGCCAAAGGAATTGCCTGACCGGCTTAAATTTCGGATCAACATTGAGAGTGTGCTCAGCGAGTTCTCTAGGTACACCTGGCATGTCAGAAGGTTTCCATGCAAAAATGTCCCTATTCTCACGGATGAACTCGATGAGCGCGCTTTCCTATTTTGGATCCAGATTGGCACTGATGCTAAACTGCTGAGATGAATCACCTGGATCGAAATCAACAAGTTTAGTCTCATCAGCCGACTTAAATTTCATTGCCGGCTCATGCTCCGTAGTCGGCTTTTTCAGAGAGGTCATATCTGTTGGGTCAACATTGTCCTTGTAAACTTTTAACTCCTCTGTTGCACAAACAGATTCTGCATAAGCTACATCGCCTTCCTCACACTCCAAGGCCACCTTCCGGCTGCCATGAACAGTAATGGTCCCATTGAGACCCGGCATCTTGAGCTGTAAATATACGTAACAAGGCCGTGCCATTAACTTGGCGTAAGCCGGCCGCCCAAATATGGCATGATACGGGCTTCTTATCTTGACCACCTCAAAGGTCAATTTTTCCACCCTGTAGTTGTGCTCGTCTCCAAAGGCCACTTCCAACTCGATCTTGCCGACTGGATAAGCCGACTTACCAGGTACCACACCATGGAAAATAGTGTTTGACTGGCTGAGGTTCTTATCAATCAACCCCATACGACGGAAAGTCTTATAATAGAGGATGTTGATGCTGCTGCCTCCATCCATGAGCACCTTAGTGAACTTATATCCTCCCACCTGAGGAGCCACCACCAAGGCCAAGTGACCCGGATTATCCACCGGGGGGGTGATCCTCCCTACTCCACACGATAGGCTGCTCAGACCATCTTAAGTAGCGTGGAATCGCCGGCTCAACAGCATTCACAGCCCTCTTATGAAGCTTCTGATCTCGCTTACACAGACTGGTGGTAAATACATGATACTGTCCACCGCTAAACTGCTTTGGATTGGTCTGATAACCCCCCTGCTGCTGTTGATGACCCTGGCCAGACTGCTGATTAAAGCCCCCTTGACCATTCTGAGGATTAGAATTTGAGCCGCCGCCCGGGCCATGAAAGCCGCCGGCGCCTGAGCCACCGCCCGGGCCATTGTTGCCGTTAAAGGCATTGGAATTCTTAAAGGCCTTCATGATTGCGCAATCCTTCCATAGATGAGTAGCTGGCTTCTCTCTAGAGCCTTGCCTTGGACAGGGCTCATTCAACAGCTGCTCCAGCGTCGGGCCTGACCCGCCGGCTCGGGGAGGGGGCCTCCCCTTGCGTCTCTGGCTATTACCCTGTGAGCTGGCGTTGGCCACGAACTCTAGGCTGCCGTCGGCCTTACGCTTGCCACCTCCTTGGTTCCCCGGGTTATGCTGAGGACCCTTGCCATTGCCGTTCTTCTTTCCCTTCCCTGTCCTTTCATCATCTGAAGCGGGGTCCTTGGTACTATCAGAATCGGCGTACTTGACGAGAGCCGCCATCAGCGTACCCATATTATTGCAGTCGCGCTTAAGCCGCCCGAGTTTCATCTTCAGGGGCGAAAAACGACAATTTTGCTCCAACATTAAGATTGCAGAGCCGGCATCCATCTTATCCGATGAATGTATGATCTCTTTGACCCGGCGAACCCAATGTGTCGTAGACTCCCCCTCCTGCTGTTTACAGTTAGTCAAATCCACTATTGACATAGACTGCCTGTAGGTGTCTTTGAAGTTTTGTATGAACCGGGCCTTCAGCTCAGCCCAAGATCCGATGGAATTCGGCGGTAGCCCTTTCAACCAAGTGTGGGCAGTCCCATCTAGCATCATGGTGAAGTACTTGGCCATCGCCGCTTCACTGACCTCCAGCTGTTCCATGGCCATCTCGTAACTTTCGATCCAGGCTCCGGGTTGTAAGTCAGCCGTGTAATTAGGCACCTTCCTAGGGCCTTTGAAGTCCTTGGGTAGACGTTCATTGCGGAGAGCTGGCACCAAACAAGGGACACCTCCAGTCCTCGTAGGGATACCCACGTCGACGGAAGTCGTCGGATAAGCCGGGGGAGTTTGGTAAGCCGTCAACTGAGGAACCTGCTCCGCCTCTTGCCGCGCTCTGTCTTGGTCTGCTGCGTGAAAGGCTCTGTTATGAGCCGGGCCATGGCCAGGGGGCGGGTCATGGCGTCGGACATTACTTGAGCCGGTCGCTGAGACCATGTGTCTGCTATAACTTGGGCTCCGGCCTGGGCGAGGGGTCGAGTGGATCCTGTCCCGGCTGTAAGAGTACGCCTCTTGCTGCGCCAGCACTGTCTGAAGGAGTTCTCTGACCCGGCGGGTTTCAATAGCCGTTGGAGAGTCACCGTCGATTGGGAGGGCCGCCAGCCGTGCTGCTGCGGCGACCATGTTCTCCAGCGGGTTAGCATAATGACCCGGTGGTATTGGCACATACTAAGGCGAGGCAGGGTTCACCCGGGGAGGCCCCATCACTTGTGGCTGAACAGGGGTCCCAGACCCAGGCACTATGATCCCTGGCGGGTTACTAGACCCTGCACCTGGCGTGTTGAAGAGGTTTTGAGGATCGTAGACCGGAGGGAGTCGAGATTGGGGCTTTTGATGCCTCCTTCTCATGACCTCATTGGACGCGTTCTGATCCATCGTGAGCCGGAAGGACTGCGCCTGAATCAACTGAGTTTGGGCGTCGAGAGCCGCCCTTTCCGCAGCCATCCTGATCCCTTCCGCTGCCAGATCCTCCTTGGCTTTCACTAGATCTAACTTTAACTGCGCCACCTCCGCGTCATGCTGAGCTTGATCCGCCGGGTCCACCTCGGCGGTCAACAGGGCCGTCATCTTGTCCGTGAGATCCATCAGCACCTGAGCCAGCGAGGGCACCGGGTTTCCCGCCCCAGCAGCAGGGTTCTGTACAGGCTGCGCACCGGCCATGAAGATTCCAACCCGGCTCGGCGGCTCAAACGGGTCCGGAATACTGTCACCATTGGAACACCCCATGAGCCTTCCCTCTTGAAGTTGATACAACGAGTTTGACTCATCTGTAGACGACTTGCCGTCAGAGCCGGCGGCCGTCTCATCACCAGATCCAGATCCATCAGAGAGCCCTCCACGGATACATCCCACAAAAGCATGCTTCAAGGCAGGCAGGGCCCGGGCGGGTCGTGCGCGCTGAGCCGTCTCGATGAGATCGGCGCAGAGATCCGGCTCAGGGCCCGGCTCACCAATCTTGCCAATGAAAACATGAATTCCGCCGAAGGGGACCCGGTATCCGTACTCAATTGAGCCGGCGTCGGAGCCCCAGTTTGCATCGTCGATGTAGAGCTTGCCGCGATGACTCTTGGTCATCCGGCCCACAGCGTATCCCTTGAGCCCTTCGAAGCTGCCCTTCAAGAACTCAAATCCACTGTGCGCTGGCCCCACGGTGGGCGGCAACTGTCGTGGAATTGTCATGGCAGATGTCCTCAAGCTAGGACTTAGTCGTGGAGCCATCGCCGCTAGGAAGCTTGAGGGGGTTAAGTGGGACAAGGAACATGAGGGTTTATACTGGTTCGGCCCCTTACAGTGAAGGTAAAAGCCTATGTCCAGTTGAGGTGGTATTGATTAGAGTTTCGATGACCAGGGAGCTTAACTGCTATGCCTGGCTCTCGACGAGATCTTTCTTGCCCCTAAACCGCTGCTGGGTCGTCCCTTTATATAGAGAGGTTGACGCCCAGCAGCTCTCAGAGTCCCGGCCGGCTCATAAGAGTGTCCGGCTCGGACTCTCAACTATTCTTGCCTTACACTGCAAGTTCTACCATAATGACGGTTGTAACTACGGGCCTTGAGCCATCTCCGGGTCTTAAGCCCATCTTTGGCCCACCGCCTTCAAGCTTGGCGCCGGGTTTCAGGTGATGACCCTTATGAGTAACCCGGCCCCACCGGGCGGGTGACTCTAAGGTTTATATCCTCAACACCGATCGTCCCAACTGGGCTCCACTACTGATCATCAGGAAAAGACACATAGTAATGACCACGTTCCTCATCGAACTCCCACTTGAGATCGATCCCATCATCTGCACTGGCATCGTCGGCACCTGCAACTGTTTTGGTAGAATCTGTGAGTCACGAGGACTCAGCAATCTCACACCCGCGAGATCAAGACTATTTAAGCTTATAGGGAAGGATGGTGTAATGAGGTGGAGCTGCAGCGGCAATAAGCATATAAGGTGGCTAACATACGCAACTGAGAGCGAGAAGAGAAGCAATGGAACGGTCGTCATCTAGCAATGACCAAGAAGTGATCCTGAACTCCTACTTACGTCATTCATAACTCAAACCGTGTTCACTTCCCGGACTCCGCCGAGAAGAGACCATCACGGCTACACACGCAGTTGATGTATTTAGTTGGGTCAAGTGACAAGTTCTCTACAACCGGACATTAACAAATTCCCATCTGCCTCATAACCGCGGGCACGGCTTTCGAAAGATAATACCCTGCAGGGGTGTCCCAACTTAGCCCATCATAAGCTCTCACGGTCAACGAAGGATAAACCTTCTCCCGGAAAGACCCGATCAGTCTCGGAATCCCGGTTTACAAGACATTTCGACAATGGTAAAACAAGACCAGCAAAGCCGCCCGAATGTGCCGACAAATCCCGATAGGAGCTGCACATATCTCGTTCTCAGGGCACACCGGATGAGCAGTCCTGTTGAGGATATAACCGTTGGAGTCACCCGCCCAGGAGGGGCCGGGTTACCCATGATGGTTACTACGCGAAGCCCGGTACCAAAGATGAAGACGACGGGTCAATAACGGGCCCAAGACCCGGAGATGGCTTAAGGCCCGTAGCATTAGCCGCCGTTAGGGTAAAACTTGTAGTGTAAGGCAAGAATAGATAAGAGTCCGAGCCGGACACTGTTATGAGCCGGCCGGAACTCTGAGAGCCGCTGGGCGTCAACCTCTCTATATAAAGGGACGACCCGGCGGCGGTTCAGGACAAGTAAGATCTCGTCGAGAGCCAGGCATAGCAGTTAAGCTCCCTGGTCATCGAAACCCTAATCAATACCACCTCAACTGGACGTAGGCTTTTACCTTCACCGTAAGGGGCCAACCAGTATAACCCTCGTGTTCCTTGTCCCGTTTAACCCCTTCAAGCTTCCTAGCTGCGATGGCTCCACGACTAAGTCCTAGCTCGAGGACATCTGCCGTGACAATTCCACGACAGTTGGCGCCCACCGTGGGGCCAGCGCACGGTGGATTTGAGTTCTTGAAGGGCAGCTTCGAAGGGCTCAAGGGATACGCTGTGGGCCGGATGACCAAGAGTCGTCGCGGCAAGCTCTACATCGACGATGCAAACTGGGGCCCCGACGCCGGCTCAATTGAGTACGGGTACCGGGTCCCCTTCGGCGGAATTCATGTCTTCATTGGCAAGATTGGTGAGCCGGGCCCTGAGCCGGATCTCTGCGCCGATCTCATCGAGACGGCTCAGCGCGCACGACCTGCCCGGGCCCTACCTGCCTTGAAGCATGCTTTTGTGGGATGTATCCATGGAGGGCTCTCTGATGGATCTGGATCTGGTGATGAGACGGCCGCCGGCTCTGACGGCGAGTCGTCCACAGATGAGTCAAACTCGTTGTATCAACTTCAAGATGGCAGGCTCAGGGGTTGTTCCGATGGTGACAGTATTCCGGACCCGTTTGAGCCGCCGAGCCGGGTTGGAATCTTCATGGCCGGTGCACAGCCTGTTCAAAACCCTGCCGCTGGGTCGGGAAACCCGGTGCCCTCGCCGGCTCAGGTGCTGATGGATCTCACGGATAAGATGACGGCCCTGTTGACCGCCACGGTTGACCCGGCGGATCAAGCTCAGCATGACGCGGAGGTGGCGCAGTTAAAGTTAGATCTAGTGAAAGCCAAGAGGATCTGGCGGCGGAAGGGATCAGGATGGCTGCGGAGAGGGCGGCTCTCGACGCCCAGACTCAGTTGATTCAAGCGCAGTCCTTCCGGCTCACGATGGATCAGAACGCGTCCAATGAGGTCATGAGAAGGAGGCATCAAAAGGCCCAATCTCGACTCCCTCCGGTCTACGATCCTCGAAACCTCTTCAACACGCCAGGTGCAGGGTCTAGTAACCCGCCGGGGATCATAGTGCCCGGGGCTGGGACACCTATTCAGCCACAAGTGATGGGGCCTCCCCGGGTGAACCCTGCCCCGCCTCAGTATGTGCCAATACCACCGGGTCATTATGCTAACCCGCTGGAAAACATGGTCGCCGCAGCAGCACGGCTGGCGGCTCTCCCAATTGACGGCGACTCTCCAACGGCTGTTGAAACCCGCCGGGTCAGAGAACTCCTTCAGACAGCGCTAGCGCAGCAAGAGGCGTACTCTTACAGCCGGGACAGGATCCATTCAACCCCTCGTCCAGGCCGGAGCCCGAGTTATAGCAGACACATGGTTTCAGCGACCGGCTCAAGTAATGTCCGACGCCATGACTTGCCCCCTGGCCATGGCCGGGCTCATAACGGGGCCTTTCACGCAACAGACCAAGACAGAGCGCGGCAAGAGGCGGAGCAGGTGCCTCAGTTGACGGCTTACCAGACTCCCCCGGCTTATCCGACGACTTCTGTCAATGTGGGTATCCCTACGAGGACTGGAGGTGTCCCTTGTTTAGTGCCGGCTCTCCGCAATGAGCATCTACCCAAGGATTTCAAAGGGCCTAGGAAGGTGCCTAATTACACGGCTGATTTACAACCCGGAGCCTGGATCGAGAGTTACGAGATGGCCATGGAATTGCTGGAGGTCAGTGAAGCGGCGATGGCCAAGTACTTCACCATGATGTTAGATGGGACTGCCCGCACTTGGTTGAAAGGGCTACCACCGAATTCCATCGGGTCTTGGGCTGAGCTGAAAGCCCGGTTCATCCAAAACTTCAAGGATACCTGTAGGCAGTCTATGTCAATTGTGGATTTGACTAACTGTAAACAGCAGGAGGGTGAGTCTACGACACATTGGGTTCGCCGGGTCAAAGAGATCATACATTCATCTGATAAGATGGATGCCGGCTCTGCAGTCTTAATGTTGGAGCAGAATTGTCGTTTCCTGCCCCTGAAGATGAAACTCGGGCGGCTTAAGCGCGACTGCAATGATATGGGTACGCTGATGGCGGCTCTCGTCAAGTACGCCGACTCTGATAGTACCAAGGACCCCGCTTCAGATGATGAAAGGACAGGGAAGGGAAAGAAGAACGGCAATGGCAAGGGTCCTCAGCATAACCCGGGGAACCAAGGAGGTGGCAAGCGTAAGGCCGACGGCAGCCTAGAGTTCGTGGCCAACGCCAGCTCACAGGGTAATAACCAGCGACGCAAGGGGAGGCCACCTCCCCGAGCCGGCGGGTCAGGCCCGACGCTGGAGCAGCTGTTGAATGAGCCTTGTCCAAGGCATGGCTCTAGGGAGAAGCCAGCTACTCATCTATGGAAGGATTGCGCAATCATGAAGGCCTTTAAGAATTCCAATGCCTTTAATGGCAACAATGGCCCGGGCGGCGGCTCAGGCGCTGGCGGTTTTCATGGCCCGGGCGGCGGCTCAAATTCTAATCCACAGAACGGTCAAGGGGGCTTTAATCAGCAGTCTGGCCAGGGTCATCAACAGCAGCAGGGGGTTATTAGACCAATCCAAAGCAGCTTAACGGTGGACAGTATCATGTATTTACCACCAGTCTGTGTAAGCGAGATCAGAAGCTTCATAAGAGGGCTGTGAATGCTGTTGAGCCGGCGGTTCCACGCTATTTAAGATGGTCTGAGCAGCCTATTGTGTGGAGTAGGGAGGATCACCCTCCCCGGGTTGATAATCCGGGTCACTTGGCCTTGGTGGTGGCTCCTCAGGTGGGAGGATATAAGTTCACTAAGGTGCTCATGGATGGAGGCAGCAGCATCAACATCCTCTATTATGAGACTTTCCGTCGTATGGGGTTGATTGATAAGAACCTCAGCCAGTCCAATACTATTTTCCATGGTGTGGTGCCTGGTAAGTCGGCTTATCCAGTTGGCAAGATCGAGTTGGAAGTGGCCTTTGGAGACGAGTACAACTACAGGGTGGAAAAATTGACCTTTGAGGTGGTCAAGATAAGAAGTCCGTATCATGCCATATTTGGGCGGCCGGCTTACGCCAAGTTCATGGCACGGCCGTGTTACGTGTATTTACAGCTCAAGATGCCGGGTCACAATGGGACCATTACGGTTCATGGCAGCCGGAAGGTGGCCTTGGAGTGTGAGGAAGGCGATGCGGCTTATGCAGAATCTGTTTGTGCAACAGAGGAGTTGAAATTTTACAAGGACAATGTTGACCCAACAGATATGACCTCTCTGAAAAAGCCAACTACGGAGCATGAGCCGGCAATGAAATTTAAGTCGGCTGATGAGACTAAACTTGTTGATTTCGTTCCAGGTGATTCATCTCAGCAGTTTAGCATCAGTGCCAATCTGGATCCAAAATAGGAAAGCGCGCTCATCGAGTTCATCCGTGAGAATAGGGACATTTTTGCATGGAAACCTTCTGACATGCCAGGTGTACCTAGAGAACTCGCTGAGCACACTCTCAATGTTGATCCGAAATTTAAGCCGGTCAGGCAATTCCTTCGGCGGTTTAATGAAGAGAGGCGGAAAGCCATTGGTGAAGAGGTGGCCCGGCTCTTGGCGGCCGGGTTTATTGTTGAAGTCTTTCACCCAGAGTGGTTAGCTAACCCGGTGCTCGTGCTCAAGAAGAATGGCACCTGGCGGATGTGTGTGGACTACACGGACTTAAACAAGGCATGTCCGGCTGATCCTTTTGCCCTTCCCCGTATTGATCAAATCATTGATGCTACGGCGGGTTGCGAGCGCTTAAGTTTCTTGGATGCTTATTCTGGATACCATCAGATTAAAATGGCAGTTAAGGACCAGGAGAAGACGGCGTTCATCACTCCCTTTGGAGCCTTCTGCTATGTGTCTATGCCTTTTGGACTCAAGAGTGCACAGGCGACTTATCAGCGTTGCGTGCAGAACTGTCTTCATAACCAGATTGGGCGCAATGTTCATGCCTATGTGGATGATATTGTGGTTAAGTCCAGGGAGAAGGAAACCTTGATAGATGATCTGAGGGAAACCTTTGATAATCTCCGGGTCTACAAGATGATGCTTAACCCGGCCAAGTGTGTTTTTGGTGTTCCTGCAGGCAAGCTCTTGGGTTTCTTGGTTTCTAACAGAGGCATTGAAGCTAACCCGGAGAAGATCAAGGCAATCACCTCTCTGGCTAAGCCGGCGTGTATAAACGACGTCCAGCGCCTGGCGGGTCGTATTGCTGCTTTAAGCCGGTTTATAAGCCGTTTGGGTGAGAAGGCCATGCCATTGTACCAGTTGATGAAGAAAACTGATGACTTTGTCTGGAATGATGCTGCTAATACTGCTTTTGAGGATTTGAAGAGACAGCTGGCAGAGCCCCCAGTCCTTGCTGCTCCGGTTGACAAGGAGCCTTTATTGCTGTATGTAGCTGCTAACACACGGGCCGTCAGTGTGGCTGTGGTGGTGGAGCGCAAGGAAGAGGGTAAGGAGCATCCGGTTCAGCGGCCGGTTTATTACGTCAGCGAAGTGCTCATAGAGTCCAAACAGCGGTATCCACATTGGCAGAAGCTTGTTTATGGTGTGTTCATGGCAAGCCGGAAGCTTAAGCATTATTTCCAGGGTCACCCTATCACTGTGGTCAGTTCTGCTCCCCTTGGAGATATCATCCAAAACAGAGAGGCCACGGGGAGAGTGGCTAAGTGGGCTATAGAGCTCGGCCTCATGGTCTGAAATACGTACCACGCACTGCTGTTAAATCTCAAGCCTTGGTGGATTTCATCAACGATTGGACAGAGCTACAAGTGCCCGAAGAAAAGCCGGATAACACATATTGGACTATTCACTTCGATGGGTCCAGGCAATTGGAGGGCTCGGGGGCTGGAGTTGTATTGGCTTCCCCTAAAGGTGACAAGTTCCATTATGTGCTACGGTTGATGTTTCCTTGCACTAACAATGCGGCTGAGTACGAGGCCTTGCTCCATGGTCTTCGGATGGCTAAGGAGATGAGCTTGAGCCGGGTAAGGTGCTTCGGCGACTCAGACTTAGTGGCTCAACAAGTATCAGGCAAGTGGGACTCCAAGGACCCTCTCATGGCGGCTTATCGCCGTGAAGTTGATGCCATTGCTGGACACTTTCAGGGTTACCAAGTAGAGCACATCGATCGCAGGAAGAACGAGGCGGCTGATGCTTTAAGCCGGCTGGGCTCTCAGCGAAAACCGGTGCCGCCTAATACTTTCCTGGACGTCTTGCATAACCCTTCTGTTAAGTTGCCTACAGAGGAAGACTTGGCTGTCCCTGACCCGGAGGCACAGTTGGTGGCGGCTCTCCACATCATCCCGGACTGGACAGTGCCCTATCTGGCTTACATGACCCGGGGAGATTTGCCTGAGGATGAAACTTTGGCCAGACAAATAACCCGGCGGTCTAAGTCAATGGTTGTTATCAATGGTGAGCTGCATCGCCGCAGTGTTACGGGAGCGTTCCAGCGTTGTGTCTCCCCTGAGGAAGGTCAAGAAATCTTGCGTGAGATTCACGAAGGGGATTGTGGCCATCATGCCGGCTCAAAATCCCTTGTGGCCAAGGCTTTTCGTCATGGTTTTTATTGGCTGACGGCTCATGCTGATGCGGAGGACTTGGTCAGTAAATGTGATGGTTGCCAGAGGTTCTCGCGACGGTCTCATGTGCCGGCTCAGGAGCTGAGGATGATACCAATCACTTGCCCATTTGCGGTCTGGGGGCTTGATATGGTTGGGCCTTTTAAAAGGTCCAAGGATAAGAAGACCCACCTCTTGGTGGCAGTTGACAAATTCACAAAGTGGGTTGAAGCAGAGCCAGTTAGCAAGTGTGACGCAGCCACGGCGGTTCAGTTCATGAAAAGGGTGATATTTCGCTTTGGCTTTCCACACAGCATTATAACTGACAATGGTACCAATCTATCCAAGGGCGCCACGGAGGAGTTTTGTCAACGAGAGCATATTCGACTTGATGTTTCATCAGTGGCTCACCCTCAATCCAATGGTCAAGCTGAGAGGGCTAATCAGGAGATTCTGAAAGGCATCAAGCCCCGGCTTTTGGTCCCTTTGCAACGGACGCCGGGTTGTTGGGTGGAGGAGTTACCCTCCGTGTTATGGAGCATCAATACTACTCCTAACAGGTCTATGGGTTTCACGCCTTTCTTCATGGTTTATGGAGCGGAAGCAGTCCTCCCCAGTGACATCCGTCATGACTCGCCTCGAGTGGCGGCTTATGTTGAGGCGGATAATGAACAGGCGCGCCAAGATGCTCTTGACTTGTTGGACGAACAGCGTGATGTGGCAGCAGCTCGATCAGCGATTTACCAACAAGACCTGCGCCGTTATCACAGTCGCCGGGTTAAGTCCCGGGTCTTCCAGGAAGGTGATCTGGTGCTCCGGCTCATCCAAGATCAAACAGATGCGCACAAGCTATCCCCGCCTTGGGAAGGACCCTTTGTGGTCAGCAAGAACTTGCACAACGGGTCATATTACCTCATTGACATTCGGGAGCACAAAGATTCACGCAAGTCGGAGGAGGAGACCCGTCGGCCGTGGAACATAGCTCAGCTTCGGCCTTATTACACTTGAGCCACCGGCTCTCATAATGTACATATTTCTATAAGCCATGTATATATTATGATAAGCAATAAAGCAGGACCTCTGTCCTTTTTCTCCTCCAAAGGTAAATGTGTTGTTTCCATTACAAGATCACATGGTAACTTGGAGGTGGATCCGGCTTATGATCGTATTCGAATCTAGCCGTACGCAATATAATCACTTGGGGGCTTCCTGTTCAAACATAGGTCGTATTCGAACCAAAGAGAACATAGCTGTCGATACCCACTTGATTGGCAAAGTGCCGAGCTCATTGGGGAGTTTTCTTTGATCATATTTGAATCATAGCTCAACCCCCTTTGGGAACTGACGTGGATCGTATTCGAATCAGCGTCGTTAAACAACTCTTAAGATCATTTGGGGGCTTCCTGTTCAAACATGGGTCGTATTCGAACCAAAGAGAACATAGCTGTCGGTACCCTCTTGATCGGCATCGCCAAACCCACTGGGGGCTATATGATCGCATTCGAATCTTAGCTTAACCCCTTTGGGACGGGTCTCTGGTCGTATCCGAACCGGAAGCCCCTAAGTTTTGATTTTCTGATTTACAACAAGTTCTTCTGGTTGTATCAACAGTGTACACGGCGGTTCTTATTCCGCCGACTTAACTTTGATTCACAAGGTTAGTCACACACAATCAGCATTATCAAGACAGGTAAACCGGAGTTGAGGTACCAACCTTATTATCCGGGTTATATAAACCGGAAGCGGACTTGAAGGCCTGTAAGTATGTTATTACGGTTATATCAAGGACATAATTGAGGACCAGTCTTTGGTGACTTAGATTCATATTCCGGGTTATATGTATGAGACTATGATTCTCAGTGCGGTAAGCCGCCTAGAGACTTGTGACTTGTTTTTCTATGCAGGATAGTTAAAGACAGCTATTTGAGCTTAAGGAAAATAAATGATCAATTATGACCTGGATGAATATAAGGAGGCAACTTCAATGGAGTTAAGCATTCAACACGTGCACGATGGCACGACAAAGTTAAAATGTTGGTCCTACTCTATTACAAGACTCCCCGAGTCCAAAAGGGTGAAGCATTGTTTAACAAGCCGCCTAAAGAGTCAAGATGCGTGCCGGGTTGAAGCTTCCGGCTCATCCCTCTCCGCTCCTCCGACTGTTCCCAAGACCTGGAAGGTTGACGATTTCCAGTCAATGCCGCTCAAAGCTTCAAATTGAGCTTCCTTGTCAATTAACCCGGCCGGGTCAATTTCCGGGGCAAAGGTGTGCTTATGAGTCGGTGGGACCAAGCTGACGGCTTCATAACGCGGAGTGGGGATCCTCTGATTCTCTGCGTCGTAACCCGGCTGGTACTTGGTCAGATCGGTGTCATTCCCGATCAGGGTGGCCACCGGGCGCACGATCTTCACACAGGCAGCAAAGTCCTTTTGGTCGAAGGGGGTGCCGTCTTCCTTCAGGCTGGGGTAACCAAGTGCAATGTCCGCCGGGTCTAGCTCTAGAAGGAAAGCCTTGGCCCGGCTCAGAGCAGCTATGGCTCCGGCTCTTGCAGAAGCTTGCCGCAGCTCTTGAAAACGCTGAGGAAGAACGGCAAGCCGGCGAAGCACGTCTGCCAGGTGAGTCGGGACCTCATTGGATAGGGCCACCACGGCCAAGGCGCGCTGTGACCCGGTCTAGAGTTGCTCCACCAGAGTGTACACGGCCTTCAACTTGGTCAGCACATTTTGATTGAGGTTGGCGCTTCTGGGACCTGTTTAACAAAGTAAGATAAGCCGCTGGCAATGATGGGAGTTGTGAGACATAAAGACTATAAACTTGTCAAGTGCTGGCGGAATGACTTACCGAAGATTACGGTGACCATCTGTGACACGTGGCGCTTTAAACCGGAGAGTTCGGTGGTTCTCTCCGTCAGAGTCTTCTCCGCCTGTTCGGCCCGGCTTACCAGAGCAGCTTTCTCTTCGACCCAAGTTTTCCTTTCAGCCTCAAACTTCTTCTTCAGCTTCTCTTGAGCAGCAATACTGGACTCAAATTTGGCGTTGGCCTTCCGGGTCTCAGTTTCCTGAGTCTTCAGGCGGTTCTTCAGCTCAGAGATATCAGCCTCAAATTTTTTGCAAGCAGCCTGCACAATTTCCGGGTTATAGTATGAACAATTATTATGCAATTTTAAAGTCCCAAGCACTTTCCAAGCAAAGACACTTGGCACTTGGGGGCTAATGCATGTCGAAAGTTTCTATCTACAAATTACCGGTTCATGGAAGTAAGCCGGAAATTAAGTCTACAACATATTCTATCATAAGTCGTAGACTTGGGGGCTAGTATGGTAAAGATGATTATGCAGTAAGCAGTAGAGTGGTACCTCAGACTTCTGCTGTATCTGCTTCACCATGTCAATCTCCAAATCCCGGCTGCTGTGCACTTGATTGACATAGCCGGAGATGATCTCTCCAATGCTCAGGTTGGCGTAGTTGGTGATGTCCAGCTTGGCCCGGCGGCGCTCTAGCAACTCTTCCTTCGCAGAGCACTTAGCCAGCGCAGTGGGTCTCCCCGGCTCGACAAACTCCGTCCGGGTGATTACCACGTCCGGGTCATCGGCCGGCTGAGCCGGGCTGGAGATGTCCGGGTTGGTGGAAGTCTCCATGGCTGGCTCGTCGGTTGGAGTGGTGGCTTCAGGAGCAGAGGCAGCTGGCGGCTCTTGGACTGAAACCTCCGGCTCAGGCAAGACCGGCTCTTCGACCGACTTATTCTTCTTCGCTCTTTTACTGAGCTCTGCCTGGGCACTGAAAGAACAAAAGGTTAGTACAAAAGCATGAGCAAAGATAAGCACAACAAGAGATGATCATCATTACCCGGGTACGGTCTTGAAAGCCGGCAGGTTCGATTGCATCGAGTCACTAGAGGAAGGTGAAGTTTCCTGATAGTTTGAATCAGAAGAATTGAGCGGTTGATGTGTAACACCCGCCAAAGGATGAAAAGGATATAAGTTGGAGTTAACCTCGGTCCGGCGCTTCCTCGACGCTTCAGGTAAGCCGGAGGAGAGGTCTGCATCTTTGTTGGTCCGGGTGTGCCGCAGGCTCTCATGAATCTGTTGCTTCAAAAGAAATTGAGGATCTTGATAAGCTAAAGGATGTGAAAATCTTACTTTCCGGGTTACTCTTCGGACTTTCAGCCTTGGCAAGGGCTCCGAGTCGGAGGAAAGTGTGATTACCTCTTCAGTCACCGGGTTACTTGCTCCGGTGTCATCCTGTGGATAGTCAAGTTAGTAAGGTGGCCAAAAGACGGCAGAAAAGCGGAAACAAAGACAAGAGCTTACAGATTCAGGGGTTACCTCTGACTCGGAGCTGTCACTTAGTTGAAGCAGCTCTGAGGCAGTAGGCCTGCTTCCTTTCTTGCGGGAGCGGCTCTCCTGGCGGCTTTCTTAGCCTTTCTGGCTTTTTTAGCCGCCTCATGGTCGTACTTGACCTTCCAGAATTTATCATCAGCCTGAAAAATACAATGAAGACTTCTTAAGGTTCAGATGAAGGCTATCTAAGGAGAAAATAAGATGTTCAGATCAGTGGCTTACCGCTGGGGCCGGGTTAGTCTTGCAGAAGGGGCTTAAGCCAGTCCTCCCGCAGTCTGTCAAGCTCTCACTTAAGATGGCCTTGGTCATGTCGTCAACAACGTCTTCAGGTAGATCGTTGCGGCTGTGTCGCAGAGGGTCATCTTTCCGGCCCGTGTAATCACACATTAAGCCGGGGCGGCGGCTTAAGGGGATTACCCGCCAGGAGATCCAGACCCGGACCAGATCAATGCCGTTGAGGCCGTTGCCCAGGAGAGCCTTGATCTTGTTGATGGTGGGGATCAGAGGTTGACGCTCCGCCTGAGATAGTTTGTCTGGCAGTGGGTGATTTGGTTCCAGACGCACGGCACGAAAGCCGGGCAGGAGGCTCTCGTCAGCCGGAGAGATGTCCTGGCAGTAGAACCACGTCTGGTTCCAGTCTTTTGGGTGGCTTGGCGGCTCAGCGTAAGGAAAAAGGCAGTCCCTCCGTCGTTGAATGGAGATTCCACCAAGTTCCAAACTCGGCCCGTTGGCACACTCGTTCTGGCGGTTCAGATAAAAGAGCTCTCTAAAGAGCAGCAGGCTGGGCTCTTCTCCAAGATAGACTTCGCAGAATACTTGGAAGTTGCATATGTTTGACACGGAGTTGGGTCCTATGTCTTGTGGCCGCAGATCAAAGAAATTCAGCACATCTCTAAAGAACTTTGAGCCGGGCGGTGCGAAGCCCCGGCTCATGTGATCCGCAAATATCACCACCTCCCCATCCCGTGGTTGCGGTCTCTCCTCTGACGGGTCAGGGGCACGGTAGGACATGACATCTTTCTTGGGCAGATAACCCGTCTTCACGAAGTCCGCTAAGGTTTCGTCAGTAACAGTGGATCTCAACCAGTTGCACGTGATGGGTGCCTTCGGAGCTTTGGGAGGCATGGTGAAAGACGGAAGCCTATGATAAAAGGAAATGTCCGGTTCAATTATAAGCCGGAGGAAGTTTACAGTTCAATGTTTAAAGTGGCGGCTTATGAAGGGGCCTAATGACATATGGCTAAATGCATCGGGTTATTTAAGCCGCTGAGGGCATCGTCAGTAAATGTGGTGGTCTAAAGCCCTATTATGAATAAGCCGGAAAATTCTACGGCGTGTGACCTCTTTAAGCCGGAGATATGAGCCGGCATAACTAAACAGACGCAATTTTTGACTAAGTGTGGTGCAAACAAGTTTCACACATCATAGTAATTATTCTGGATCAAACGATCGACTGGAAAGGGAAAGTCTCTAGACCTAAAACAGACGCAGAAGAAGTTCATAAGTTCGAACGGAGCCTTTATGCAATGAGAAGGGATCTATGTACATTGGAAACGGGCGTGAAACAACTACCGCAACAGTTCTATACAGTCTAAAGATCAAGAAAGGTGGTAAAAATGAAATCTACCGAGAACTCGCGAGGAACGGCGAAGAATACGGGAAGAACAGCAAAGAACCTAATGTGGATCTACTCTATGGAGTGGCGAGGGCTTATGGGTGCTGGTGAGTCGCGGAGGTCGCCGACGTTTTCTCTGGACACGACAGGTTGATGCAGCGGCCGGAGTTGGTGAGGACAAGGAGATCCGCGGCGGCGGCGGCGGAGCTCGGGCGATAGCACAGTAGGCGAGAGGAGGAAGAAGATAGAGGCGACGAGTGACCAGAGGCTCATGGGCCGGGCTACTTATAAGGTGAAGCTCATAAGTGGGCGCGAGAAACGAGGGGGTCACGGCAATTAAAGATAAGATCCGTTGCGGATATGGTGGATTAAAAATGGACTTAATGGAAGATGACGTCACGGCGGGTTACCCGGAATCCAGAAGATGACATCATGACGGGTTATAGCCTTCACACAATTGTAAGCCGGACATTTTCTGTCGAAAGGATTGAAGATTGACATGAGCCGGCTCAAATGAATCTGGGGCCTAATGTTGAGGATATAACCGTTGGAGTCACCCGCCCAGGAGGGGCCGGGTTACCCATGATGGTTACTACGCGAAGCCCAGTACCAAAGATGAAGACGGCGGGTCAATAAGGGGCCCAAGACCCGGAGATGGCTTAAGGCCCGTAGCATTAGCCGCCGTTAGGGTAAAACTTGTAGTGTAAGGCAAGAATAGATAAGAATCCGAGCCGGACACTTTTATGAGCCGGCCGGAACTCTGAGAGCCGCTGGGCGTCAACCTCTCTATATAAAGGGACGACCCGGCGGCGGTTCAGGACAAGTAAGATCTCGTCGAGAGCCAGGCATAGCAGTTAAGCTCCCTAGTCATCAAAACCCTTATCAATACCACCTCAACTGGACGTAGGCTTTTACCTTCACCGTAAGGGGCCGAACCAGTATAACCCTCGTGTTCCTTGTCCCGTTTAACCCCTTCAAGCTTCCTAGTTGCGATGGCTCCACGACTAAGTCCTAGCTCGAGGACATCTACCGTGACAATTCCACGACAAGTCCGTACAACTAAAACCAATCCTCGAGTTTCCCCAAGGTGGCGCTGCAAAGGGCTCTAGTTTGGACCAGCACTCAGAGGAACACTGGCCCGGGGGTTTAAAATAAAGATGACCCTCGGGCTCTAGAAAACCCGGGGGGAAAAGGCTTAGGTGGCAAATGGTAAAACCAAGGTTGGGCCTTGCTGGAGGAGTTTTATTCAAGGCGAACTGTCAAGGGGGTCCCATAAATCACCCAACCGCGTAAGGAACGCAAACTCAAGGAACATAATACCGGTAAGACAGAAACTAGGGCGGCAAGAGTGGAACAAAACACCAGGCATAAGGCCGAGCCTTCCACCCTTTACCAAATATATAGATGCATTAATTAAATAAGAGATATTGTGATATCCCAACATATCCATGTTCCAACATGGAACAAACTTCAACTTCACCTGCAACTAGCAACGCTATAAGAAGGGCTGAGCAAAAGCGGTAACATAGCCAAACAACGGTTTGCTAGGAAAGGATGGTTAGAGGCTGGCATGGCAATATGGGAGGCATGATATAGAAAGTGATAGGTAGCGCAGCATGGCAATAGAGCGAACAACTAGCAAAGCAAAGATAGAAGTGATTTCGAGGGGTGGTCATCTTGCCTGCAAGGTTCTCAGAGTTGTCGAAAGCTTGATCCTCGTAAGCGTACTCAACAGGTTCCTCGTTCACAAACTCGTCTCCCGGCTCTACCCAAGACAAGAACACAAACAAATGGAACCACAATCAACCACGAGAAATGCACAAGCAACATGATGCAAAACATGTATGATATGCAAGATATGATATGCGATGCATATGCGTGCTCCGGAAGGAAAAAGATGAATAAGGCAGTAACTTGGAAAACCAAGCATGCCACTGGAAAGATGAGATGATTTCGGTCGAAATCGATATAAAGATCACCGGAAACGGATGTACAGTTTGCAAATGGCAAGCAAAACAAGAATGACACGATTCTGTGATTAACAGCATGATAGCACTTAAAATGCAACAAGTAACAATGATACAGCACTCCAACATAGCAACAAAGCATATGGCAGTAATCTACAGGAGATGCTTGACAAAAGATGAACACTGAGCTACGGCTAGTTCACAACATATCAAGCTCAAACAAGCATGGCAAAAGTACAAAAGATAACAGGTTCCAGACTTGGTGAAATTACTGGACATGGCAGAAAACAGCATCAAGTAGCAATGTTCAGAGCACGAAAACAACATGCTACAGGAACTTAACATAGCAATACAAGGCATGGCAGTATCCTTCTAAATGCATATAACAAAAGTCCCTTACTGACCATAAGCCAAAAAGGACCAGAAGATATGATGGCAAGCATGTAAACATAGCAAGTTTCGTTATCAGGTTTCAGACTTAGCAGAAAACAGAGCATGGCAGAAATAATAATATGAGGACATCTTTGTGAGCTTGATGCACTCATCACAAAGCAATGCATGACAAAACAAACATACCTACAGCAAGATGGCATGTTTATGAAGCTATCCATGGGAAGAACAAAAGCATAGCATGTATGGATCAACTACAATAAGCTTGGCAAAAATGAAAATCATGTTAAGAATCTGCCAGAAATATTTTATAGAAAAAGTAGAGCAAGATTGAGTCATGCTATGGCACTCTATAAATGCAAACAAGGGCAGGAATGGATCAATTACAACAATATCTACAAAACATTCTTACTGAACATCTCCAAAATATGCATGGATCTCTCTGTAGCATCAAGTTTACATGGCAACAAAATAACAGCAGACAAGGACTTAGAGAAATTACTAAGTCCCTGAAATCAGAAACATTACAGAGCCTAGTTTGCATGCTTGTGCTAGTCACCACAGAGATCACAAAAATACATGGCATACACCCTTGGAAAGATGGCATAGCATAAAACAAAACACATGTAGAGCTCATGCCCATAAGATGCACAGATTAAATGATACAAAAATGACAAATCTCCAAGTTCTGTTAAGAACCAGCAGATAACAGCAACTAGCCCTCTTGCAACAGAGATTTGGGCATCAAGATGACCTCTAATGAACATGGTGCAATTGAGCAAAATGTAGAGCATCATGAGGCGAACAATTTGACATATTACACACACAAAACGGAGCTAAATGCAGAGAGTTATGCACTGTTAAACATGGGTACATATTGTAAAATATCAAAGACTTAGCAGAAAACGGGGAGGGTCTCGGGTCAACCTTGGCGTTGACCCAGATCGGATCAGCGAGGAGCTCGGGCTCGGGGCCCTGCCCGCCGGCGACGAAGGAGGAGAGGGAGGCCGCGGGCGTCGGAGGAGGGGGCGCCGGTGGCCGGCGACGGCGTCGGGCGCGGCGGCCGCGGCGGCGGAGGAGGGCGGCGCCGGGAGGCAAGGCGGCGGGTGGCGGCGGGCGGCGGCGGCCGGTGGCGATGGCGCGGGCGGTGGCCGGAGGCGAGGGCGGCGCCTGGCTCGGGCGGCGTACGGGCCGACGGCGGTGGAGCGCCACGTGGCAGCTTCCGGTAGGGCGGGGCGCGCCGGCGGACGCGTCCGGTCCGATCCGGACGTGTCCGGCGGCGGAGAGGGAACGGAGCTAGGGTTGGACTGCGCGAAAATCTCGGGGGTCTCACATATTTATAGGTAGAGGGAGCTAGGAGGCTCCAAATGAGGTGCGGTTTTCGCCCACACGACCGTGATCGAACGACCTAGAGCATGGAAGAGAGTTTGATGGGTTTTGGCCTGGTTTTTAGGGGTGTTTTGCTGCAACACACAAATGGACTTTGCGGATGCCCGGTTAACCGTTGGAGTACCAAACGACCTCCAAATGGAACGAAACTTGACCGGTGGTCTCCCGGTGGTATACTAAGGCCACATGACAAGCCTCGTTCCATTCCGAGAACGTTTGACACCCGCACACGAAAGAAAAACAAGAGGGGTGCACCGGAGGAGATAGGAGCGCCGGATTGCAAAACGGACAACGGGAAAAATGTTCGGATGCAAGAGACGAACACGTATGCAAATGCAATGCACATGATGACATGATATGAAATGCATGACATGAACAAAATGCAAAACGAAAGACAAAACCCGACCACGGAGGGAATATCATAACGCATAGCCGAAAATGGCAAGAGTCGGAGTTACAAATATGGAAAGTTACATCCGGGGTGTTACAAAGAACGAGCTCAAGAGATAAGGTTCATTGGGGAAGAAGACCTCCTTATATAGTGGGGGGAACAATCCAACCGTTGCCCCCACTTCAGCCCCATAGAGAGCGGTACTACCGCTTGGCCAGCGGTACTACCGCTTGCCCCTATAAGCGGTACTACCGCTCCCCCTCGCGATACTGCCGCTGGGCCCAGAGCGGTACTACCGCGGTGACAGGGCGGTACTACCGCAAACGAGCGGTACTACGGCCCCCACTGCCGCGGCTAGTACCGTAGAACCCGACACGAAAAAGACCCCTCGAATCGAGGCGGTACTAGTACGAGACCGCAACGGTACTACGGCTGGGGGCTACCAGCGGTACTACCGCTCTAGAGCGATACTACCGCTTGTAGCACCCAAGCGGTACTACCGCTCCGGCCCGCGGTACTACCGCTGGGACCAAAACTGCCATAACTTCTGCATATGAGCTCCGAATTGAGCAAACTCAAGCTTGTTGGATAGAGGAAGACGAGTAGCATCAAAACAGCGAGAAGTGAAACCTCCAACCGAGAAGAACCGGCATAACCTCCAACATCGAAAACATCATAGAAGATGCGAGTGAACTCCGTTTTCGATGAACTCGAGCTTGTCATCAAGATGACCATAAGCTCCAAAACTCACAAAGAAAAGAACCAAACAAGAACCAATAAGGATGATGCAAGGATGCAATGGTTTGAGCTCTCTACGAATGATACGATCAAGCTACTCATCGAGAGCCCCCCTTGATAGTACGGCAATCGATCCTATAACCCGGTCTCCCAACTACCATCATGAGACCGGTAAAATAGAAAACCTATCAAGGGCAAACTTTTGCCTTGCATATGGTCCACTTGAGCTAGATGATGACGATCTTGACTCCCGCAAGTTGGACCACCTTTCTTGGTTGCGTTGGCTCGATGAAGACTAGTTGATTGCTCCCCCATGCTCCACTATGGGTGAGCCACTCTTCCGCACATCTTCACAAGTCCATTGTCACCACAATGGACGGCAAGCTTCAAGCATTTGATCTCTTCATGATGCTTCACTTGAACTTGCACACCGCAACATCTTCACAAGTCCATTGTCACCACAATGGACGGCAAGCTTCAAGCATTTGATCTCTTCATGATGCTTCACTTGAACTTGCACACCGCAACCTAACCCCACAAAGAACTCTCACGAAGATCATGGGTTAGTACACAAAGCGTAATTGACAATGCTTACCACACCATGGGATCGCTTGATCCCTCTCGGTACATCTTCTACGCTTTGTGAGTTGATCAAGTTGATTCACTCTTGACTTAGTCTTGATCAACCATGTATCTTTTCAACTCTCTTCATTTGGATGATGTCTTGAAGATATACATGAATGATCACACAATCTTCTTCTTCAAGACATGCTTGCAATAAGCTCAACTCTCACATGACCAATCTTTGGATAATTCCTTAATAACACCTTGGTCACCACATAAGCTCCTTGAAACCAACACATGAACTTCAAGAAATGCCTATGGACAAATCCTTCAAATATAACTCAAGGCAACCATTAGTCCATAGAGATTGTCATCAATTACCAAAACCAAACATGGGGGCACCGCATGTTCTTTCACCAGCCCCTGGCCATGGCGCGTGGTTGGCGGCGGCCCGTGCTCCTGGGTGCCGGCTGCTCCTCGCGCGGCGCTCCTTCCCTGGCTTGGCGTGTGGCGTGGCCGGCCTCCGCGCAGAGACGGTCGCCATGGCCGCGCGGAAGGGTGCAGCGTGGGCAGCAGCGAGGGCCGGCAGCCATGGACGCGCGAAGGAGGTGGAGCTGGCCTTTATTTTTTCACTGGTGGATGAGATGAGCTGCACCAGGAGCCGACCTTTGTTTTTTCTGGTCGCCGTGGAGGTCAAGGAGCGGCGGAGTGGGCAGCAGGGTGGCCGACGGCCATGACTTGAGTTGGCGCAGGTGGGGCTGCGGGGAGGGAGGAGAAGGAGGAAGGAGAAGAGCAGGAGGAAGAGACACTGACGTGTGGGGCCCACACGTCAGGTAACGGTCAAACTAAATGGTCAAACTGACGGTGAGTTTAGGTGCGGGTCCGACCTGTCATAATCATGATCAATAGATAAGCACTCGACGATTTGGGTTTTTTGAAACAGCCGACCCCTCGTTTGGTAGTTATCTGAGAAAAATTAAAAACCGGTAGTTTTTTGGAACCATAGCCTGTAAAGTAGTAGTTTTATGCTATTTACTCCCGGCACCGGCGCGATGTTGTCAATGACTGCATTGCCGGGTCGCAGCTGCGCAGCGGCCTCCTCATGTCGATGTGGCGTTTTGTACTAGTCAAAGTGCCTATGTGGCATTTTTTGGGGCCGAATCACTCCTGACCAACAGGACCCATATGTCATAAATATGTTCAAAGTGGTCTAATCCACTGATTAGTGGTTTTTGCAAAAAGATTACATAAGACGTAGTGTTTTTTTGTCAAAAAAAAAATATAGTTTTTTCTGCTCACCTAGCCTTCAAAGTGGTGGTTTTCTGCAATTTACTCAACATGTGCTTTGGCAGAAATGCTTGTAAACATGACTACAACTTCCACCTAGTTTGCTAGTCCATGATCCACTGCAGAGTACGTAGAAGGGAAAACCAGTATATATAGATCGAGCGAATAGCGTAACAGAAGACAAGAATATAAATTCGTGGCAGCATCCCGTTTCAAAAAAACAAAATCGTGGCATGCTAAAATAAATAAAAAAACTCGTGGCAGCATAACCGATTTGCCTAATCGAAGTCAACTCTGGATCTCGGCGGAAAGAGTGGACGGGATCTCACTCGCAAAAAAAAAAAAAAAAAAAAAAGTGGACGGGAGTCGCCTAGGTACCAGCCGCGCTTGAGGAGCTCACCACACCGCCATCGCCTGGACCGGAGCGCTGAGCGCCGCACGCCGTCGCCGTAACCAGCTCATGGGTGCTGTGTTAGCTCGGGACAGATGAGATCTCGGGGCAGATTTGGGGCTTGGGGCTACAGATTACCAGAAAGAATGAATACAGGCCAAAGATCACAATGCAATCAGGTGGGCGGAACATGATTGATCTGGACCGCAGATTTCGGATCGGACGCCAGTTTCCATGCCCCGAGTAGCCGGGTCTCAACCACGCCGCCTCGTTCATCTCCAAAGTCTCAACCACGCCGCCTCAAGGCCTCTCCCCCCATACCATCTGTTCATCTCCCCTCAACCCCGCCCCGTCTTGCCTCCGTGGGGCCCTCCCGAACTTGCGCAACGAGATGCTCCACTCACGGCGGAATCTGTACCGTAGCTCCCGGTGCGTTTACATAATTTCTATTGACACCAAGGTTGAATTTTGAGCGTCTGAGTCGTATTTGGCCAAGTCCTATTGTATCATCTGTCCCTCCCCTAATCCGGCTGGGGAAAATTGGAATTTATATCTGTTTTTTTAGTACTGGGAAATTATATTTCTGTTGAGCTAGAGTTAGAACCGCTGACCATATTTACATTTCTACCCTGCGTGATAGCGTGTGTGTATCTTATTTGAATCGGATTCTAATGTTGCTCTTTGATGATAGATCTGCTTACGAATCCTTCCCGATGGCAAGGAATATTGCAGTGCATGGCCAAATGAACGGGGCAAGCCGATTGGGCCCAGCCACCTCCCTTATGGCAATGCATTTTTCTGCACCTCCAGTAATCCTCTGGGCGAACAAGTTGGCATCATCAAAGGGAAGGATGGAGCAGAAACGAGTAGGGAAACCAAGAAGCTCAACGTGCCATCAGCCTTCATCTTTACAAATAGTAGCCATCGCGATGGGTCTATATACAAGAACTCGTGTCTCGACATATTTCGCGTCAAATACCGTGGTGAGAGTAAGTGATGCAAATCTCTTTCCTGTATTGCTAATATTTGACAATTTCTATGATTTATCCTTTAGAAGTTTGTGGCTGGTTTTTTTTTTGAAATATGCAATGTATATTTTGATCGTTGTACTGAAATTGCTCAGCAGGAGGTAGATCTGCACGCAGGATTCATATCTCAAATATCTATGTAGAAATCTGGTGATTGATAATGCATTATTATAATTTGAACACTAGTCTTCTTTCCTATAATTAGTAATCACTATGAGTGGTGATTATGTCCATGTGATGGGTGTTAAACTATTAATATTGAGTTGCTATCAGAGTAGAAGTCCAAGTATTTAGTTATTATGTTGTTTTCCTGGAATTCAAGTATTTTTATCTAAGTTAGTCGATTAGCTCAATCACATAAAGGATGAATGATCAGTGATAAGATTTTTGTTTGAGTGCCACCTGCTAACATCATAAAGGGGAAAAGGCTGTCAATAAAGGAATATGTTTAGACGTATATGTGGTAATTAGTGTTACAATAATCATCTTGAGTTTCAACTAGTCTTGGAGTTGGCAAGTCATAAATTTATATTTATTTTTATACAGTATTATATTTTGTCACATAAAGGAAAAATATTAGCAATTTCAAATAAAGAGATGCATGGTCAATTATAACATTTTTGTGTGAGAGCATTAATTGCTTATTCATAAGAAAAAGGACTAGCTAAATCAAATATGCTTAGTTGTGTACGTAATACTTAGTCTTGTCATCATAACCATCTTGGGGCAAATTCATAAAACTTTATATAGTTCGGCAGACTACTGTATTTGTATTATTAATTATTGTTTATAATTCATAGTTAATCAAATGACTTAAAATTTCTCATGTAAATATAATATGTTTAGCTACATATTTACTTGTTAGTGTTATTTTTATAAGCATCTTTTTATTTTTTCAAATAAATCCATAGTTTTTTGGTTGATTAGGTCCGTTACATAAACGAGTGTATGGTTATGATCAGATCTGCGTGTGAGTACTAATTGCTAATAAGTTCTGAGAGTGGCGTTTTGGCACATGGAAGCATATGCTCCTGGATTTTAAAATGTGTTTTAAACATATTTTGAAATATCACAAAATTCTGACAAAATTATTCTCGCGTGCATCTCGACATGCTGCGTGCATACAAACTCGTTTCGTGAAAAAACGACAACTTTTGTGTCACATGCAAAAAGGAAAAAAAAATAGTGTTAAAAAAGGCTTTTCATGAGACTTTTTTTGTCTTTTTACGCAAGGCGTATAAAATGTTGGTTTTTTCACGAAACTTGGTGTGCCCACATACAATGATGAGATGTGCACATCAAATTTGTGTTTGGAATTTTTCGACTTTTTGAAATATATTTCTCGATGGCAGGAGCATATGCTCCCATGTGCCAAAGTGAATTTCCGGTTCTATTGTAGCATTATAACCACCTTGATTCAATGGAGAACAAAGATGGTTTGGAGGCTAGTATAATTATGATGGTGGCTGCTAGTGGAGAGGGTGCTTGTCTGATGGTGGACTAGGCGGGAATGGAAAGGTTGGGTTCATGCGATTGGTGGTAGTGCGTAGGCAGTGGCACGATATTGTAAGGTTTGTGGGCAGATTGGAGCATAGATTGGAGTAGTGGTAGTGGTATTGGTGCGGAACGTGGTGGACTGTAGGTATGCTAGTTGAGACATGGTAGATGATATGAGCATATGTTGGCCGTGGATGCTGCAATGGTGGTGGAGGGAGTCATCGGGTTGCTGCTAGAGGGCGGTGAACCCAACAAGCCGTGTGCTTGGATCACCGGATAGAGCGACTGCTACTGCATGATCCAATATTGTGCCATGATTTGTGTAGGCGTTGCCGCCTCCTGCTTCAGAAGCATCCTCAGCCGAGCCAACAGTCGGCCGTGGAATTTGATACCAAGCTGTTATGATTCTTAGATTGAAGGTTGATGCCATGCCCAAGGGGTGCTTTTCGACGATGATTCGCCAGTTGTCGGGTGTCGCGCAATCAACTGTGAGGGAGATAACGGGGTAGAGGAGACAACAAGAGAATAGGAACTAGAACTTCGTTATTGATTGTCTCGAAACCAACCTTGGCTGCCTTTTCAAATAGAGGAAATCCTAACACGTGACTTGACTAAGAACTCATCTAGGATTCAGACTCCTACCTACATACACTCAGTTAACCTATACAAATTCTTTTTCCATTAGGGATCAATCATGACTAGGAAGACGAATGTAATAATTAGTGTATATGTAGTAATTTAGCTATGTGTAATAACTAATGTTGTATTATAACTGTATTGGTTTTCAACAAATGTTGGAGTTGCGGCAAATTCACAATTTTCTACTTGTTTTCATTGGGTATTATATTTTATCTTAGTGAATGAATATGTCTCATGTAAATAGTACTCCCTCCGTTTTTATTTGCTCTGTGTATTAGCTTTGTTTGAAGTCTACAATCTCTATGAACTTAGACAAGTTTATAGAAAAAGTTACCGACATCTACAATACCATTACATTCATCTTTGAATACATCATATCTTTTTATTATAAATGTTCATATTGTTTTCTATAAACTTGGCAAAAGTTTATAAAGTTTGACTTAGGACAAAACTAATAGGCAGGGTAAATAAGAACAGAGGGATTATATGTCTACTTCATATTTTTCGCATTGATGGTAAAAGAATGAGAGTTCGTGCTATCATTTGTAAAAATAGATATCACCGCCTAGCTCGAACTTAACACGATGTAATAAAACTTATGGTTGACATTGTGGATAATATAAGTGCAATTACTATTGTTGGTATTACAACCATCTTGATCTTCAATAACGTTACCGTCTTTTATTTTTTTGCGAAACAGTAAATGTTAGAGTTAGACCAAATTAATATTTATTTATTTATTTTCTAGAGTATTTTATTTGGTCTTAGCAATAAATGCTCTATTTTTGGAAATCACATGGATAAGTTCGCATAACCTGTGTGTTCATACAATTGTAAATATATATTAGGATATTGTGATATGTGGATAATGAATAGATTTGAAAAGTTCTATTAGGTACACGTAAGTTCAATCTTTTTTAAAACATTTTGTCATGCATAAAATGAAAATTCTACCATGTGTTTGTGTATCTTGGATCTTAGTAAACCTGTTCATATAACTTGGCCCCCGAAAGTTATACTTTTCCTTGGAGTTTTGTTTTATTTTCCTCACTTATTTGACTAGTGTATTTATCCTGTTATCTTCTTAAATGAATATTTTTATTAGATAAATTTTACTGTAACTTAACACAAGTATGGACTTGTAAATAATCATTATACTATTTATGATAAGCATTTGTCTAGTATTATATAGTTTTTGACTGAAGCACAATTGGAGCCAATGCGGATATCAGACCCTGCTGATTGCTTTCCTGATCAGAAAAGGTGTCGTGTGCATTTTGAATGTGACATGATGCAAATTTTCTCATTAAAATTGGCTAAAATTCCTATGAATGCAAGTTTGGTACAATTGTATGGATATATAGCAGCACGGGATTATTTGGATTCATCACTTAATTATATTGTCAACCGTAGCAGGGACAATCCCCTTATGGTGCGGCAGGTGCGCATCTTTATCCAGATGCATTTATTTTAAATATATTTCATTTGGCAGTGTAAGCTTAATTCCGTCACATGGATTTGAGCACAACAAATATCGTAGCCCTTGAACTACAAATTCCTTTTAGCGTCATTGTTGCAATAAGTGAAATGTTATCTTCACGCAACATTTGAGGTGTTGGTAATGATGGCTTCACTTTAAGTGAAATGTTATTTTATCAGTATGGATTATTGCATAGAAATACATGTGTCTTGGATGATGTTATACAATCTAATAAGTTTTATGTGCAACCAACTTATGTTTGTAGGCGAGTTTAGAATATGTGTTATCATTTGTTTGTGATTCTTTGTCAATTGGTTAGAAAGAGGAGTACTTCTAATGATGAGCTACTCGCAACTAATGATAGTTTTGCAGGGATCTCTCATTGAGATGACTGGCCCTAAGAGGGGCATCACAATGACCAGCCCTGTTCTAGTTGAGTATGACATGAGGATCAAGAAAGGGGAGCAAGAAGAATATGATCTACAATTAATTGATGGTGCAACAGACTTCTGCGAAGTAACCACACCTTCTCATCCATTCACGAGTCGGATTAATGGCGATTGTGGTGCGGTTGACATCACTTTAGCACACGTTGTCAATGCAGTGGAGGCCACAATAGATGTTATCGTATCAGAAGTGCGGAGTGGATTCAATTTATCTCTCAGTTTGTATGTGTTTGTAGGTGGGTCATATCAGGGAATCGAGCTCCTGTGTGACATTATTGGTGAGTCATGTGTCATAACAAGAAGATATGTGATTGCTGTAGAGATGGATAGTTGGATGCATTTGAAGCTCAAGGTAGGCCAGGAAGGGTCTAAATATGGTGAACGTCATTGTCGTTTCAAAGCAAACCTCCATGAATTTGCGCGTTGACAAATACTGCTTGAGCATGCCTCTATCTCGCTAAAGGTGACTTGGTCGGCTATGCCATGAAGTTGTCTTGTTTCAAATTCGAATTTTTGTTTCATTATTTGATCTTGAGTACATATCTACTTGGCACTAGATGGATGTCTACTTACTATCTCTACTTGCATATGCATAATCAATGTACCTGTTTTGGCAATGTCCGATTACTAAGGCAATTTGGCGTTGGGTAGGACGTTGGGCAGGTTGTAAAACTCTGAATCCACGATCTTGGGCCAGTGTGTGCAGTGGAACAAGTCTGTGGGATGCGATCGTCACATCGACGCTGGTTGCCGCCCATCCTGACTGTATGGGAGATTAGGTTTGAGCGTAACAAAAGACTGTTTCAGGGGAAGATCAACAGCGTAAACGATGTCATCGCCTCCATCAGAAGATCATTAGAGTCTTGGGCGTTTAGCTGGAGCTAAATGCTTGCAGCACCCCTTTGGGGATCCGCCCTGAGAGTATCCACCTAGGTATGGAGGGAGGTGGGTTCTTGTTCTTCCTTTCTCTATTCTTTCTCTCCTTACTCAATCCCTTGTGCATTCGAGCATGTATATGTTGCTAATGTCCTACATTTAGTACCGGTTGGTGTTACCAACCGGTACTAATGTCCTACACGCACCCGGGCCTGGCTTGTGCCACGTGGTGGCACGTTAGCGTCGGTTCGTGCCGAACCGGTACTAAGGGGGGGGGGGCCTTTAGTCTCCACTCTTTAGTGCCGGTTGCAGAACCGGCACTAAAGGCTCTTACGAACCGGCGCTAAAGCCCGGTTCTGCACTAGTGCATGTATATGTTGCTATCCATCTATCAATATTAAAGCCAGCGTCTTGCTGGATCTTTGAAAAGAACATTGTGCTGGAACTGAGTATTGCTATGTGTCTTCCCTGTTTTGTTTCACTTTATGTGCTTTAAGCATGGCTAAAAACGCGACCTATACAAAAAAGATAAATTTATGGACTTTGAGAATGAATGGTATCATGCGTTGAAAAGCCTCAAATTTGTTTTTATTTTTTCAAAGTCCTCATTTCAATGTATTTCATCCTAAAAATTAAAACACATATACATCATGCCTCCATGTATATGTGTATTTTTTATAATTTTTTAAAACATAGAAATATGAATTTTGAAAAATGCCAACGGAGGCTCGGCCTCCAAAAGCAATTTTCGCAGTGTTACGAACCTATGGTGATGCACGCACGCACACAGACTCCTGTCAGAGCAACACGACCGAGCCAGCAATAGGACTACATCGTTGGCCGACAGGGTGCAAATACCGAAAGTTTACATCAAAAGTTCGAGCCGCCTCCACTTCTCCCGCTTTCACGTGTCACAAGGAACCGGCTAGCGGTCACGTACGAGCGTCACTTCCACTTAACACTAATTTGGTCGCCAAAATCAACCGCTTTGCATGCTCCTTGGCCAGAGATATGTACAACCCCAAAAAAGAAGCTTACCTGACCTTACGAGCTACGACCAGTGCCTACCACAAGCCTGAGCCATGGGCATGTACGTACTTACAATACACAGCTGGAGCGTGCAACGCACCGGCACCACCAACATGGGCCACGTCCGTGAGTCACCACCAGCGGCCAGACGCCAGCGAGCTGATCACGGCGGCGCGCGGCAGTTCGGCGTCGCCGGGCGCGTCGAAGAGCACGCTCTCGATGTCGTCCTCGAAGAAGCCCGCGTCGCCCGGCACCGGCAGGTCGGGCAACTCGTCCCAGGCCGACGGCGTTGGCCACCCTGCGCCCGCGGCGGCGACGCGCGCGCGGCGGGGCGGGTACCTGGCCTCGAAGTCGGCGCGGTCCACGCAGAGCGCCTGCAGGACCTCGGCGATGGCGCGGTCCACGCGGTCGGCGTCCTCGCGGAGCGCCGGGGCGGGCGGCGGCTCGCGCTCGAACTCGAAGTCGTTCTCCGGCTCCTCCTTGGGCTCGACCTTGGGCGGCAGTGGCGCCGGCGGGCCTGGACGAGCCGCGGCCGGCTCCGGGTCCGGCTCGGCCTTGCAGGGGAGCGGCTGCGGGATGTCCACGTAGCAGTCGGCGTCGAAGTTGGTGACGGCGCCGGGGCCGCGGATTCGTATCGCGGCGAGGTCGTAGGCCCTGGCCGCCTCCTCCTGGGTTTCTGGAGGGAAAATGACAAAGCACAACACACCTTTCAGAAAGCTACATGCTGTGTCTCCTCCCCGGAGAAAAAGCAAAAGAATTGCACAATGTGGAGCCTACGGTACGAAGCAGCTCTACTTGAGTGCATGTAAAAGCGTATCAGAAACATCAAATGGAGATTAATCATCTCACACAAATCACAGAAATGTAGTACAAGTAGTACAGTACTAATGTAAGTATATACTGCTAGTTCAAGGACACACCGAAAATTCCCAAGTAGGAGTACTGCGTGCCGGCAGCGTAACCGATCCTCGCCTCCCACCGGCCGTTCGCGTGATGCCTGCGGTGCCAAACTTAAGTTGTTATCATCATTCAGTATGATCACTGGAAGTGCTTACTAACAATGCAGACAAATTGCAGGCACTGTCCTGAAACTTCACCGCAAATGCAGCTGCTAATCTGACTGTCAGAGGATACAGACACACAGTGCTCATTAGCTCGAGGTGCGTAGTAGTACCTTGTAACTCCCCTGTACTTGGAGACGCCTCTTGTGAAGCCACTGCTGTTGCGCCTCAGCCTCGCCAGGTACTCCTCCCGTGTCATCCGCTGCATCCTCTCGCGCTCCTGCCTGTACGTGTCCACCTGCATTTAATCTTATCAAGTTCCACTCTGAATAAAATCAGCAATCCGAGAAGTAGTAGCGGTTGCACTGAGACAAGTTAAGACAGGTAGGAAGGATTGTCTCTGAACTTACTGGGAAGTTGAGAAGGCCGCAGTCTGAGCCCCAGCACTTGAGCGCCGCGAGATCATGGGTGCGAGCTGCTTCCTCCTCAGTCTTGTAACATCCTGCGAAGAAACACAGGATTAAGGATGATCTTAACCCATGTATACGCAGCGGTAGTGCCACAGCGTCTGATGCTTTTGAGCGTATGTTTTGGACGCATGCATGGGGACAAAAATATAAAACGAGCTTTCCACTTTACCAAGGCGCTGCTGCTTTTCCTTTTACTACTATCCCACTTTACCCTCAAAGAAGGAAGAAGGTGGTCGCAGAATTCGAAAATCGAAAATTAATCTGAGGAAGGCTACCGTGGGCAATGCAATCCGGACTTTGGAAGCATGCAGAATAATTTGTGAATCATGGGCATTGGAAAGTATGCGGGCTTTTCTAGGAAGCGAGAGGATCTTGAGCTCACCCAGATAAACTAATGGAGGCGAGGCATGGATGCGTATCGCCGTTCGCCAATGTCGAGGCGGACGAACACAAGATTGATTCCAAACAGAGTAGTTGAAGAAGAAGAATGTCAGCACATGAAAGATAAAAGTAGAGAGCGATCAAGAATAAATCAAAGAAAACAGAGGCAGGTTGTCTCACCCTGTTTGCCTCTCCTGCCCTGGGCCGTGCTCCGGCAATGCCTGTCCCACAGGTGCGCCTCGTACCTCCCTGAGATGCTGTGCCTGCATCAACGAGCGCACGCCCGTCGGAGATCAATCAGACACAAGGCCACAGACGGCGGCGCATCGGACGCAACCAGGAAGGGAAGAAAGAACTCATAGCTCACCTGGTCACGCCCTTGTAGACGGACGACCTCCTCGCCGGGACAACCACGGCGTCGCCGCTCCCGCTCCCTCCCCGGCCACTCTTCTTCTTCTTCCTCCCGTGCGTCCGCGCAATGGACGGCGCAATGCGGGAGCCCCAGGGCCAGGAGGACGCCGAGGAGAGCGAGGCGGCGCCACGGCAGGGCTGCTTCTTGGTCGCCGTCATGGTGACCATGGCCAGGCGAGCCAGCCGCGGTTCCGCTTTTGATCGTACCTTCCTTCCCTCGAGCCAGCCGTGGGTTTCTACTAATGGGAAGGAGAACGGACGCCGAGCAGGTGAGCCCTGCCTATGCGGAAGCGGCAGTGGGGCACTGGCTCTGACCGGCAACCACACCACATGCTCCTTTGGGAAGGGACGGGCTTGACCGCGGTTGGGTCGGCCGTGGGGCGCTTTCACTGGTTTGGTGAAAGGAGGCAACCGGGGTTAAGGGCTGACCGGACGAGGGAGGAGGGTTTTTGGGAACAGCGTGTGGTGGGTGGTGGGTGCGTCGCGTCGCCATGGGGGTTTTGTGTTTGCGCGCGCGCTCGACGCTTGGCGCGGCGCGGTGCCCGGCGACGTGGTGATGTGAGGTGATCGGGTGGGCCTTTTTACGGTCATGGTCTCGGGGTGATCGGGTGAAATTTGGATGCATTTTTATGCAGGGCATATCCCTTTTCCAAAAGAAAAATGTATTCAATCGAGACGGTTCAACGAACAAAAAATAAAATAAAATTACATCCAGATCCGTGGACCATCTGCAACGACTACAAACACCACCGCGATCACCCCTTCCTTGTTGGAGCCGGATAAAATTTGTTGTAGTACACAGTCGAGAAGTCGACGTGCTAAGGCCTCATGGGACCAGCGCAACAGAACAACAACCGTCCTCGATGAAGAGAAATGTACATCGAATTCAACCATAGAATACATGAATGCAGACAAATGAAGCCTGGTTCCGAACATATCCACCAAACACAACCACCGACCAAATACGTCGGCCTCCACACGCCCTTCGATGATGCTCGACGCGCCAATGGGGCGAGGCCGTAGGTGGAAAGAATCTTATTCCATCTTTTGGGAGCCGCCTCGTCTCGTTTTTCTGAACAGGACACAAACCCTAACGAAAATCAAAGAAACGTCTAAAAACGAAGCCCTCTCGTCGGCAAGGGCCGGAGTCCACCGCGCCCCCATGGCCATAAGGCCACAGGAGACGAAGCAGATCGGCGCCACCGCTGACAGCATATAGGCCTAAATTTTTTAATTTGATTAGCATACTGCATTAAGCTTTAAATAGTATTCATGTGAAAAACATAGTTATGTGCTTTTCAAACTGGACATCAAAAAAGCATATGGCCAAGGTCAAATGTCCTTTTTTGCTACAGAAGTTAAAAATAAAGGTGTTCCCTGGATTGATTGTCTTATGCATACTATTAGGGGGTATTTAAATTAATGATAATACATGACATTATTTTCCCATTCATAAAGGGCTAACACTTGGATACTCGCTCCTTTCCGGTTTAATTTCAACTTTTTTGTTTTTCCAATTTAAAGGGCTCATCTCCATCTCATTTTTAGTTTTTGAGGCGCATTAAATCTTGCATGCAAGAATTAAAAAGGAACACACCAATGCATGTAATGTTCCTACTCATCTAGTGGCCAAGCATGCATGCACTGCAATTAATCCAAATTAATGCATGAGTTTAATTTGAGTAGTTTTGTAAAGTACGAGATACATTCCTCCACTCACAAAATGCCTTGGTTGATGAGATTTCAGATTTGAGCCCTATAAACCGGAAAGGAGGGAGTATTATTTATCTCCTTTGATCCTTGGCATTGTTGTTGACTTCCTCGCTATGCTTATGGATAGAGCTGGGAGAAATGGATAAGTTAAGGGAGTGCTTGAGGCAAATAATGAAAATTGTGTAAACATGCTGCAACACGCATATGACACCATTTTTCTCCTACAAGATGATTATATAGTGTCCATAAAATTCATTATATATTTGTTAAAACATGTGTCTACTTTAAAAATTAACTTTCATAAGAGTGGGTTATATCTCTTTGGCAGTGCTATCAATAAGGATAGCTTTGCTGAAATTTTTACTTGTCCTACAGGTTCTCTTCCCATGATCAGCAGTTAATCAGTTAATAAGCAGTTATATTCTATATGAAAACGCTTTTCTTATGATTATGATTACGAACAATTACCGTTAATACATCTCTGAAGAAATTTATGGCCAAAGCTTGAATTGAGTAGTCAACATATGTCTATTTATATTAACGAATTAGTACTTTTACCAAGACTTGCTCATGGTCTATCGAAAATCATATTTGGTGGGAGTGGAGACCACTAACCCTATCAAATGTTGATATAATTCACCTGTAAAACCGTCTGGACTAGAGTCATTGGCTGAATTCAATCAACATTTATGGGATTTCTATAAATTTGATTTAAAAGTCTTATTTGACGATCTTCATAATGGTAACTTGGACATTTCTTGGCTTAATTATGGGATTATTATCACTTAGATCCATAAAACCAAAGATGATAATCAAATTCAAAAATTTAGGCCTATATGCTTGCTTAATGATGGTTTGAAGTTCTTACTAAAGTTCTCATGAAGAGATTGAATGGGATTGTTGGGGTTGTTATCTCTCCTATTCAAACTGCTTTTGTGAAAGGGTACATATATATAATGGAGGGGTTTTTGATACTACATTAAGCTTTAAATAGTACTCATGTGAAAAACATAGTTATGTGGTTTTCAAACTTGACTTTGAAAAAGCATATGGCCAAGGTCAAATGCCCTTTTTTACTACAGATGTTAAAAATAAAGGGGTTCCCTTGATTGATTGGATTATGCATAATATTAGGAGGGGTATTTAATGATATGATATTATTTTCCCATTCATAAAGGGCTGACAGTGGGAGATTCTTTATCTCCTTTGATCCTTGGCATTGTTGTTGATGTCTTAGCTATACTTATGGACAGAGCAAGGAGAAATGGATAAGTTAAGGGAGTGATTGAGGAAAATACTAAAAATGGTGTAAACATGTTGCCATACGCATATGGCACCATTTTTCTCCTACAAGATGATTGTTGGGGTTGTTATATCTCCAATTCAAACTACTTCTGTGAAGGGTACATACATATAATGGAGGGGTTTCTGATACTACATTAAGCTTTAAATAGTATTCATGTGAAAAACATAGTTCTGTAGTTTTCAAACTTGACTTTGAAAAGGCTTATGGCCAAGGTCAAATGCCCTTTTTTGCTACCGATGTCAAAAATAGGGGTTCCCTGGATTGATTGTGAAGGAAATATGCCCTAGAGGCAATAATAAAGTTATTATTTATTTCCTTATTTCATGATAAATGTTTATTATTCATGCTAGAATTGTATTAACCGAAAACTTAGTACATGTGCGAATACATAGACAAAACATAAGTGTCCCTAGTATGCCTCTACTTGACTAGCTCGTTTATCAAAGATGGTTATGTTTCCTAACCATAGACATGTGTTGTCATTTGATGAACGGGACCACATCATTAGGAGAATGATGTGATGGACAAGACCCATTCATTATCTTAGCATTATGATCGTTACAGTTTCATTGCTATTGCTTTCTTCATGACTTATACATGTTCCTCTGACTATGAGATTATGCAACTCCCGAATACCGGAGGAACACCTTGTGTGCTATCAAACGTCACAACATAACTAGGTGATTATAAAGATGCTCTACAGGTGTCTCCGATGGTGTTTGTTGAGTTGGCATAGATCGAGATTAGGATTTGTCACTCCGTGGATCGGAGAGGTATCTCTGGGCCCTCTCGGTAATGATCATCACTATAAGCCTTGCAAGCAATGTGAATAATGAGTTAGTTACGGGATGATGCATTACGGAATGAGTAAAGAGACTTGCCGGTAACGAGATCAAACTAGGTATAGTGATACCGACGATCGAATCTCGGGAAAGTAACATACCGATGACAAAGGGAACAACGTATGTTGTTATGCGGTTTGACCGATAAAGATCTTCGTAGAATATGTGGGAGCCAATATGAGCATCCAGGTTCTGCTATTGGTTATTGACCGGAGATGAGTCTCGGTCATGTCTACATAGTTCTCGAACCCGTAGGGTCCGCACGCTTAACGTTCGATGACGATCGGTATTATGAGTTTATGTGTTTGGATGTACCGAAGGTAGTTCGGAGTCCCGGATGAGATCACGGACATGACGAGGAGTCTCGAAATGGTCGAGACATGAAGATTGATATATTGGAAGGTTATATTCGGACACCGGGATAGTTCCGAGGTGTATCGGGTATTTTTCGGAGTACCGGGGGGTTACCGGAACCCCCGGGGTGTTATTGGGCCTCATGGGCCTATTGGTGGAAGAGAGGAGGCAGGACAAGGTAGGGCGTGCACCCCCTAGCTCTACACGAATTGGACTAAGGGGCCGGCCCCCCTTTCCTTCTCTCCTCCCTCTCCTTCCCCCTTCTCCTTGTTGGAATAGGAAGGGGGGCGAATCCTACTTGTAGTAGGATTGCCCCCCTTGGTGCGCCTCCTCCCCTTGGCCGACCTCCTCCTCCCTCCCCCCTTTATATACGTGGGAGGGGGGCACCCCAAAGGCACACCAAAGTTTCTCTTAGCCGTGTGCAGTGCCCCCTTCCACAGAAACACACCTCGGTCATATCGTTGCAGTGCTTAGGCGAAGCCTTGCGCCGGTAACTTCATCATCACCGTCACCACGCCGCTGTGCTGACGAAACTCTCCCTCGGCCTCAGCTGGATCAAGAGTTCGAGGGACGTCACCGAGCTGTACGTGTGCAGATGGCGGAGGTGCCGTGCGTTTGGTACTTGATCGGTTGGATCGCGAAGACGTTCGACTACATCAACCGCGTTACTTAACGCTTCCGCTTTCGGTCTACGAGGGTACGTGGACACACTCTCCCTGCTCGTTGCTATGCTTCTCCTAAATAGATCTTGCGTGATCGTAGGAATTTTTTTGAAATACTACGTTCCCCAACAGTGGCATCCGAGCCAGGTCTATGCGTAGATGTTATATGCATGAGTAGAACACAAAGAGTTGTGGGCGATAATAGTCATACTACTTACCAGCATGTCATACTTTGATTCGGCGGTATTGTTGGATGAAGCGGCCCAGACCGACATTACATGACCGCGTTCATGAGACTGGTTCTACCGCCGTGCTTCGCACACAGGTGGCTAGTGGGTGTCTGTTTCTCCAACTTTAGTTGAATCGAGTTTGACTACGCCCGGTCCCTGTTGAAGGTTAAAATAGCACACTTGACGAAAAATCATTGTGGTTTTGATGCGTAGGTAAGAACGGTTCTTGCTAGAAGCCCGTAGCAGCCACGTAAAACTTGCAACAACAAAGTAGAGGACGTCTAACTTGTTTTTGCAGGGCTTGCTGTGATGTGATATGGTCAAGACGTGATGATATATAAATTCTTGTATGAGATGATCATGTTTTGTAACAGTTATCGGCAACTGGCAGGAGCCTCATGGTTGTCGCTTTATTATATGAAATGCAATCGCCATGTAATTGCTTTACTTTATCACTAAGAGGTAGCGATAGTCATAGAAGCAATAGTTGGCGAGACGACGACGATGCTTCGATGGAGATCAAGGTGTCAAGCCGGTGACGACGGTGATCATGACGGTGCTTTGGAGATAGAGATCAAAGGCACAAGATGATGATGGCCATATCATATCACTTATTTGATTGCATGTGATGTTTATCTTTTATGCATCTTATTTTGCTTAGTACGGCGGTAGCATTATAAGATGATCTCTCACTAAAATTTCAAGGTATAAGTGTTCACCCTGAGTATGCACCGTTGCGACAGTTCTTCGTGCGGAGACACCACGTGATGATCGGGTGTGATAAGCTCGACGTTCACATACAACGGGTGCAAGCCAGTTTTGCACACGCAGAATACTCGGGTTAAAATTGACGAGCCTAGCATATGCAGATATGACCTCGAAACACTGAGACCGAAAGGTCGAGCGTGAATCATATAGTAGATATGATCAACATACTGATGTTCACCATTGAAAACTTCTCCATCTCACGTGATGATCGGACATGGTTTAGTTGATATGGATCACGTGATCATTTAGCTGACTAGAGGGATGTCTATCTAAGTGGAGTTCTTAAGTAATATGATTAATTGAACTTTAATTTATCATGAACTTAGTCCTGATAGTATTTGCATAACAAAGTTGTAGATCAATAGCTCGCGATGTAGCTCCCCATTTTTTGATATGTTCTTAGAGAAAAACTATGTTGAAAGATGATAGTAGCAATGATGTGGACTAGGTCCGTGATCTGAGGATTATCCTCATTGTTGCACAGAAGAATTATGTCCTTGATGCACCGCTAGGTGATGGACCTATTGCAGGAGCAGATGCAGACGTTATGAACGTTTGACAAACTCGGTATGATGACTACTTGATAGTTTGGTGCACCATGCTTTACGGCTTAGAACAGGGACTTCAAAAACGTTTTGAACGCCACAGAGCATATAAGATGTTCCAAGAGCTGAAACTGGTATTTCAGACTCATGCCCGAGTCAAGAGGTATGAGACCTCTGACAAGTACTTTGCCTACAAGATGGAGGAGAATAGCTCAACCAGTGAGCATGTGCTCAGATTGTCTGAGTACTACAATCGCTTGAATCAAGTGGGAGTTAATCTTCCAGATAAAATAGTGATTGACAGAGTTCTCTAGTCACTATCACCAAGTTACTGGAACTTCGTGATGAACTATAATATGCAAGGGATGACGAAAACGATTCCCGAGCTCTTCGTGATGCTGAAATCGACGAAGGTAGAAATCAAGAAAAGCATCAAATGTTGATGGTTGACAAGACCACTAGTTTCAAGTAAAAGGGCAAGGGAAAGAAAGGGAACTTCAAGAAGAATGGCAAGCAAGTTGCCACTCCCATGAAGAAGCCTAAAACTAGACCCAAGCCTGAAACCGAGTGCTTCTACTGCGAAGGAAATGGTCACTGGAAGCGGAACTGCCCCAAATACTTGGCGGATAAGAAGAATGGCAAAGTGAACAAAAGTATATATATGATATACATGTTATCGATGCGTACTTTACTAGTGTTCATAGTATCCCCTGGGTATTTGATACTGGTTCAGTTGCTATGATTAGTAACTCGAAGCAGGAGTTACAAAATGAACAAAGACTAGTTGAGGGCAAGGTGACGATGTGTGTTGGAAGTGATTCCAAGTTTGATAAGATCACCATCACACACTCCCTTTACCTTCGGGATTAGTGTTAAACCTAAAATAAATGTTTTTTGGTGTTTGCGTTGAGCATAATATGATTGGATCATGTTTATTGCAATACAGTTATTCATTTAAGTCAAAGAATAATTGTTGTTCTGTTTACATGAATAAAACCTTCTGTGGTCATACACCCAAGGTGAATGGTTTATTGAATCTCGATCGTAAGTGATACACATATTCATAATATTGATGCCAAAAGATGCAAAGTTGATAATGATAGTGCAACATATTTGTGGCACTGCCGTTTAGGTCATATTGGTGTAAAGCGCATGAAGAAACTCCATGCTGATGGACTTTTGGAATCACTTGATGCTTGCGAACCATGCCTCATGGGCAAGATGACTAAGACTCTGTTCTCGGGAACAATGGAGCGAGCAACTGACTTATTGGAAATAATACATACTGATGTATGCGGTCTGATGAGTGTTGATGCTCGCAGCGGGTATCATTATTTTCTGACCTTCACACATGATTTGAGCAGATATGGGTATATCTACTTGATGAAACATAAGTCTGAAACATTTGAAAAGGTCAAAGAATTTCAGAGTGAAGTGGAAAATCATCGTAACAAGAAAATAAAGTTTCTACGATCTGATCATGGAGGTGAATATTTGGTCTTCATTTGAAACAATGCGGAATAGTTTCGCAACTCACGCCAGCTGGAACACCACAGCGCAATGGTGTGTCCGAACGTCATAACCGTACTTTATTATATATGGTGCGATCTATGATGTCTCTTAGCGATTTATCACTATCGTTTTGGGGTTATGCATTAGAGACAGCTGCATTCACGTTAAATAGGGCACCATCTAAATCCGTTGAGACGACACCATATCAACTGTGGTTTGGCAAGAAACCTAAATTGTCGTTTCTTAAAGTTTGGGGCTGCGATGCTTATGTGAAAATGCTTCAACCTGATAAGCTCGAACCCAAATCGGAGAAATGTGTCTTCATAGGATACCCAAAGGAGACTGTTGGGTACACCTTCTATCACAGATCCGAAAGCAAGATATTCATTGCTTAGAATGGATCCTTTCTAGAGAAGGAGTTTCTCTCGAAAGAAGTGTGTGGGAGGAAAGTAGAACTTGATGAGGTAATTGTACCTTCTCTCGAGTTGGAAAGTAGTTCATCACAGAAATCAGTTCCGATGATGCATACACCAATTAGTGAGGAAGCTAATGATGATGATCATGAAACTTCAGATCAAGTTACTACCAAACCTCGTAGGTCAACCAGAGTACGATCCGCGCCAGAGTGGTACGGTAATCCTATTCTGGAGGTCATGTTACTTGACCATGACGAACCTACGAACTATGAGGAAACGATGATGAGCCCAGATTCTGCGAAATGGCTTGAGGCCATGAAATCTGAGATGGTATCCATGTATGAGAACAAAGTATGGACTTTGGTGGACTTGCCCGATGATCGGCAAGCCATTAAGAATAAATGGATCTTCAAGAGGAAGACGGACGCTGATGTTAGTGTTACTATGTACAAAGCTCAACTTGTTGAAAAAATGTTTTCGACAAGTTCAAGATGTTGACTACAATGAGATTTTCTCACTCATAGCGATGCTTAAAGTCTGTCCGAATCATGTTAGCAATTGCCACATTTTATGAAATCTGGCAAATGGATGTCAAAACTGCATTCCTTAATGGATTTCTTAAAGAAAAGTTGTATATGATGCAACCAGAAGGTTTTGTCAATCCTAAAGGTGCTAAAAAAGTGTGCAAGCTCCAGCGATCCATCTATGGACTGGTGCAAACATCTCGGAGTTGGAATATATGCTTTGATGAGTTGATCAAAGCATATAGTTTTATACAGACTAGCGGTGAAGCTTGTATTTACAAGAAAGTGAGTGGGAGCACTACAGCATTTCTGATAAGTATATGCGAATGACATATTGTTGATCGGAAATAATGTAGAATTTTCTGGAAAGCATAAAGGAGTGTTTGAAAGGAGTTTTTGAAAGGAAGACCTCGGTGAAGCTGCTTACATATTGAACATCAAGGTCTATAGAGATAGATCAAGACGCTTGATATAAAATTTCAATGAGTACATACCTTGACAAGTTTTGAAGTAGTTCAAAATGGAACAGTCAAAGAAGGAGTTCTTGCCTGTGTTGCAAGGTGTGAATTGAGTAAAGAATCAAAACCCGACCACGGCGGAAAATAGAAAGAGAATGAAAAGTCATTCCCTATGCCTCAGTCATAGGTTCTATAAAGTATGCTATGTTGTGTACCAGACCTATTGTGTACCTCACCATGAGTTTGGCAAGAGGGTACAATAGTGATCCAAGAGTGGATCACTGGACAGTGGTCAAAATTATCCTTAGTGGAATAAGGAAATGTTTCTCAGTTATGGAGGTGACAAAGAGTTTGTCGTAAAGAGTTATGTTGATGCAAGCTTTGACACCGATCTGGATGACTCTAAGTCTCGATCTAGATACATATTGAAAGTGGGAGCAATTAGCTAGAGTAGCTCCGTGCAGAGTATTGTAGACATAGAAATTTGCAAAATACATACGGATCTGAATGTGGCAGACCCGTTGACTAAACTTCTCTCATAAGCAAAACATGATCACACCTTAGTACTCTTTGGGTGTTAATCACATAGCGATGTGAACTAGATTATTGACTCTAGTAAACCCTTTGAGTGTTGATCACATGGCGATGTGAACTATGGGTGTTAATCACATAAAGATGTGAACTATTAGTGTTAAATCACACGGCGATGTGAACAAGATTATTGACTCTAGTGCAAGTGGGAGACTGAAGGAAATATGCCCTAGAGGCAATAATAAAGTTATTATTTATTTCCTTATTTCATGATAAATCTTTATTATTCATGCTAGAATTGTATTAACCAGAAACTTAGTACATGTGTGAATATATAGACAAAACATAAGTGTCCCTAGTATGCCTCTACTTGACTAGCTCGTTTATCAAAGATGGTTAAGTTTCCTAACCATAGACATGTGTTGTCATTTGATGAACGGGATCACATCATTAGGAGAATGATGTGATGGACAAGACCCATTTGTTAGCTTAGCATTATGATCGTTACAGTTTCATTGCTATTGCTTTCTTCATGAATTATACATGTTCCTCTGACTATGAGATTATGCAACTCCCGAATACCGGAGGAACACCTTGTGTGCTATCAAACGTCGCAACATAAGTGGGTGATTATAAAGATGCTCTACAGGTGTCTCCGATGGTGTTTGTTGAGTTGGCATAGATCGAGATTAGGATTTGTCACTCCGAGTATCGGAGAGGTATCTCTGGGCCCTCTCGGTAATGATCATCACTATAAGCCTTGCAAGCAATGTGACTAATGAGTTAGTTACGGGATGATGCATTATGGAACGAGTAAAGATACTTGCCGGTAACGAGATTAAACTAGGTATAGTGATACCAATGATCGAATCTCGGGCAAGTAACATACCGATGACAAAGGGAACAACGTATGTTGTTATGCGGTTTGACCGATAAAGATCTTCGTAGAATATGTGGGAGGCAATATGAGCATCCAGGTTCCGCTATTGGTTATTGACCGGAGATGAGTCTCGGTCATGTCTACATAGTTCTCGAACCCATAGGGTCCGCACGCTTAACGTTCGATGACGATCGGTATTATGAGTTTATGTGTTTTGATGTACCGAAGGTAGTTCAGAGTCCCGGATGAGATCACATACATGATGAGGAGTCTCGAAATGGTCGAGACATGAAGATTGATATATTGGAAGGTTATGTTCGGACACCGGAATAGTTCCGAGGTGCATCGGGTATTTTCCGGAGTACCGGGGGGTTACCGGAACCCCCGGGGGGTTATTGGGCCTCATGGGCCTATTGGTGGAAGAGATGAGGCAGGCCAAGGTAGGGCGCGCGCCCCCTAGCCCAAACCGAATTGGACCAGGGGGCGGCCCCCCTTTCATTCTCTCCTCCCTCTCCTTCCCCCTTCTCCTTGTTGGAATAGGTAAGGGGGGGGGGGGCGAATCCTACTTGGAGTAGGATTGCCCCTCTTGGCGCGCCTCGTCCCCTTGGCCGGCCTCCTCCTCCCTCCCCCCTTTATATACGTGGGAGGAGGGCACCCCAAAGGCACACCAAAGTTTCTCTTAGCCGTGTGCGGTGCCCCCCTCCACAGAAACACACCTCGGTCATATCGTTGCAGTGCTTAGGCGAAGCCCTGCGCCGGTAACTTCATCATCACCGTTACCATGCCGTCGTGCTGACGAAACTCTCCCTCGGCCTCAGCTGGATCAAGAGTTCTAGGGACATCACCGAGCTGTACGTGTGCAGATCGCGGAGGTGCCGTGCGTTCGGTACTTGATCGGTTGGATCGCGAAGACGTTCGACTACATCAACCACGTTACTTAACGCTTCCGCTTTCGGTCTATGAGGGTACGTGGACACACCTTCCCCGCTCGTTGCTATGCTTCTCCTAGATAGATCTTGCGTGATCGTAGGAATTTTTTTGAAATACTACGTTCCCCAACAGATTGGATCATTTATACTATTAGGAGGATATTTAAATTAATGATAATATATGACATTAGTTTCCCATTCATAAAGGGCTGAGACTGGGAGATTCTTTATCTCGTTTGATCCTTGGCATTGTTGTTGATGTCCTAACTATGCTTATGGACACAGCTAGGCGAAATGGATAAGTTAAGGGAGTGATTGAGGAAAATACTAAAAATGGTATAAACATGCTGCAATATGCACATGACACCATTGTTCTCCTACGAGATGATTATAATAGTACCCATAATTTGAAATTCATTATATGTTTTGTTTAAACATGTGTCTGGTTTAAAAATTAACTTCCATAAGAGTGAATTGTTCCTATTTGGCAATGCTATCAATAAGGTTGCTAGCTTTGCTGAAATACTTACTTGTCCTACAGGTTCTCTTCCCATGAGATACCTAGGGTTACATGTTGATGAAAAAAGTATTAGAAACAAACATTGGAAAAGTTTTGAGGAAAAAATGGACATAAATGTAGCAGATGGCTAGGTAGACTCCTGGCCAGTGGGGGCAGAGTAACTTTGATTCAATCGTCTCTCTTTGGAACACCAAATTATATGATGTAATTCTATGGTCTGCGTTTGGGGGTTAATAAAATAACAAACATCTTTTGGCTAGATTATTGTGGCAGTAAGACGCCAATAAAAAAGTACCATCCAGTTGAATGGTTAGATGTGTGTATGCAAATGACATGTGTGATTTGGGAATTCAAAACTTGGCATTAATGAACCATGCTTTATTGTGGTGGAAAAAACAAAATTTATAACTTGGAGTGTCTTATGAAAAATAAATACCATAAGAGTCAGTGCATGACTAGGATTAAATCTAGACAAGATGACTCTAAGTTTTGGTGTGGTTTGCTTAAACACAGAGAACAATTCTTCTCTGTGTGGGGATGGCAAGAATGTGATATTTTGGGTGGATTAGAGATAAACCTCTCAAGTACAACTATCATATACTTTATAACATATGCTTTGATGAAATCTTCTCAGTGGCAGAAGTTTAAACAGAGGGCTTAATAATATCCAATTTGGAAGGACTTTGTGGGGATGATCCTTTGGAATTATGGAGTCATGTAGACGAAGCATGTGATGGATTTGAACTCAATGAATAGAATGATACTATAAAATGGATGTTAACTATAAGTGTATTGTACTCATTGAATTCCTATTATAGAGAATTGATTGAAAAATGGGTTTAAGTTTCCTCATAAGTTTTTGTGGAAGGCTAAAATGTCTCCCAAAATCAAGGTTTTTATGTGGCTGGTGCTTAGGAACAATATTCTAACCAAGGATAATTTGGTTAGAATAGGGTGGATTGGAAGCAAAGCTTGTTCATTCTATGGCATGAATGAGTCAATTGACCATCTATTCATGCAATAATCTATTTCCATGATGCTTTGGAATAATTTAAAATGTACTTTTCTATTTGTTGGATGTGCGAGATAACATTCTTGACTTTGTTCAATATTTGGACCCATTTCTTGGCAAAGTGAGAAACATCTGATGTTTTTTGGTGTTTTAGTTGTGTTTTGGACAATTGGGAAATTAAGAAATAGTGTTGTCAATGACCTGTGTGTTCCTGACTGGTGAATAACTAGGAAAATCAACAAATTCTGAGATGGGGAGTAAGAATGTTCAAAATGATTGCAAGTAAAGTCTTCAAAGTGGTGCTTGGCCGGTGAAAGGATCGGTGTGGTCAACTAGAGGGGGGTGAATAGGCGACTAACAATTTTTAACTTCTTTTAAGAAATTAGGATCAACAAGGAAGTAGGTTGTCTAGATATGCAACTAGGTGGACAACCTATATGACAAGCACAATAACAACGACAAGTGAAAGCATAAGATTAAAAAACACAATATAAGCTTGCACAAAGTAAAGGTAAGATGTAACCACAAGTTGAGTCGATGGAGACGAGGATGTGTTACCAAAGTTCCTTCATTTTGGGTGAGGTACGTCTCCATTGGAGAAATGTGGAGGCACAATGCTACCCAAGAAGCCACTAGGTCCACTGTATTCTCCTCACGCCCTCGCACAATGCAAGATGTCGTGATTCCGCTAGCAGTGCACTTGAGGGCAGCGAATGAACCTTTACAAACAAGGTTCGGGCTCTCTCCACAACTTAATTTAAGGCTCTCCCAACACCACCACGAAGCTTCACCACAATAGAATGAGGCTCTGAGGTGACCTCTTCCATCTAGGATGCACAAACACCCAAGAGTAACAAGATCTGCAACGGATAGTAGGGGGAATCAAATTTCTCGCAGTGGAAGTGTAGATCGAGGCCTTCTCCTCCAAACCCTATTGAATCAACAAGCTTTGATGGCTAGGGAGGGACATTGGGCGAGTTTGAGCTTTTGTAAACAATGGAGCAATGGGGGAAAAGAGGTAGGTCTTCTTGGGGAATAAGACCCCCTTATATAGTGGGGGCAACAATCCAACCATTATGCACTGGTTGTGCTCAAGCAGTACTATACCGCTCCTAGGGGCGACAGTTCTGCTATGCACGGCAGTTTCACAGAGGCCCATTGAGTACCATAGAGGTACTCACAGGGTAGTTCCGTCGGAGCAGTACTACCGACTATAGTAAGCGGTACTACCGCAAATTGTCAGCGGGCTAAGAGAGAAACCCGCAGTAGTTCGTGCGGCGCTGATACGTCTCCAACGTATCTATAATTTTTTTCTTTTTCCATGCTATTATAGTATCAATCTTGGATGTTTTATATGCAATTATATATTATTTTTTGGGACTAACCTATTAACCTAGTGCCCACTGCCAGTTGCTGTTTTTTGCTTTTCAGAAAATCAGTACCAAACAGAGTCCAAACGCTACGAAAGTTTTTGACAATTTTTTCTAGACCAAGAGAGACCCTAGGAGGTTCGGGAGAAGACCAGGCAAGCCACGAGGGCACGACAAGCTCACCAGGCGCTCCCCGGGGGGCGCTCCCCGGGGGGCGCGCCCCTGGGCTTGTGGGCCCCTCATGGCACCTCTTTACCTAATTCCGCATCTATAAATTATCAAATATTCCCAATATACCAAACAACCACCTAAAACACTTTTTCTGCCGCTACAAGCTTCTGTTCTTCTGTGGTCCCATCTGGAGGACTTTTCCAGTACTCTGCCAGAGGGGGAATCGATCATGGATGGCTTCTGTATCATCCTTGTTGCCCTACCGATGAGGCATGAGTAGTTTTCTACAGATCTATGGGTCCATAGCTACAAGCTAGATTGCTTCTTCTCTCTCTTTGATCTTCAATACCATGTTCTCCTCGATCTTCTTGGAGTTCAGTCCAATATTCTCTTTTCAGTGTGTTTGTTGGGGTTCGATGAATTGTGGGTTTATGATATGAATATTTATTAATATTAACCGAGTCTTCTCTGAAGTCTTTTATGCATGATTTTTATACCTTGTATTTCTCTCCAATCTATCTGTTTGGTTTGGTCAACTAAGATTGATTTATCTTGCAATGGGAGAGGTGCTTTGTGATGTATTTGTATTGTTGCCATTAAGGATAAAACATTGTTGTTTATTCATATTGATTGATTTTACTTTGTCTACATCATGTGTAATCTTGTTTAAAGTGTTACTCTATTTTTATTAACTAAATACCCTAGATGCAATGCTAGATAGCGGTCGATGGGTGGAGTAATAGTAGTAGATGCAGGCAGGAGTCGGTCTACTTGTCTAGGACGTGATGCCTATATATATGATCATTGCCCTGAATATCGTGATAACTATGCGTTTTTCTATCAGTTGCCCAACAACAATTTGTTTACCCACCGTATGCTATGTGTTCGAGAGAGAAGTCTCTAGTGAAAACTATGCCCCCCGTGCCTACTTTTATCATATATAAAATCCAAAAATACCTTGCTGCACTTTTTCTATTTTATTTTATTTTGCAATTTACTTTATCTATCTACCACTACGAGATTTGATCCTTGCAAATAACTATTGGGGAACGTAGTAATTTCAAAACATTTCCTACGCACACGCAGGATCATGGTGATGCATAGCAACGAGAGGGGAGAGTGTGTCAACGTACCCTCGTAGACCGAAAGCAGAAGTGTTAGCACAACGCGGTTGATGTAGTCGTACGTCTTCACGATCCGACCGATCCAAGTACCGAACGCACGACACCTCCGAGTTCAGCACACGTTCAACTCGATGACATCCCGCGAACTCCGATCCAGCAGAGCTTCACCGGAGAGTTTCGTCAGCACGACGGCGTGATGACGGTGATGATGTTGCTACCGACGCAGGGCTTCGCCTAAGCACCGCTACGATATGATCGAGGTGGATTATGGTGGAGGGGGGCACCGCACACGGCTGGGAGAGATCAACAGATCAACTTGTGTGTCTTGGGGTGCCCCTGCCCCCGTATATAAAGGAGCAAGGGGTGAGGCCGGCCGGCCCTTGCAGGGCGCGCTAGGAGGAGGAGTCCTCCTCCTAGTGGGAGTAGGACTCCCCTTTCCTAGTCCCACTAGGAGGGGGAAGGAAGGAGAGGGGAAGGAGAAGGAAAGAGGGGGCGCAGCCCCTCCCCTAGTCCAATTCGGACTAGGCCCATGGGGGGCGCGCGGCCAGACCTCGTGGCTTCTTCTCTTTTTCCCCTAAAGCCCACTAAGGCCCATATGTACTCCCGTATTCCCGTAACTCCTCCGGTACTCCGAAAAATACCCGAAGCACTCGGAACCTTTCCGATGTCCGAATATAGTCGTCCAATATATTGATCTTTACGTCTCGACCATTTCGAGACTCCTCGTCATGTTCCCGATCTTATCCGGGACTCCGAACTACTTTCGGTACATCAAAACACATAAACTCGTAATACCGATCGTCACCGAACTTTAAGCGTGCGGACCCTACGGGTATGAGAACTATGTAGACATGACCGAGACATGTCTCCGGTCAGTAACCAATAGCGGAACCTGGATGCTCACATTGGCTCCCACATATTCTACGAAGATCTTTATCGGTCAAACCGCATAACAACATACGTTGTTCCCTTTGTCATTGGTATGTTACTTGCCCGAGATTCGATCGTCGGTATCTCAATACCTAGTTCAATATCGTTACCGGCAAGTCACTTTACTCGTTCCGTAATACATCATCCCGCAACTAACTCATTAGTTACAATGCTTGCAAGGCTTATAGTGATGTGTATTACCGAGTGGGTCCAGAGATACCTCTCCGACAATCGGAGTGACAAATCCTAATCTCGAAATACGCCAACTCAACAAGTACCTTCGGAGACACCTATAGAGCACCTTTATAATCACCCAGTTACGTTGTGACGTTTGGTAGCACACAAAGTGTTCCTCCGGTAAACGGGAGTTGCATAATCTCATAGTCATAGGAACATGTACAAGTCATGAAGAAAGCAATAGCAACGTACTAAACGATCAAGTGCTAAGCTAACGGAATGGGTCAAGTCAATCACATCATTCTCTAATGATGTGATCCCGTTGATCAAATGACAACTCTTGTCTATGGCTAGGAAACTTAACCATCTTTGATCCAACGAGCTAGTCAAGTAGAGGCATACTAGTGACACTATGTTTGTCTATGTATTCACCCATGTACTAAATTTCCGGTTAATACAATTCTAGCATGAATAATAAACATTTATCATGAAATAAGGAAATAAATAATAACTTTATTATTGCCTCTAGGGCATATTTCCTTTAGTCTCCCACTTGCACTAGAGTCAATAATCTAGCTCACATCGTCATGTGATTTAACACCAATAGTTCACATCGCCATGTGACCAACACTCAAAGGGTTTACCAGATTTTATGATCTAGTTCACATCGCCATGTGATTTACACCCAAAGAGTACTAAGGTGTGATCATGTTTTGCTTGTGAGAGAAGTTTAGTCTACGGGTCTGCCACATTCAGATCCGTAAGTATTTCGCAAATTTCTATGTGTACAATGCTCTGCACGGAGCTACTCTAGCTAATTGCTCCCACTTTCAATATGTATCCAGATTGAGACACAGAGTCATCTGGATCGGTGTAAAAAGCTTGCATTGATGTAACTCTTTACGACGAACTCTTTATCACCTCCATAACTGAGAAATATATCCTTATTCCAATAAGGATAATTTTGACCGTTGTCCAGTGATCTACTCCTAGATCACTATTGTACCCTCTTGCCAAACTTATGGTCAGGTACACAATAGGTCTGGTACACAGCATATCATACTTCATAGAACCTATGACTGAGGCATAGGGAGTGACTTTTCATTCTCTTTCTATTTTCTGCCGTGGTCGGGTTTTGAGTCTTCACTAAACTTCACACCTTGTAATACAGGCAAGAACTCCTTCTTTGACTGTTCCATTTTGAACTACTTCAAAATCTTGTCAAGGTTTTTACTTGCTGAAAAATCTTATCAAGCGTCTTGATCTATCTCTATAGATCTTGATGCTCAATATGTAAGCAGCTTCACCGAGGTCTTTCTTTGAAAACCTTCTTTCAAACACTCCTTTATGCTTTCCAGAAAATTCTACATCATTTTCGATCGTCGATATGTCATTCACATATACTTATCAGAAAGGCTGTAGTGCTCCCACTCACTTTCTTGTAAATACAGGCTTCACCACAAGTCTGTATAAAACTATATGCTTTGATCAACTCATCAAAGCGTATATTCCAACTCCGAGATGCTTGCACCAGTCCAAAGATGGATCGCTGGAGCTTTGCACACTTTGTTAGCATCTATAGGATCAACAAAACCTTCTGGTTGCATCATATACAACTCTTCTTTAAGAAATCCATTAAGGAATGCAGTTTTGTTTATCCATTTGCCAGATTTCATAAAATGCAGCAATTTCTAACATGATTCGGACAGACTTAAGCATCGCTACGAGTGAGAAAAACTCATCATAGTCAACACCTTGAACTTGTCGAAAACCTTTTGCAACAATTCGAGCTTTGTAGATGGTAACACTACTATCAGTGTCCGTCTTCCTCTTGAAGATCCATTTTATTCTCTATGGCTTGCCGATCAACGGGCAAGTCAACCAAAGTCCATACTTTGTTCTCATACATGGATCCCATCTCAGATTTCATGGCCTCAAGCCATTTCGCGGAATTTGGGCTCATCATCGCTTCCTCATAGTTCATAGGTTCGTCATGGTCAAGTAACATGACCTCCAAAACAGGATTCTGTACCACTCTGGTGCGGACCTTACTCTGGTTGACCTATGAGGTTCGGTAGTAACTTGATCTGAAGTTACATGATCATCATCATTAGCTTCCTCACTAATTGGTGTAGGAGTCACAAGAACATATTTCTGTGACGAACTACTTTCCAATAAGGGAGCAGGTAGAGTTACCTCATCAAGTTCTACTTTCCTCCCACTCATTTCTTTCGAGAGAAACTCCTTCTCCAGAAAGGATCCATTCTCAGCAACAAATTTGCCTTCGAATCTGTGATAGAAGGTGTACCCAACAATTTTGTTTGGGTATCCTATGAAGATGCACTTCTCCAATTTGGGTTCGAGCTTATCAGATTGAAACTTTTTCACATAAGCATCGCCGTCCCAAACTTTAAGAAACGACAGCTTAGGTTTCTTGCTAAACTACAGTTCATACGGTGTTGTCTCAACGGATTTATATGGTGCCCCTTTTTAACGTGAATGCAGCTGTCTTCTAATGCATAACCCCAAAACAATAGTGGTAAAACGGTAAGAGACATCATAGATTGCACCATATCTAATAAAGTACGGTAACGATGTTCGGACACACCATTACGCTGTGGTGTTCCAGGTGGCATGAGTTTGTGAAACTATTCCACAATGTTTTAATTGAAGGCCAAACTCGTAACTCAAATATTCGTCTCCGCGATCAGATCGTAGAAACTTTATTTTCTTGTTACGATGATTTTCCACTTCACTCTGAAATTCTTTGACCTTTTCAAATGTTTTAGACTTATGTTTCATCAAGTAGATATACCCATATCTGCTCAAATCATCTGTGAAGGTCAGAAAATAACGATACCCGCCGCGAGCCTCAATATTCATCGGACCACATACATCAGTATGTATGATTTCCAACAAATCTGTTGCTCGCTCCATTGTTCCGGAGAACGGCGTTTTAGTCATCTTGCCCAAGAGGCATGGTTCACAAGCATCAAGTGATTCATAATCAAGTGATTCCAAAAGCCCATCAGCATGGAGTTTCTTCATGCGCTTTACACCAATATGACCTAAACGGCAGTGCCACAAATAAGTTGGACTATCATTATTAACTTTGCATTTTTGGCTTAAATATTATGAATATGTGTATCACTACAATCGAGATTCAATTAACCATTTATATTGGGTGTACGACCATTGAAGGTTTTATTCATGTAAACAGAATAACAATTATTCTCTAACTTAAATGAATAACCGTATTGCAATAAACATGATCAAATCATATTTATGCTCAACGCAAACACCAAATAACACTTATTTAGGTTCAACGCTAATCCCAAAAGTATAGGGAGTGTGCGATGATGATTATATCAATCTTGGAACCACTTCCAACTCACATCGTCACTTCACCCTTAACTAGTTTCTGTTTATTTTGCAACTCCCGTATCAAGTTACTAATCTTAGCAACTGAACTAGTATCAAATACCGAGGGGTTGCTATAAACACTAGTAAAGTACACATCAATAACATGTATATCCAATATACCTTTGTTCACTTTGCCATCCTTCTTATCCGCCAAATACTTGGTGCAGTTCCGCTTCCAGTGACCAGTCCCTTTGCAGTAGAAGCACTCAGTTCCAGGCTTCGGTCCAGACTTGGGCTTCTTCTCTTGAGCAACAACTTGCTTGCAGTTCTTCTTAAAGTTCCCCTTCTATACCTTTGCCCTTTTCTTGAAACTAGTGGTCTTGTTAACCATCAACACTTGATGCTCTTTCTTGATTTCTACCTCCGTCGATTTCAACATCACGAAGAGCTTGGGAATCGTTTTCGTTATCCCTTGCATATTATAGTTCATCACGAAGTTCTAGTAACTTGGTGATAGTGACTAGAGAACTTTGTCAATCACTATCTCATCTGGAAGATTAAGTCCCACTTGATTCAAGCGATTGTAGTACTCAGACATTCTCAACACATGCTCACCAGTTGAGCTATTCTCCTCCATCTTGTAGGCAAAGTACTTGTGAGAGGTCTCATACCTCTCGACACGGGCATGAGTATGAAATACCAATTTCAACTCTTGGAACATCTTATATGCTCCGTGGCGTTCAAAACAATTTTTTAAGTCCCGGTTCTAAGCCGCAAAGCATGGTGCACTTAAACTGTCAAGTAGTCATCATATCGAACTTGCCAAACGTTCATAACGTCTGCATCTGCTCCTGCAATCGGTCTGTCACCTAGCGGTGCATCAAGGACATAATTCTTCTGTGCAGCAATGAGGATAATCCTTAGATCACGGATCCAATCCGCATCATTGCTACTAACATCTTTCAACTTAGTTTTCTCTAGGAACATATCAAAAATAAAACAGGGGAGCTAAACGCGAGCTATTGATCTACAACATAGATATGCTAATACTACCAGGACTAAGTTCATGATAAATTAAAGTTCAGTTAATCAAATTATTAAAGAACTCCCACTTAGATATACATCCCTCTAATCATCTAAGTGATCACTTGATCCATATCAACTAAACCATGTCCGATCATCACGTGAGATGGAGGAGTTTTCAATGGTGAACATCACTATGTTGATCATATCCACTATATGATTCACGCTCGACCTTTCGGTCTCAGTGTTCCGAGGCCATATCTGCATATGCTAGGCTCGTCAAGTTTAACCTGAGTATTCTGCGTGTGCAAAACTGTCTTGCACCCGTTGTATTTGAACGTAGAGCTTATCACACCCGATCATCACCTGGTGTCTCAGCACGAAGAACTTTCGCAACGGTGCATACTCAGGGAGAACGCTTATACCTTGAAATTTAGTGAGAGATCATCTTATAATGCTACTGTCGATCTCAGCAAAATAAGATGCATCAAAGATAAACATCACATGCAATCAATATAAGTGATATGATATGGCCATCATCATCTTGTGCTTGTGATCTCCATCTCCGAAGCACCATCATGATCACCATTGTCACCGGCGCGACACCTTGATCTCCATCGTAGCATCGTTGTCGTCTCGCCAACTATTGCTTCTACAACTATTGCTACCGCTTAGTGATAAAGTAAAGCAATTACAGGGAGATTGCATTGCATACAAAGCGACAACCATATGGCTCCTGCCTGTTGCCGATAACTCAGTTACAAAACATGATCATCTCATACAATAAAATATAGCATCGTGTCTTGACCATATCACATCACAACATGCCCTGCAAAAACAAGTTAGACGTCCTCTACTTTGTTGTTGCAAGTTTTACGTGGCTGCTACGGGCTGAGCAAGAACCGTTCTTACCTACGCATCAAAACCCCAACGATAGTTCGTCAAGTTAGTGTTGTTTTAACCTTCACAAGGACCGGGCGTAGCCACACTTGGTTCAACTAAAGTTGGAGAAACTGACACCCGCTAGTCACCTGTGTGCAAAGCATGGCGGTAAAACCAGTCTCGCGTAAGCGTACGCGTAATGTCGGTCCGAGCCGCTTCATCCAACAATACCGCCGAACCAAAGTGTGACATGTTGGTAAGCAGTATGACTTGTATCGCCCACAACTCACTTGTGTTCTACTCGTGCATATAACATCTACGCATAAACCTGGCTCTGATGCCACGGTTGGGGAACGTAGTAATTTCAAAAAAATTCCTATGCACACGCAGGATCATGGTGATGCATAGCAACAAGAGGGGAGAGTGTGTCAACGTACCCTCGTAGAACGAAAGAGGAAGCGTTAGCACAATGCGGTTTGATGTAGTCATACGTCTTCACAATCCAACCGATCCAAGTACCGAACGCACGGCACCTCCGAGTTCAGCACATGTTCAACTCGACGACGTCCCGCGAACTCCGATCTAGCAGAGCTTCGCCGGAGAGTTTCGTCAACACGACGGCGTGATGACGGTGATGATGTTGCTACCGACGCAGGGCTTCGCCTAAGCACCGTTACGATATGATCGAGGTGGATTATGGTGGAGGGGGCACCGCACATGGCTGGGAGAGATCAACAGATCAACTTGTGTGTCTTGGGGTGCCCCCTGCCCCGTATATAAAGGAGCAAGGGGGAAGGCCGGCCGGCCCTTGCAGGGCGCGCCAGGAGGAGGAGTCCTCCTCCTAGTGGGAGTAGGACTCCCCTTTCCTAGTCCCACTAGGAGGGGGAAGGAAGGAGAGGGGAGGAGAAGGAAAGAGGGGGCGCAGCCCCTCCCCTAGTCCAATTCGGACTAGGCCCATGGGGGGGGGGGTGCGGCCAGCCCTCGTGGCTTCTCCTCTTTTTCCCCTAAAGCCCACTAAGGCCCATATGTACTCCCGTATTCCCGTAACTCCTCCGGTACTCCGAAAAATAACCGAATCACTCGGAACCTTTCCGATGCCCGAATATAGTCGTCCAATATATCGATCTTTACGTCTCGACCATTTTAAGACTCCTTGTCATGTCCCCGATCTTATCCGGGACTCCGAACTACCTTCGGTACATCAAAACACATAAACTCATAATATCGATTGTCACCGAACTTTAAGCGTGCGGACCCTACGGGTTCGAGAACTATGTAGACATGACCGAGACACGTCTCCGGTCAATAACCAATAGCGGAACCTGGATGCTCATATTGGCTCCCACATATTCTACGAAGATCTTTATCGGTCAAACCGCATAACAACATACGTTGTTTCCTTTGTCATCGGTATGTTACTTGCCCGAGATTCGATCGTTGGTATCTCAATACCTAGTTCAATATCGTTACCGGCAAGTCTCTTTACTCGTTCCGTAATACATCATCCCGCAACTAACTCATTAGTTACAATGCTTGCAAGGCTTATAGTGATGTGTATTACCCAGTGGGCCCAGAGATACCTCTCCGACAATCGAAGTGACAAATCCTAATCTCGAAATACGCGAACTCAACAAGTACCTTCGGAGACACCTGTAGAGCACCTTTATAATCACCCAGTTACGTTGTGACGTTTGGTAGCACACAAAGTGTTCCTCCGGTAAACGGGAGTTGCATAATCTCATAGTCATAGGAACATGTATAAGTTATGAAGAAAGCAATAGCAACATACTAAACGATCAAGTGCTAAGCTAACGGAATGGGTCAAGTCAATCACATCATTCTCTAATGATGTGATCCCGTTGATCAAATGACAACTCATGTCTATGGCTAGGAAACTTAACCATCTTTGATCCAACGAGCTAGTCAATTAGAGGCATACTGGTGACACTATGTTTGTCTATGTATTCACCCATGTACTAAGTTTCCGGTTAATACAATTCTAGCATGAATAATAAACATTTATCATGAAATAAGGAAATAAATAATAACTTTATTATTGCCTCTAGGGCATATTTCCTTTAATAACCGCCAAGAGGATTGACAACCTCTTGTTTGCGTTGGGTGCAAGTACTTGATTTTGTGTGTGTAGGTGCTGCTAACGAGATTCTGTGTGGATCTCTTAATGGATTGATAATCTTGGTTCTTAACTGAGTCAAATACTTATCTCTACTGTACTGCATCATCCTCTCCTCTTGGAGGAAATCCCAACGCAGCTCACAGTAACAGGCGCCAGAGCGGAAGTACCGTCTCAAGCAGTAGTACCGTTAAGCAGCAGCGGTACTACCCTGAATTACTGGAGGGATAATCGCGAAACCCACGGTAGTGCCCGCGGCACACCTGTGGAAGTACCGCTCAAGCAGTACTACCACGTTGTGCAAGCGGTACTACCGTGAATTACCTAAGCCCTAAAAGAGAACCTAGCGGAAGTCACCGCGGTACTACCATGGGTACCAGCGGTACTACCGCTTGGTCTCTGCCAGTAAGACTAAGGCACAACAGATGTATGCTCCAAAGTTGGGGGAGGATATGTGGGTGCATTTAGTTTGTGTACGTGTTGATTTCACCAATACCTTTCAATGCGGATCCGCTTACGGATTTCCAATGACTCAAGTCAAGGAAAATAAACGCCAGAAAACCCGTCTTCACTTTTTCTTCATCCGAGGGGAAATAAATAGTCTTGTGCCATATATGTGAATATCTAAAATGCTCAATGCACACGGTTAGTCCGCAAAGCGCATGGTCATCAACACCAAAACCACTAAGAGGGAGACATGCCCTAACAGCTGGCGAGTGGGGGTGAACAGGATCATGGCCTGAAGCGGTGTTGTTTTACCCTACTTTGTCTATTTACAACACAATGTTGTGGCCTTCTTCTTTTGTGTTAGGATGATCGCTGGAATGTTATACCTTGCCGTGACGGTTTGAAGAGCCATCTTATAAATTATTGCTTGTTATTTCCTGGGTGCTTCGTCTCGTGTTGTTGAGGATCCGACTTGTGGATGCCAAAGATGTGAGAACTGTGTTCGCTTTAGGTATCTGATACGTCTCCAACGTATCTATAATTTTTGATTGTTCCATGCTATTATATATTCTGTTTTGGATGTTTAATGGGCTTATTTATACACTTTTATATTATTTTTGGGACTAACCTATTAACCGGAGGCCCAACCCAAATTGCTGTTTTTTTGCCTATTTCAGTGTTTCGCAGAAAAAGAATATCAAACGGAGTCCAAACGGAATGAAACTTCGGGAACGTGATTTTTGGAACAAACGTGATCCAGAGGACTTGGAGTGACGTCAAGCAACAGACGAGGAGGCCACGAGGTAGGGGCGCGCCCACCCCCACCAGGCGTGCTGTCGTGGAATTGTCACGACAGATGTCCTAGGGTGAGAACTTAGTCGTGAGGCCAGCGCATCTATGTAGTAGCTTAAGAGGGGTTGAGCGGAATCAAGAGACGCAACACAAGACAAGGATTTAGACAGCTTCGGGCCTCGGGAAACATCATCCGGTAATAACCCTACATGTTGTTTGTGGCTAGTTCTCATTATGCTCATGAGGGAGTCGCCGTAAACCGGCTCTCCTCTAGTTGTGTCTAGCCCTAGAGATTGTTTCTTCTTGCTTGTACCTCTTTGGGGAGCCCTGCCCCTCCTTATATAAGTTGAAGGGGCGGGTTACATGTAGAGTCCAACTCGGACTTAAGACTCAACTATTCTGACTTCTCTTCATGGGCTTCTTAACATCTTGGGCTTCATAACGTCTTGGGCTTCATAACGTCTCGGGCTTCATAACCCCTGGCAACCCAGTTATCACCGTCTGCCGGGTTATGACTGGTGCCGGTTTATGATGGTCTGCCGGTTTATGAACTGACTTAACACCTGCCTGATTATCATCTGACTAAACTCCTGCCGGTTTACCACCTGCCTTAACACCTGCCGGTTTACCACCAGCCGGTTTACCGTCTGTCTTAGCCATCTGTCTTAATTGTCCGCCTTAACAGTCCGCCGGTTTACCAAGTCCCAGCCGGTTTACAACTCCGGTTGGGTCATACCGTGGGGTATATCCCCGACATTAGCCCCCAGTTTAATTTGGATTTATCCATGTTAAACTGATCCTGAGCATCTTTAAATCCTTGTCATTTCCTTCTAGAAAATCCGGGTCAATAGGCCAGCTTCATAATCAATTTGCTGACATTGGTTTGTCATAGAGAAATATTGTGAAGAATAACTTCTTTGATTCAGCTCCGAATGCTTAACAAAAATATTGGTCTTTGAAATACTCATCTGATCTTCAGCCGGTTTAAGAATGTAGAACTTGCCGGTTTAAGAATGTAAAACTTTGCCGGTTTAAGAATGTAGAACTTTGCCGGTTTACAAATATTGATGGCACCGGATCATAACTGTTTGTTAACATCAGCTTTTGAAAATATACCTCTTATATGCCTATCACTTGTAGCCCTCAAATCTTAAGAAGGTAACGTAGTAACAGCTTAAGATTTGCTTCAATATGAATGCCACAAGCTTGAAGAAATCCAGGTTGTTCATCTCAATCACTAGTCAGAACTGAGTATTCCACATATGTAGCCCCCAAGTGCCGGGTTGTCATGCTTGCAGCAACCTGGGACTTGTAATTTCCTTATGGTCATAGAAACTTCAACCAGTGTAGCCCCCAAGGGCCGGGTCATTATGCTTGCAGCAACCTGGGACTTGTAATTTCCTTATGGTCATAGAAACTTCAACCAGTGTAGCCCCCAAGGGCCGGGTCATTATGCAAATAATGAGCAGGGACTTTGAAAATATGATCATGTAGGCTTTAACAGCAACGTGTAGCCCCCATGGGCCGGCTTAGTAAGATAATACTGAGTTGGGACTTTATGTATACTTCATTGAAAATAATACCATATGATGTAACCCTCACCATGGGGCTTGAACCCACGTCCACAAGGTTAAGAGCTTTGTGCTTTACCAACTGAGCAGTGGACCCTTCAATATGATGGACGAAAACTTGTGTACCTTGAATTGTTGACAGGAGCAATTGGTAGCCCCCAAGGGCCGGCTCATTATGATATGATGAGTCGGGTCTTCAATAAGACTAGTAAAAATGACTTTGCATTAGCCCCCAAGTGTCATGGTGCATGCTTGCAGCGACATGAGACTTGCATGTAATCTCAATTTGAATAATGTAGCCCCCAAGTGCCGGGTTGTAAGCCTGCAGCGACTCGGGACTATTCCTTCCATTGTAGAATAAATCATATCCTTTGATAAAATAATAGCCATTATGCTAAAGCGACTTTGAAAACCTCAATAATACCGGTTATTAATAACCATAAAAATCCAGCCATGTTGGCTATTCAAGATAATATAATCCGGTATGAAAACCTTATTCATTCAATATCATAATGAAAATTCAGCCAAGTTTGGCTATTCGAATAATATAACCCAATGATTTATAAGCGCATGATTCCAATGGCGCAATCCAAATATATACTGGCAACTTATAGTCCAAAGCCAGGCCGGTTTAATAAACACCGGATAATTTATCATCATGCTTTATTCAACCTGTTTCTGCATACAACAAGTTTAAAGTGTCCTGGCGGTTTACCGCCGGACGGGTCATAATGCCCAACATATAACCTGGGTTGATAACCAAGGCTGCCCTTAAAAATAATCAATGATGAAATATATCATACCTGTGACATTAAATCACATCACTGGTTGGCCAACTTTATTATAATAAAAGGTGATAACCCCAATCTTGAGTACTGGTAACTCCTTCCATATTGCGCCGGTTTATGATAAAACCGTACCGGGTTGTGATAAACACCGGATTAACCATATATAATACTGGCGACTTGTAGTCAAAACCAGACCGGGTTGATAATCTCCGGATCATGACTGATCATATACTGACAACTTGTAGTTGACAACCTAACCGGGTTGATAAACACCGGTTTGAAAACATCACAAATCTTATCAAAAGAAAGAGAAACTTAGCAAAAGGAAAATAAAATCGTTGTAGTCGAGGCTTTTCACAGGCTGCCAGGCCCTAAATTCGAGAGCAAAGAATCCCCAAGCAACATTGTGAGCTGTGCTCAGTGGGTGCCTATGTTTGAGCTGTTGTTTTACAACACTCTCTTTGGCCCCGGATTGATGTGGCGTTGAGCCAATCAAGAGGTGTGACTGTGGTTCGGATACGACCAAGCCCCCAAGTGATGTTGTGGCATTGCGCCGATCAAGAGGTGTAGCTATGGTTCGGGTACGACCAAGCCCCCAAGTGATGTTGTGGCATTACGCAGATCAAGAGGTGTAGCTATGGTTCGGATACGACCAAGCCCCCAAGTGATGTTGTGGCATTGCGCCGATCAAGAGGTGTAGATATGGTTCGGATACGACCAAGCCCCCAAGTTACCCTTCTGGTGGTATTTCGCCGATCAAGAGGTGTAGCTATGGTTCGGATACGACCAAGCCCCCAAGTGACCCTTCTGGTGGCATTTCGCCGATCAAGAGGTGTAGCTATGGTTCGAATATGACCAAGCCCCCAAGTGACCAATAAGATAAGCCCATAAGGCAGGATACTCACGTTTGAACCGCGCATCATGGCAATAGGTCCTCTTCGGCAACCTTTAACTTTTCACAAGAGATCAATTCTTCTTGAACCGGATATTGAGAGCTTCAGAGCTTTGTGGGAGACAGATTTTCCCTTGAACCGGATTTTAAACCGGAATCTTTCTTTTTAAGCCGGAAATTTTCTGACGGCCTTTAAATTTGCACCAATATGGCGATTTAGGGTCCTGCATGAGATAACTTTGCAAGCCGGAGTAATTGCTATTTTAAAGAAAGCAATATATAATATAAAAATATACTAGATTGATTTCACCTGATATGTTAGACCAGAAATTATCCACCGCGGAGTTGATGATCACCCCGGTAAAGCTGATTTATTGTCCAATCGCGCGTAGTTGCGTTGTACCCGAGCAGTGACTCACTTGCACTTAATAAACAGCTCATGCAGATGGTGCAGACAACTGCTGATAATATAGACCGGATCACATGGTGGCGGTTTGCACATGTCCATTGGACAACTTGCATGGGCGGGTGTAACCCTGAGGTGCTGATATAGATTGGTCCTGCATATAAAAATATACAAACCAACGTAATTGTTCTTTGAAAATAACAATATCTGTCAAATTAAATAAACTTGAATGAATATCACCTGATTTTTTATCGGATGCTGACACTTAATAATGTTTGAACATAGTCCAACGCAGATGTATGTTATGATCTGATGTAGCACTGCCTCGTATATGTCTGGGTATACAGACTGAAATATCAAATGTTGAAGTCTGTGCTATCCTTCATATTCTAGCACTTGATCATGTGGTCTTCCACACTTGATTTAGTACTTGGTCCACGTGATGTTGCTATCCACTCAGGTTGAATCTTTTCAACAAGTGCATGGGTCCTGCCTTGAAAACTGACCCGCCTATGACTGATGATCGTACAGCCTGAACCCGTGCAAGTCTCGCTTATGGCAAACTGTGGCTCTTGCAAGGTCAGATCACACTAGGTGCAGACAGAACCTTTGATAACTGACAGCGTTTTAGGAGCTGAACCGATCTGACACCCTTTTCTCCCAATCTTCAGCACCAGAGGCTAAACTTTTGTATTTTGTTTCAGAACACGCTGATGTATCAACGAAAAGGCCTTTCGCCTTGTAGAAGCACTAGCACATCAATCCAACTGTGCACCTGCCATCAGCAACGATCAGATGTACTCATAGGGGCGGCTCGTGGCGGCTCAAACCGGACCGGGTTAGGGGACACGGAACTGTCTCGAGGTACGCCTACAGCAGCAGCGGGTCAAAGCGACATGAGGCTTGCTCGAGGTGGCTTATTACACGGCCAGGAAAGGCAGCGGCGGTTTAGGCGAGGACCACGGCGGTTTAAACGAGGACCACGGCGGTTTAGGCAACGGCGGCTCAGCGAAGTAACAATCCGGCTCAGCCAAGGCCATGGTAATAGCAAGTCGCGACTCACCGGAGAAGCAGCAATTTAGCAAGGCGGAACAGAAGGCGACGCCTGCAGCACAGCCAGAAGACAGAGCCAAACTTTGACGCAGAAATTAGGCCAACTTGGCGTGATTTGTCAGAGGCAATTTAGAAGCAGGCGACTGAGGTTGTAACCGGCTTGGCGGAGGCGGGTTGCGACCCGGGGTGCGGCGGCTCAGGTCACCGGGAGGCGGCAGAAACAGCAGCTCGGAGGCGGGCCGCGGCGTGAAGGGAGCGACGCAGCAACCCGGTGGAAGTGAGCCGGTTAAAGCGGTGCGATAAAGCTGGCCCTCGGACGGTGGCGGCTCACAGGGCGAGGCAGCGGAGGCGGAGACCGGCGACCTGCCTCATGGTTCACGGAAATGGCGAAGCAGGCGGCAAAGTAATGACCGCGACGGCGATTTGAAGCAAGGCACCGTGACCGGTTCGGGGCGCGGCAGCAGAATTGGGCATCTCGAGGCCGCGGTGCTGGCGGTTCGTCATAGCAGAGGAGGCGACGACAACTGCGGCAGGCCATGGTTGCAGAGGCAACGGCAGGCCTCGGCGGCAGCGCACGACGGAGGTGGCGCGACAACGGCTCAGATACAACTTAAGTTCTCGCAGAGGCGACTCGGAGTCGCGGCTACTTGAAGCTCTGGCAGAGGCAAAACCAGCCAGTGGCGGAGGCGGAGATTGGAGATGGCCTGGGATGTTCGAGGTGTACGTCCGACTCGTAGTGAGATACAATAGTTCAATGATGCAGCAGCTCGAACGTGTCGGCGGTGGTAGCTCAAGGTGGCTCGGCGAAGGCCCACGGCGGCCGTTCGAGATGGCAGTTAATCTGGCGAAGGCGGTTTGGAGGCGAGCGGAAGTCAGGCTGGCGGCTTGTGGCGTGGCTGGTAAGGGCGGCTCTCTGCCGAGGCCTGACGGGATGGCGACTTTCGAACTGAGGTGACAGGCAACGCGAGCCCGGGCTCAAGGCCGCGGCGGCTCAGTTACGAGGCGGCTGGCGGAGGTGACTCATCGGCGACTCACGGCCAGGATTGAAGCGGAGAGCGGCGGGGGTGGATGAGGCGGTTTAGACCGGCGCGTCCAAGATGACCCGGCGCCGGCGCGCTGTCAGTGAGGCGAACGGGACCGGTTCACGAGGCTCGGGAGCCGACCACACTGGAGCGGAGGGCGGCCGAAGCGCGCGGCTGCGGAGGCGAAGTACGGCAGCGAGGGGCCGTGGCGGTTTAGGCAGATGGCGGCTCGGCTCCGCTGCTGCTGAGGGGGGAGCCACGGCGCGGTAGGAGAAGCGCTGGCGAGTCAACGGCGACGACCGGCCCGGCGGCGTAGCGGCTCGGAACAAGCGGGCGGTTCAAGGGCGCAGGCACAGTCGATGGATCAGTCCGGGTTCCGGACGGCTCTATTTCCTTTCCTTGACTCTTTCCTTGACTTTGATTTTTTTACTCCAATTTGCTGCAGTACGTCCGGCCCTCCGATCCGGCTTAGTTCCGATGTCTATCTTGTTGTCAATTCGGTTTCGCCAGATCATCCAGACGTAGAGGCGCGTACTGCTGTATAACTCCAACTTTAATCCAAAAGCAATGATTTGTCGGCTCTGCCTATGGCTATCCCATGCCGGTTTATCCTGTGTGATTTCCTCTGTGCCGGTTCAACTTATTATCACGAGCTTCTCGATCCCTCGGAGAGATCCCTCCAAGAATTCAACACCACCGTGCGCAGGCCCCACGGTGGGCACCAACTGTCGTGGAATTGTCACGGCAGATGTCCTAGGGTGAGGACTTAGTCGTGAGGCCAGCGCATCTATGTAGTAGCTTAAGAGGGGTTGAGCGGAATCGAGAGACGCAACACAAGACAAGGATTTAGACAGCTTCGGGCCCCGGGAAACATCATCCGGTAATAACGCTACATGCTGTTTGTGGCTAGGTCTCATTATGCTCATGAGGGAGTCGCCGTAAACCGGCTCTCCTCTAGTTGTGTCTAGCCCTAGAGATTGTTTCTTCTTGCTTGTCCCTCTTTGGGGAGCCCTGCCCCTCCTTATATAAGTTGAAGGGGCGGGTTACATGTAGAGTCCAACTCGGACTTAAGACTCAACTATTCTGACTTCTCTTCATGGGCTTCTTAACATCTTGGGCTTCATAACGTCTCGGGCTTCATAACGTCTCGGGCTTCATAACCCCTGGCAACCCAGTTGTCACCGTCTGCCGGGTTATGACTGGTGCCGGTTTATGATGGTCTGCCGGTTTATGAACTGACTTAACACCTGCCTGATTATCATCTGACTGAACACCTGCCGGTTTACCACCTGCCTTAACACCTGCTGGTTTACCACCAGCCGGTTTACCGTCTGTCTTAGCCATCTGTCTTAACTGTCCGCCTTAACTGTCTGCTGGTTTACCAAGTCCCAGCCGGTTTACAACTCTGGCCGGGTCATACCGTGGGGTATATCCCCGACACGCGCCCTCCACCCTCGTGGGCCCCTTGTGGCTCCACCGACCTACTCTTCCTCCTATATATACCTACGTACCCCCAAACCATCAGAAGCGACCACGAAAACCTAATTCCATCGCCGCAACCGTCTGTACCCGTGAGATCCCATCTTGGGGCCTTTTTCGGCGTCCTGCTGGAGGGGGCATTGATCATGGAGGGCTTCTACATCAACACCATAGCCTCTCCGATGATGTGTGAGTAGTTTACCTCAGACCTTCGGGTCCATAGTTATTAGCTAGATGGCTTCTTCTCTCTCTTTGGATCTAAATACAAAGTTCTCCTCGATTCTCTTGGAGATCTATTCGGTGTAATCTTCTTTTGCGGTGTGTTTGTCGAGATCCGATGAATTGTGGGTTTATGCAAGATTATCTATGAACAATATTTGAATCTTCTTTGAATTCTTTTATGTATGATTGGTTATCTTTGCAAGTCTCTTCGAATTATTAGTTTCGTTTGGCCTACTAGATTGATCTTTCTTGCAATGGGAGAAGTGCTTAGCTTTGGGTTCAATCTTGCGGTGTCCTTTCCCAGTGACAGCTGGGCAGCAAGGCATGTATTGTATTGTTGCCATCGAGGATAAAAAGATGGGGTTTATATCATATTGCATGAGTTTATCCCTCTACATCATGTCATCTTGCTTAAAGTGTTACTCCGTTCTTATGAACTTAATACTCTAGATGCATGCTGTATAGCGGTCGATGTGTGGAGTAATAGTAGTATATGCAGGCAGGAGTCGGTCCACTTGTCACGGATGTGATGCCTATATACATGATCATACCTAGATATTCTCATAACTATGCTCAATTCTATCAATTGCTTGACAGTAATTTGTTCACCCACCGTAATACTTATGCTATCTTGAGAGAAGCCACAAGTGAAACCTATGGCCCCCGGGTCTATTTTCCATCATATTAATCTCCCGTTATTTCCATTAATGTTTACTTGCTTTCTTTACTTTTACTATTTATCATAAAAACACCAAAAATATTATCTTATCATCTCTATCAGATCTCACTCTCGTAAGTGACCGTGAAGGGATTGACAACCCCTTTATCGCGTTGGTTGTGAGGTTCTTATTTGTTTGTGTAGGTGCGTGGGACTCGAGCGTAGTCTCCTACTGGATTGATACCTTGGTTCTCAAAAACTGAGGGAAATACTTACCCTACTTTACTGCATCACCCTTTCCTCTTCAAGGGAAAACCAACGCAGTGCTCAAGAGGTAGCAAGAAGCATTTCTGGCGCCGTTGCTGGGGAGGTGTGCACCAAGTCAAGTCAAGATTTGCTCTCCCGTCAACAAGCCATTTCTGGCGTCGTTGCCTGGGAGTCTACGCATAAGTCAAGACATACCAAGTACCCATCACAAACTCTTATCCCTCGCATTATATTATGTGCCTGTAACATCCCAAATTTTCAATTTGGAATGTTATACATAGATCATCATTGCATAGCATATTTTATTGCATTTTGGCAAATCCTCGATAAATCCTAAGCAACTCAAGGACCCTCGGAGAGAGTTGGGGATTTTCCCGGTTTATCATATTTGATTTTCATCAAATAATAAAACGAGGATTTTGGTTTTAATTATTTTCCCTCCGGAAAAATATTTCACGTTAAAATAAATGAGAGGAGAAAATATGACTTCTCCAAAACAATTGAAATATTGGAGGAAAAATATTAAAATCATATATTGGATTTTATTCGGATTTTATTTGCAATTCTAATTGCATTAAAAAAATTGCACGTTTTCAAAACTGCATTTTTGTGTCAAAAAATGTTCACCTTGTTCTAATTATTTTAATTAGATGGGGAAAATTTGTTTTATCATTTTTGGATTTTGATTTATTTTTCTGTGATTTTTTTAGATTCGGCGGAATATTTAAAAAAAATCCACCGCGCCCGACCGGGCCGAGGCCCAGCCGAGCCGGCCGGCCCACCCCGCGCCCCGTCTCCCTCCTGGAGACCGAGGCGAGCACGGCCGCCGCCGCCGAGTCCCGCTCGCCTATGCCTCCCCGGCGCCCCCTTCCCCAAGCCGGCGAAGCCCCCCTCCTTAAATACCCCCCACCCCGCCGCCTCTCTCCACCGCGCCGCCGCCCCAAGACGCCGCCGCCGGAGCCCGTGCGTCGCCGCCCCAAGCCCCCACCGCACCCCGCCGCCCTCGCCGACCCCGCCGGAGCCCCAAGCTGCCCCGCCGGAGCTCGTCCCGACGAGGTACCGAGCCGCCGCCGCTTGCCGGTTTTTCTTAAAAAAAACCGTTCGTTTTTTTCTCTAAACCCTAGATCGATTTTATTATTTAGTGAATGTTCCCCGATCCGTTCATTTTAATGAACGTGTTCGTCGGATTTTCGCTGTTAACGAACGTTCGTTCGTTTAACCGTTCGTCAGTTTTCTTTTTCGTCGGATTTTTTCCGCGATTATTCTAGATCTCGATTTCAGATCAGATCTTCGTTTTCGTTTAACTTTTCGCTCGTTTATCGGAATCAGGCGATTCAAGCGCCTAGAGTTTCGTCTCGAAATTCTCTTTCCGTTTAACCTACTCAAACAAGTTTTTGCTACTGTAAAATTTGACCTAGATCCAGATTAGTAAACGAAGCTTGTTTCTTTCGCCATTTGACTTTCGTTGCTTCGTTCGAGTTGATTATTTTTGCAAACTGAAGTTCTTAAGTTGAACCTTCTGGTTGGATCTTTCATTTGAGTTTTACCTGTGCATTAGATGAGTACTTATTGTTTGCTTGTTTGTTTGCGATAGAGTACCCGGAGTGCGCCGCTTGTTACTTCGAATCTCTAGGTTTCGCGGATCATCAGCAAGGCAAGTAACACTTTGATCATACTTTTCCATACCCAGTTTTTATTGCATTAGATCAATCCCCAAACATTGCATGGTTAGGATCTAATTAAACTATGGGTATTGGGATGTAGTTGAGGTAGTACCTATTACCTGTGTTATTTATCAAACCCTTGGGAGTTCCTTCTACGTTTGCTATTATATTGCCATGCTATGCTCGTAGACGTGGATTGGGTTTGAGAGATATTCATGACAGATGTGAGATTGTTAATTAATGGTTTACTTAAGGTGGCAACTAAAACTCACATCTGGGTGGATTGAGGCACCTGGGGAACCCAGTGCTGCCTGTATTTTTGGATATCCCGGGGTACCCGTGTGATCATCCTATGGACCGCCACCCAGGCTCAAAGGGATCATAAGATTATTCATGCTAGAAACTTCCGTGTGCAGCCACAAGCTATTATGGGCTCTAGCATAGTTGAGTAGGTTACATGATCTCTTGAAGAGGTGGGCTAGCAGATGTAGGGGAAAGTAGGTGTAACTGTCCACCCGGAGTAAAGGGTGATTGTTTCTGAAAGACTGTGTCTCGGTCATCCGTTTCTCAAACATCATGTAGTGCGAGAAGCAAGCGGAGGCGATCGAGTCTTGTGGGGAAAAGTGCACAAACCTCTGCAGAGTGTACAAACTAATCATGGTTAGCCGTGTCCTCGGTTACGGACAACTTGAGTATCTAGTACTTGGATTATCATGTGAATCTCATCACCATGTTACTTTAATTAATTTTGTTGGGTTAATGACGACACTTAATTGGGATTGAGTTGGAGGTACCTTCTCAATGTTTAACAACCACCATGATAGTTAAACATAACTTATTCCTTTGCAGTAGGGAAAAATTGGCTTTTCGCAAAACTATACCATAGAGCTTTCCACCAGCCATATATGCATGTAGTATAGCATTGTTACGTTCATTATTCTCTATATGTTATATTGCCAGCATATTCCATGTGCTGACCCGTTTTCGGGCTGCAACGTTTCATGTTGCAGACTTTTCAGACGATGAGTAAGGTGCCTTAGGTCGTGGTCTTATACTCAGTGATGCCGTTGGAGTTGATGGACTCACTTATCTTCCAAGTCTTCCGTTGTTATCGTATTTAGATGGCCTTAAGCCATAGTTATCATACTTATTCTCTTTTGAGATATTTGATGTAATAAGTGTGTGATTGCTACTCTGCTATAAATCCTCCATTTGTACTGTGCGTGTCAGCATTACTGATCCAGGGATGACACTGGTGCACAGCAGCACAGACTATTTGAGGTCTGGTCGCTACAGTGCCATTTGCCTCTCGTTTTCCTCTCCCCCACTTCACCCTTGCCGTTTTATTCGCCCTTTTTCCGTTCGCCTTGATGTCTTTCTTGTCTCGTTTTCTCGTTTGGTTGAAATAGTTGAGTATTTATTCCTAAACGGAGAAGCTAAGATCTATAGATCCTCATCCGCTTGCTAATCTTTTTAAGAGATCCAATTATGATGAACTAATTGCTAGTGAGTTTTGTGCACTAGATTATCTTTATGAAGTTTTGCTTGAAATTTGTGAATCTGAAAATTGTGATGAAGAAATTTATGAAGAGATTCACGATAGTTCCTTGAATAAAAAGCATGATTGCAATAATTTTATTATAAATTCTCTGATGTCAATTGTGCTAATATTATGCAAAACCCTAAGCTTGGGGATGCTAGTTTTGCTATGTCTACTACTTGTTGCAATGATCATGATTGGGGTGATTTTTCTTAGGATCTTGAAATTTATTTAAGCCCATGATGATATAAAATAGTATTGAAAGTGGGTTTGGAAGAGTGTCAGCTTTAGATCCCACATATTTGGATTTTGATCAATCTTATGAAGTTTTGATACAAGTGGGTTTGGAGAGGTCATGACTTTAGCTAATGTTAATCCCGCACTATTTTGGGAAGAGTGTCAACTTTGCATACATGTGGATCATGTTAAGCATATGTTTTTTGTGATAGCTATATTGTTGAATTTGCTTATGAACCTACATGTAATTATATTATGAGAGAGGAAAATATGGTTTAGAGAAATTTTCATGTTACTAAATTACCTCTCGTTATGTTGAGATTGCTATTGTTTCTTTCCGCTTCCTTGCATATGCTAGTTTTTGCTTACTATGATAATTTGTTTTCCTATAAGATGCCTATGCATAGGAAGTATGTTATACTTAGATGTGTTTGTCATGTTTTTCATGATGCTCCCTTTGTGCTTCAATTCTTGTCTTTCATGTGAGCATCATCGAAATCTCAATGCCTAGCTAAAAGGCTTTAAAGAAAAGTGCTTGTTGGGAGGCAACCCAATATATTTCCTTTCTTTTGTTGAATAAATATTTGATCTAGCCTCTGGTTAGATTTGTTTTTGTGTTTTAATTAGTGTTTGTGCCAAGTTAAACCTATAGGATCTTCTTGGATGATAGTTATTTGATCTTGCTGAAAATTCCAGAAACTTTCTGTTCACGAAAATAATTGTTAAAAATCACCAGAACGTGATAAAATACTGATTCCAATTGCAGAAGATCACTAAACAAATTTTTTAGGTCGTCCTATTTTGGCAGAATTTTTAGAGTTCCAGAAGTTTGCATTAGTTACAGATTACTACAGACTGTTCTGTTTTTCACAGATTCTGTTTTTCGTGTGTTGTTTGCTTATTTTGATGAATCTATGGCTAGTAAAATAGTTTATAAACCATAGAGAAGTTGGAATACAGTAGGTTTAACACCATTATAAATAAAGAATGAGTTCAATACAGTAACTTGAAGTGGTGTTTTGTTTTCTTTCGCTAACGGAGCTCATGAGATTTTCTGTTAAGTTTTGTGTTGTGAAGTTTTCAAGTTTTGGGTAAAAGATTTGATGGATTATGGAACAAGGAGTGGCAAGAGCCTGAGCTTGGGGATGACCAAGGAACCCCAAGGTAAAATCAAGGACACCAAAAAGCCAAAGCTTGGGGATGCCCCGGAAGGCATCCCCTCTTTCGTCCTCAACCATCGGTAATTTACTTGGAGCTATATTTTTATTCACCACATGATATGTGTTTTGCTTGGAGCGTCTTGTATGGTTTGAGTCTTTGTTTGTTAGTTTGCCACAATCATCCTTTCTGTACACACCTTTTGAGACAGACACACATGATTCAGAATTTGTTAGAATACTCTATGTGCTTCACTTATATCTTTTGAGCTATATAGTTTTTGCTCTAGTGCTTCACTTATATCTTTTAGAGCACGACGGTGGTTGTATTTTATAGAAATTGTTGAAATCTCATGCTTCACTTATATTATTTTGAGAGCCTTAAACAGCATGGTAATTTGCTTTAATTGTGAAATTAATCTACCATATTGAGTTCATTGAATATCATGAGAAGTTAGATACTTGATAAGTGTTTTGAGATATAAAGGTGGTAATATTAGAGTGTGCTAGTTGAGTAATTGTGAAATTGAAAAATACTTGTGTTAAATTTGGCAAGTCCCGTAGCATGCACGTATGGTAAAAGTTGTCTAACAATTTTGACACATAGGTGTTCTTTTACTGCTTTCCTTATGAGTGGCGGTCGGGGACGAGCGATGGTTTTTTCCTACCAATCTATCCCCCTAGGGGCATGCGTAGTAGTACTTTGCTTCGAGGGCTAATAAACTTTTGCAATAAGTATATGAGTTCTTTATGACTAATGTGAGTCCATGGATTATACGCACTCTCAACCTTCCACAATTTTCTAGCCTCTATGGTACCGCGCATTGCCCTTTCTCACCTTGAGAGTTGGTGCAAACTTCGCGGGTGCATCCAAACCCCGTGATATGATACACTCTATCACACATAAGCCTCCTTATATCTTCCTCAAAACAGCCACCATACCTACCTATCATGGCATTTCCATAGCCATTCCGAGATATATTGCCATGCAACTTTCCACCGTTCCGTTTATTATGACACGCTTCATCATTGTCATATTGCTTTGCATGATCATGTAGTTGACATCGTATTTTGTAGCAAAGCCACTATTCATAATTTTTTCATACATGTCACTCTTGATTCATCGCATATCCCGGTACACCGCCGGAGGCATTCACATAGAGTCATATTTTGTTCTAAGTATTGAGTTGTAATTGTTGAGTTGTAAATAATAAAAGTGTGATGATCATCATTATTAGAGCATTGTACCATGTGAGGAAAGGATGATGGAGACTATGATTCCCCCACAAGTCGGGATGAGATTCCGGACTAAAAAAAAGAGGCCAAAGAAAAAAAAGGCCCAAAAAGTTGAGAGAAAAAGAGAGAAGGGACAATGTTACTATCCTTTTTCCACACGTGTGCTTCAAAATAGCACTGTGATCTTCATGATAGAGAGTCTCCTATGTTGTCACTTTCATATACTAGTGGGAATTTTTCATTATAGAACTTGGCTTGTATATTCCAATGATGGGCTTCCTCAAAATGCCCTAGGTCTTCGTGAGCAAGCAAGTTGGATGCACACCCACTTAGTTTCTTTTGTTGAGCTTTCATATATTTATAGCTCTAGTGTATCCGTTGCATGGCAATCCCTACTCCTCTCATTGACATCAATTGATGGGCATCTCCATAGCCTATTGATTAGCCGCGTCAATGTGAGACTTTCTACCTTTTTTCTTCTCTCATAACCCCCGTCATTATACCTTACTCCACCCATAGTGCTATATCCATGGCTTGCGCTCATGTATTGCGTAAGAGTTGAAAAGGCTAAAGCGCGTTAAAAGTATGAACCAATTGCTCGGCTTGTCATCGGGGTTATGCATGATGAGAACGTTTGTGTGACAATATTGAAACATAGCCTACCTATATGATTTTGTAGGGATAAGCTTTCTTTGGCTATGTTATTTTGATAAGACATAATTGCTTGGTTAGCATGTTTGAAGTATTATTGTTTTTATGTCAACATTAAACTTTTATCTTGGATCTTTCGGATGTTAATATTCATGCCACAATAAAAAGATTTACATTAAGAATTATGCTAAGAAGCATTCCACATCAAAAATTCTGTTTTTATCATTTACCTACTCGAGGACGAGCAGGAATTAAGCTTGGGGATGCTTGATACGTCTCCAACGTATCTATAATTTTTGATTGTTCCATGCTATTATATATTCTGTTTTGGATGTTTAATGGGCTTATTTATATACTTTTATATTATTTTTGGAACCAACCTATTAACCGGAGGCCCAGCCCAAATTGCTGTTTTTTGCCTATTTCAGTGTTTCGCAGAAAAAAAACATCAAACGGAGTCCAAACTGAATGAAACCTTCGGGAACGTGATTTTTGGAACAAACGTGATCCAGAGGACTTGGAGTGGACGTCAAGCAAGAGACGAGGAGGCCATGAGGTAGGGGGGCGCGCCCACCCCCACCAGGCGCGCCCTCCACCCTCGTGGGCCCTGAGGGAGTCCTGGACTAAGGGGTCCTCGGGCGTCCGACCTGTTATCCATGGGCCGGACTGATGGGCTGTGAAGATACGAAGGCCGAAGACAATACCCGTGTCCGGATTGGACTCTACTTGGCATGGAAGGCAAGCTAGGCGACCTAATATGAAGATTTCCTCCTATGTAACCGACCTCATGTAACCCTAGATCTCTCCAGTGTCTATATAAACTGGAGAGCATAGTCCGGATAGGACAGATATTCATTACCATATACTCATAGGCTAGACTTCTAGGGTTTAGCCATTACGATCTCGTGGTAGATCAACTCTTGTAACACTCATATTCATCAAGATCAATCAAGCAGGAAGTAGGGTATTACCTCCATAGAGAGGGCCCGAACCTGGGTAAACATCGTGTCCCCCGCCTCCTGTTACCATCGATCCTAGACGCACAGTTCGGGACCCCCTACCCGAGATCCGCTGGTTCTGACACCGACATTGGTGCTTTCATTAAGAGTTCCACTGTGTCATCGACGAAAGGTTTGATGGCCCATTCAATCTATTGGAAATATGCCCTAGAGGCAATAATAAAATGGTTATTATTATATTTCCTTGTTCATGATAATTGTCTATTGTTCATGCTATAATTATATTGACCGAAAACCGTAATACATGTGTGAATACATAGACCACAACATGTCCCTAGTAAGCCTCTAGTTGACTAGCTCGTTGATCAATAGATGGTCATGGTTTCCTGACCATGGACATTGGATGTCGTTGATAACGGGATCACATCATTAGGAGAATGATGTGATGGACAAGACCCAATCCTAAGCATAGCACAAGATCGTGCAGTTCGTTTGCTAGAGCTTTTCTAATGTCAAGTATCTTTTCCTTAGACCATGAGATTGTGCAACTCCCGGATACTGAAGGAGTGCTTTGGGTGCATCAAATGTCATGACGTAACTGGGTGACTATAAAGGTGCACTACAGGTATCTCCGAAAGTGTCTGTTGGGTTGGCACAAATTGAGACTGGGATTTGTCACTCCGTATGACGGAGAGGTATCTCTGGGCCCACTCGGTAATGCATCATCATAATGAGCTCAATGTGACTAAGGAGTTAGCCACGGGATCATGCGTTACGAAACGAGTAAAGTGACTTGCCGGTAACGAGATTGAATGAGGTATGGGGATACCGACGATCGAATCTCGGGCAAGTAACATACCGATAGACAAAGGGAATTGAATATGGGATTGATTGAATCCCAAACATCGTGGTTCATCCGATGAGATCATCGTGGAACGTGTGGGAGCCAATATGGGTATCCAGATCCCGCTATTGGTTATTGGCCGGAGAGATGTCTCGGTCATGTCTGCATGGTTCCCGAACCCGTAGGGTCTACACACTTAAGGTTCGGTGACGCTAGAGTTGTTATGGGAAATACTATGTAGTTACCGAAGGTTGTTCGGAGTCCCGGATGAGATCCCGGACGTGACGAGGAACTCCGGAATGGTCCGGAGGTGAAGATCGATATATTGGACGAAGGGTATTGGAGTCCGGAATTGTTCCGGGGGTACCGGGTGACGACCAGCGTGTCCGAAAGGGGTTTCGGAGGCCCCGGCAAGCGTTGGGGGGCCTTATGGGCCAAGGGGAGGGGGCACATCAGCCCACTAAGGGGCTGTGCGCCCCTCCCACCCCATCTCACGTAACGTGGAGAGGTGGGGGCGCCTCCCCTAGGGCAGCCACCCCTCCCGGCTTGGGGGGCAAGTTTCCTAGGGGTGGGGGCGCCCAAACCCATCTAGGGTTTCCCCTGTGGCCGCCGCCCCTCCACTAGGGAAACCCTAGGGCGCCTCCTCCTCCCCCTTCTTCCCCCTATATATAGTGAGGGAGAGAGAGGGCAGCCGCACCCCTTCCCTGGCGCAGCCCTCTCCTCCTCCAACACCTCCTCCTCCTCCATAGTGCTTGGCGAAGCCCTGCCGGAGAACCACGAGCTCCACCACCACCACATCGTCGTGCTGCCGGAGCTTTCCCTCAACTTCTCCTCTCCCCTTGCTGGATCAAGAAGGAGGAGACGTCCCCGGGCTGTACGTGTGTTGAACGCGGAGGCGCCGTCCGTTCGGCGCTAGATCGGATCTTCCGCGATTTGAATCGCCGCGAGTACGACTCCATCAACCGCGTTCTTGTAATGCTTCCGCTTAGCGATCTTCAAGGGTATGAAGATGCACTCCCTCTCTCTCGTTGCTAGCATCTCCTAGATTGATCTTGGTGACACGTAGGAAAATTTTGAATTATTACTACGTTCCCCAACAGTGGCATCATGAGCTAGGTCTATGCGTAGATTCTATGCACGAGTAGAACACAAAGTAGTTGTGGGCGATGATTTGTTCAATTTGCTTACCGTTACTAGTCTTATCTTGATTCGGCGGCATTGTGGGATGAAGCGGCCCGGACCGACCTTACACGTACTCTTACGTGAGACAGGTTCCACCGACTGACATGCACTTGATGCATAAGGTGGCTAGCGGGTGTCTGTCTCTCCCACTTTAGTCGGATCGGATTCGATGAAGAGGGTCCTTATGAAGGGTAAATAGCAATTGGCATATCACCGTTGTGGCTTTTGCGTAGGTAAGAAACGTTCTTGCTAGAAACCCATAGCAGCCACGTAAAACATGCAACAACAATTAGAGGACGTCTAACTTGTTTTTGCAGGGTATGCTATGTGATGTGATATGGCCAAAAGGATGTGATGAATGATATATGTGATGTATGAGATTGATCATGTTCTTGTAATAGGAATCACGACTTGCATGTCGATGAGTATGACAACCGGCAGGAGCCATAGGAGTTGTCTTAATTTATTGTATGACCTGCGTGTCAATGAAAACGCCATGTAATTACTTTACTTTATTGCTAACCGTTAGCCATAGTAGTAGAAGTAATAGTTGGCGAGACAACTTCATGAAGACACGATGATGGAGATCATGATGATGGAGATCATGGTGTCATGCCGGTGACGAAGGTGATCATGCCGCGCCTCGAAGATGGAGATCAAAGGCGCAAGATGATATTGGCCATATCATGTCACTTTATGATTTGCATGTGATGTTTGTCATGTTTACATCTTATTTGCTTAGAACGACGGTAGCATAAATAAGATGATCCCTCACTAAAATTTCAAGAAATGTGTTCCCCCTAACTGTGCACCGTTGCGAAGGTTCGTTGTTTCGAAGCACCACGTGATGATCGGGTGTGATAGATTCTAACGTTCGCATACAACGGGTGTAAGCCAGATTTACACATGCGAAACACTTAGGTTGACTTGACGAGCCTAGCATGTACAGACATGGCCTCGGAACACAAGAGACCGAAAGGTCGAACATGAGTCGTATAGTAGATACGATCAACATGGAGATGTTCACCGTTGATGACTAGTCCGTCTCACGTGATGATCGGACACGGCCTAGTCGATTCGGATCATGTATCACTTAGATGACTAGAGGGATGTCTATCTGAGTGGGAGTTCATTAAATAATTTGATTAATTGAACTCATTATCATGAACATAGTCTAAATTGTCTTTGCAAATTATGTTGTAGATTAATAGCTCGCGCTTTAGCTCCCTGTTTTAATACGTTCCTAGAGAAAGACTAAGTTGAAAGATATTGTAAGCAATTGTATGGACTAGGGCCGTAGTCTGAGGATTGTCCTCACTGCTACACAGAAGGCTTCTGTCCTTGATGCACCGCTCGGTGTGCCAACCCCTCTGGCGTCGTCTGTGGATGTTGTGAACATCTGGCAGACACGTTCTGATGACTACCTGATAGTTTAGTGCGCCATGCTTTGCGGCTTAGAGTCGGGGCTCCAAAAGCGTTTTGAACGCCATGGAACATATGAGATGTTCCAAGAGCTAAAATTGGTATTTCAGGCTCATGCCCGTGTTGAGAGGTTTGAGACCTCTGACAAGATCTTTGCCTACAAGATGGAGGAGAATAGCTCAGCCAGTGAGCATGTGCTCAGAATGTCTGGGTACTTCAATCGCTTGAATCAAGTGGGAGTTAATCTTCCAGATAAGAGAAGTGATTGACAGAGTTCTCCAGTCACTATCACCAAGCTACTAGAGCTTCGTGATGAACTATAACATGCAAGGGAAGATGATCCCGGAGCTGTTCGTCGTGCTTAAGGCCGTAAAGGTAGAAATCAAGAAGGAGCATCAAGTGTTGATGGTTAACAAGACCACTGGTTTCAAAGAAGGGCAAGGGCAAGAAGGGAAACTTCATGAATGGCAAGCCAGTTGCCGCTCCAGTGAAGAAACCCAAGAACCCAAACCCGAGACGAAGTGCTTCTATTAGGGGAACGGTCACTGGTAGCGGAACTGCCTCAAATACTTGGTAGATAAGAAGGCTGGCAACTTCAACAAAAGTATATTTGATATATGTGTTATTGATGTGTACCTTACTAGTACTCCTAGTAGCACATGGGTATTAGATACCGGTTCAGTTGCTAATATTGGTAACTCGAAACAAAAGCTACGGAATAAACGGAGACTAGCTAAGGGCGAGGTGACGATGTGTGTTGGAAGTGTTTCCAAGGATGATATGATCACCATCGCACGCTCCCTCTACCTTCGGGATTAGTGTTGAACCCAGATAAATGTTGTTTGCATTGGTGTCTGCGTTGAGCATGAACATGATTAGATCATGTTTATTGCAATACAGTTATTCATTTAAGTCAGAGAATAATGGTTATTCTGTTTACATGAATAATACCTTCTATGGTCATGCACCCAATGTGAATGGTTTATTGAATCTCGGTCGTAGTGATACACATGTTCATAACATTGATGCCAAAAGATGTAGAGTTGATAATGATAGTACCACTTTCTTGTGGCACTGCCGCTTAGGTCATATTGGTGTAAAGCGCATGAAGAACCTCCATGCTAATGGACTTTTGGAGTCACTTGATTTTGAATCACCTGACACATGCGAACCATGCCTCATAGGCAAGATGACTAAAACCCCGTTTTCTGGAACAATGGAACGGGCAAGTGACTTGTTGGAAATCACACATGCTGATGTGTGCGGTCCGATGAGTGTTGACGCACGCAGTGGATATCGTTATTTTCTCACCTTCACCGATGAATTGAGTAGATATGGGTATATTTACTTAATGAAGCATAAGTCTGAAACGTTTGAAAAGTTCAAGCAATTTCAGAGTGAAGTTGAGAATCATCATAACAAGAAGATCAAGTTCCTATGATCTGATCAAGGGGAGAGTATCTGAGTTATGAGTTTGGCAATCACTAAAGACAAGGTGGAATCGTTTCACAGTTGACGCCACCTGGAACACCATAGCGTAATGGTGTGTCCGAGCGTCGTAGTCGCACCCTATTGGATATGGTGCGATCTATGATGTCTCTTACTGATCTACCGCTATCATTTTGGGGTTATGCATTAGAGACAATTACATTCACTTTAAATAGGCCACCATCTAAGTCCGTGGAGACGACACCGTATGAACTATGGTTTGGCAAGAAACCTAAGTTGTTGTTTCTTAAGGTTTGGGGCTACGATGCTTATGTCGATAGGCTTCGGCCAGAAAAGCTCGAACCCAAAGCGGAAAATTGTGTCTTCATAGAATACCCAAACAAGACGATTGGGTATACCTTCTATCTCAGATCTGAGGGCAAAGTGTTTGTCGCTAGGAACAGGTCCTTTCTCGAGAAAGAGTTTCTCTCGAAAGAATTGAGTGGGAGGAAGATAGAACTTGATGAGGTTGTTGAACCTTTACTTCAACCAGAGAGTAGCGCAGCACAGAAAGATGTTTCTGTGGCACCTACCTCAGTTGAAGAGAAAGCTAATGATGATGATCATGGAGCTTCAGATCAAGTTACTATCGAACCTCATAGGTCGACAAGGGTGTGTACAACTTCTGAGTGGTAACCCTGTCTTAAAGGTCATGTTGTTGGACAACGATGAACCTATGAGCTATGGAGAAGCGATGGTGGGCCCGGATTCCAACAAATGGCTGGAAGCCATGAAATCCGAGATAGGATCCATGTATGAGAACAAAGTATGGACTTTGGTGGACTTGCCCGATGATCGGCAAGCCATTGAGAATAAATGGATCTTTAAGAAGAAGACAGACGCTGATGGTAATGTCACCATTTATGAAGCTCGACTTGTCTCAAAGAAGTTTCCGACAAGTTCAAGGAGTTGACTGTGATGAGACTTTCTCAATCATAGCGATGCTAAAGTCTGTTAGAATTATGTTAGCAGTTGCTGCATTTTCATTTACGAAATCTGGCAGATGGATGTCAAAACAAAGTTTCCTTGACGGTTTCCATGAGGAAAGGCTGTATGTGATACAACCAGAAGGTTTTGTCGATCCTAAGGATGCTAAAAGGTATGCAAACTCCAGCGATCCTTCTATGGACTGGAGCAAGCATCTCGGAGTTGGAACATACGCTTTGATGAGGTGATCAAAGCATTTGGGTTTATACAAAGTTTGCAAGAAACTTGTATTTGCAAGAAAGTGAGTGGGAGCACTACAACATTTTGATAAATATATGTGGATGACATATTGTTGATCAGAAATGATGTAGAATTTCTGGAAAGCATAAAGGGTTGTTTGAATGGAGTTTTTCAAAGGAAGACCTGTGTAAAACTGCTTACATGTTGGGTATCAAGATCTATAGAGATAGATCAAGACGCCTGATAAGACTTTCACAGAGCACATACCTTGACATGATCTTGAAGGAGTTCAAGATGGATCAGTCAAAGAAGGAGTTCTTGCCTGAGTTGTAAGGTGTGAAGTTAAGACTTGAAGCTCGACCACGGCAGAAGAAAGAGAAAGGACGAAAGTCGTCCCCTATGCCTTAGCCATAGGCTCTATACGATATGCCATGCTGTGTACCACCTGAATGTGCCTTGCCACGTGTCTGGCAAGGGGGTACAAGAGTGATCCAGGAGTGGATCATTGGACGGCGGTCAAAATTGTCCTTAGGAATAAGGAAATGTTTCTCGATTATGGAGGTGATGAAGAGTTCGGCGTAAAGGGTTACGTCGATGCAAGCTTTAACACCTATCCGGATGACTCTGAGTAGCAAACCGGATACGTATAGTGGAGCAACCATTTGGAATAGCTCCAAGTGGAGCATAGTAGCAACATCTACAATATGAAATAGAGATTTGCGAAGAACACACGGATCTGAATGTTGCAGACCCGTTGACTAAAACCTCTCTCATAAGCATAACATGATCAAACCCTAGAACTCATTGAGTGTTAATCACATGGTGATGTGAACTAGATTATTGACTCTAGTAAACTCTTGGGTGTTAGTCACATGGCGATGTGAACTATGAGTGTTGATCACATGGCGATGTGAACTAGATTATTGACTCTAGTGCAAGTGGGAGACTGCTGGAAATATGCCCTAGAGGCAATAATAAAATGGTTATTATTATATTTCCTTGTTCATGAAAATTGTCTATTGTTCATGCTATAATTGTATTGACCGGAAACTGTAATACATGTGTGAATACATAGACCACAACATGTCCCTAGTAAGCCTCTAGTTGACTAGCTCGTTGATCAATAGATGGTCATGGTTTCCTGACCATGGACATTGGATGTCGTTGATAACGGGATCACATCATTAGGAGAATGATGTGATGGACAAGACCCAATCCTAAGCATAGCACAAGATCGTGTAGTTCGTTTGCTAGAGCTTTTCTAATGTCTAGTATCGTTTCCTTAGACCATGAGATTGTGCAACTCCCGGATACCGAAGGAGTGCTTTCGGTGCATCAAATGTCACGACGTAACTGGGTGACTATAAAGGTGCACTACAGGTATCTCCGAAAGTGTCTGTTGGGTTGGCACGAATCGAGACTGGGATTTGTCACTCCGTATGACGGAGAGGTATCTCTGGGCCCACTCGGTAATGCATCAGCATAATGAGCTCAATGTGACTAAGGAGTTAGCCACGGGATCATGCGTTACGGAACGAGTAAAGAGACTTGCTGGTAACGAGATTGAACGAGGTATGGGGATACCGACGATCGAATCTCGGGCAAGTAACATACCGATAGACAAAGGGAATTGAATACGGGATTGATTGAATCCCCGACATCGTGGTTCATCCGATGAAATCATCGTGGAATGTGTGGGAGCCAATATGGGTATCCAGATCCCGCTATTGGTTACTGGCCGGAGAGATGTCTCGGTCATGCCTGCATGGTTCCCGAGCCCGTAGGGTCTACACACTTAAGGTTCGGTGACGCTAGAGTTGTTATGGGAAATAGTATGTGGTTACCGAAGGTTGTTTGGAGTCCCGGATGAGATCCCGGATATGACGAGGAACTCCGGAATGGTCCGGAGGTGAAGATCGATATATTGGACGAAGGGTATTGGAGTCCGGAGTTGTTCCGGGGGGTACCGGGTGACGACCAGCGTGTCCGAAAGGGGTTTCGGAGGCCCCGGCAAGCGTTGGGGGGCCTTATGGGCCAAGGGGAGGGGGCACATCAGCCCACTAAGGGGCTGTGCGCCCCTCCCACCCCATCTCACGTAACGTGGAGAGGTGGGGGCGCCTCCCCTAGGGCAGCCACCCCTCCCGGCTTGGGGGGCAAGTTTCCTAGGGGTGGGGGCGCCCAAACCCATCTAGGGTTTCCCCTATGGCCGCCGCCCCTCCACTAGGGAAACCCTAGGGCGCCTCCTCCTCCCCCCTTCCCCCTATATATAGTGAGGGAGAGAGAGGGCAGCCGCACCCCTTCCCTTGGCGCAGCCCTCTCCTCCTCCAACACCTCCTCCTCCTCCATAGTGATTGGCGAAGCCCTGCCGGAGAACCATGAGCTCCACCACCACCACGCCGTCGTGCTGCCGGAGCTTTCCCTCAACTTCTCCTCTCCCCTTGCTGGATCAAGAAGGAGGAGACATCCCCGGGCTGTACGTGTGTTGAACGCGGAGGCGCCGTCCGTTCGGCGCTAGATCAGATCTTCCGCGATTTGAATCGCCGCGAGTACGACTCCATCAACCGCGTTCTTGTAACGCTTCCGCTTAGCGATCTTCAAGGGTATGAATATGCACTCCCTCTCTCTCGTTGCTAGCATCTCCTAGATTGATCTTGGTGACACGTAGGAAAATTTTGAATTATTGCTACGTTCCCCAACACAATCGTCAGTAATGACGTGGTCAAAGGAGAGACCTTCCTCCCCAGATAGATCTTTGTATTCGGCGGCTTCGTACTATGGGCCAACTTGCTCGGCCATTTGGAGCAGATCGATAGCTACGCCCCTGGCCATCAGGTCAGATTCGGAAGCCTGAACTACGTTGCGGACATCCGTGGAGACTTGATCTTCGACGGATTCGAGACCGCGGCAACCGCTCCCCTTCGCCCCGATGAACACGGCTTAAACCTGTCATCGGGCCGCATCTAGGAGATAGATCCTGTAACAACTCTGGCCTTAGATCCGGAACAGATCAAGTCGTCCGAAGATGGGAAACTCAACCCCATCACGGGGGCTACCGATTCGGCGACGTTGGAGCCACATGCAGATTCCACTTCGTACGATACTTGCATCAACGGAACCTCGGACTTGTCTCCGATATCGAGTTCCGAACCCTGCGAGCCCACGGATACCGAACTCGATTGGCTATCGATCTTCAAGTTCAGCGCCGCGGATACCTTCCAACACTCGCCCATGGGCGACCTACTAAACTCACTAAAAAACCTATCCCAGGCAGACAGCTCGTCGCCGAACTATGTTCGGTTCGACCTTACGGTGGATGATGGAGAATTTTGCTTCCCACCCGCCACCCACTTCATAGCCAGCGTCGAAGACCCAACCAACACGCCTGGCCTCTACTCCGAAGACATCGACGGTCTGGACGACGATGAGGGGCAAGGCCAGAGCTTACTATCCGCTAGACGTGGGGCGACCACTTCCTGGTATGACGTGTGCATGGTAGACACACCCAACGACGATCTCGACGATGACAAGGAGGATCCAGTCGAGGATAAGCCTCCTGGTACACAGTCCGAACACCTGTGCCCTCGGCGCCACTCTTAGTCACGTCACTCAAGAGAAAACAATACTAGCACCGGAGGCAATAATACTCCGGACAACGAAGGCCCTGTTGAGACAGGATCCGAACAGGAGGACCAGGAAAGTGGGCAAGATAGCCCTGATGAACAAGTCACATTCGGAGACTCGGAGGATAGTAATTATCTCCTACTCTTCAAGGAAGAGGAGAGCCTCGGCAACGAGGAATTCATCGTGCCTGAGGAACCTCTCGAGCAGGAGCGCTTTAAACGCCGGCTAATAGCCACGGCAAGGAATCTAAGAATAAAGCAGTTGTAGCTTCAAGCAAGCCAAGATCTGCTCAATGATAAATGGACCGAGGTCCTGGCCGCCGAAGAATACGGCCTTAGCGGCCCAGACAAAAGCCACCACAACTGTAGGTGGCTCCCTCAATACGATGGCAAGGCGTTGGAGCCCACACCACCATTGAATAAGCCGGTAGGCCGACCACAGTTCGGTCCGGACAAAGCAGCAGCCCAAGTACAGCACCATACCAACCCATCCGGCCGTCCAAGCAAGAATAAAGAATCTCGGGGGAACACTTGCGACATCCAACCAGACCTGGAGGGTAGAACAGGACACACAAAATCAACACACAGATCACGGAGACATGCCCCGGCCAGTAATAACGGTTATCTATTCGGACACAACAGACCCGGGCACGCTCGGTCCGAAAACCGTAAGCGGAGTCCGCCGGAGGTGCTTCACAGTGTGGCCCAACATAGAGGAGACGCACACCCTCTTTGCTTCACCAACGAGGTAATGGAGCACAAATTTCCAGACGGGTTTAAACCCATCAACATCGCATCATACAATGGAACAACAGATCCCGCAGTATGGATTGAGGACTATCTCCTCCATATCCACCTGGCTCGCGGAGACGACCTTCATGCCATTAAATACCTACCTCTCAAGCTTAAGGGGCCAGCGCGGTACTGACTAAATAGTTTGCCAGAAAATTCTATCGGCAGCTGGGAAGATTTGGAAGACGCCTTTCGTGACAACTTCCAAGGAACATATGTCCGGCCATCAGATGCCGATGACTTAAGTCATATTGTCCAACAGCCCGGCGAGTCAGCCAGGGAACTCTGGACTAGGTTCTTAGTCAAAAAGAACCAAATTGTCGACTGTCCGGACGCGGAAGCCCTTGCGGCCTTCAAATATAGCGTCCGGGACGAATGGCTAGCACGTCACCTCGGCCAGGAAGGACCTAAATCCATGACAGCCCTTACCGCTCTAATGACTCGCTTTTGTGCTGGAGAAGACAACTGGCTCGCTCGTAAAAGCAACAACGCCAGCGACCCGGGCACTTTCAAAATCCGAGACGGCAATGGCAAGCCACGACTAAACGAACACAACAGTCGCAGCAATAATGAAAGATTACGCGACACAGCGGTCAACGCCGGATTTCACAATCCGAAAGCCGGTCAACGGAAGAAGCCATTCAAGGCAAACCAGGATGGACCATCCACCCTCGACAGGATATTGGACCGACCTTGTCATATTCACGGTCACCATGATAAGCCAGCTAATCACACCAACAGAAACTGTTGGGTCTTTAAGCAGGCAGGCAAGCTTAACGCCGAACACAATGGGAGGAGGCCACCAGGCGATAAAGACGACAGAGCGGCTCGCCAGCCGAACACCAGGGGCCAGAAACAGTTTCCCTCCGAAGTTCGACCACTCCTGAACGGAAATAGCAGTTCGGCTTCCGCCACCCACCCGCTATACCGGCAAGATTCGCACCACGCATACATCACTATGCGCTCAAGTTACCATGGGCACCGGCGGAAGCACAATACGGGCAACCCTGCAAACATTCCCATAATGTTTTTTATCTATTTTCCATATTTTTCTTTATTATCTCTTAAAAATAGGTGACCATTAGGACAACATCTAATCGGACTCTATCGGAGTTCGGATCCGTACACTCACCTAAGGGGCCACTTTCGTTAAGGACTCCCCTCCCCGAGGACGGGTGGCGCAGACGTGCGACAGGAGGTCTAAAAGAGCTTTTTTGTAGATCGCACTCTTTATTTTGAGCCTGTACTATGCCTTTTTCCTCCGTTCCCGACCCCGAGCATGTCAAATAGCCGGGTCGTGGTTTTTCTCTTCTTTTTATATATATGAATTTATCATTGGCTTATTGCTCCACTCCCAGTAAACTTCATTCAAAGTAATCTTCCATACTCTTTCTACAACGAGTAGGCCCGTAACGGTGGTGTTACAAGACGCACATCGACATAACTTGCCAGGGGCTCGGTATGGGAACAAATGAGTCGCCAATAAAAGTCCGAACAGCTCTATAGCGTACTTCGGCGTCGCAAGTTTGGCCTTATATGCATCAGCTCCGAATCATTGTCTTTGGTCAATAGTTGGGTTGCCCAGCTCCTGTGCTTGCTACCCTACGTTCCGCTTTATCGGCTAGGGTAGTAAAGGGAGAACTACTGCGATTGTGCCCTGGCTTTGACTGGATGAGCACCTCAGTAGAGAAAGCCGAAAACTGATTGTCATGATGCGGTGAGAGCTGGTCAACCACTTGACGACTTATTTGAATCATTAGCGATTCTCCGTGTTACACGAAGGATATTTTTCAGATCAAAACATGTAAGGCACAATATTACGATACGCTGCATACATACCAGGGGCTATGTCGTAGCCCCACCATAAAACTACTATGGCTAAGTGAAAGTGTTAACGCCCTATAGTCCGATTGCCTGGTTCGCCGCATTATCACCTCCTTTGTGGACCAAGACGTTTGATAAAGAGTGATTCAATGCTTTTCCGAACACCCCTGTATTTCCTACGAGGGGGCTGAAGCCGACGACTAGAAAACTTTAAAATTACATTAAAACGGCCGCACAGGAGGAATACAAGCTTTCGAGCAAAAAATAGATTAACTATAAAGTTGTCTGTTACAACCCTTGTACACATCACTCGAATATTATGTCTTTCGAGCATTGACCCTCTATCAAGCGGGCGACCTCTAGGACGTCTCCAAAATGATGCTGCGGTTCTGGACGGTCCTTGCCTTTGGGTGGACTCTTCGTCGCAACATCGATGGCCTTCATCTTCCCCCAGAATGTCTTGACTCGGGCGAAGGCCATCCGTGCACCTTCAGTTCACGCCGACCGCTTCACAGCGTCGATACGCGGCACCGCGTCAGCGAGCCGCTGCACCAGGCCAAAGTAACTACTCGGAACAGGTTCAGTCGGCCACAAACGGACTAAGACATTCTTCATGGCAGCGCCGGATATCCTATGCAGCTCGGCCCACTGGGACATCTGTTCATTCAACAACAGAGGGCACTTCGACGCGCCAAATTGCGACCAGAAAAGCTTCTCCGTTGCATACCCCTCTTGCGCCTGATAAAACTGCGCCGCATCGGAAGAACTCTTCGACAAGTCTAAAAAATTGTCCGGAGAACTCCATACTTGGTTAAGCTGAGCATAGTTCGGGTCGCCGAACTTAGCCTGTAGCAAAAAGAGCTTGCCAGCCACAATCTCCCCAGCCTGCCGGATCTCCTCATGGGCTGCTCTGGATTCAGACCGCGCTTCCCTCGCCTCTCGTAAGGCCTTGTCAAGTTCAGCCGTTCTGGCTTCATTTTCCTTCTCAAGAAGTTTACAGCGGCCAGCCGCATTCTCTAACTCACGCGCCATAGTGGACATTACCTCCTTGTCCTGGCGCCACGCGGCTTGTTCAGCCTTCAATTCAGCCGATGCCTTTTCGGCACCCGCATTACTAAACCGGGCCTGCTCCTTGGCCCGGGCTAGCTCCGCCCGAAGGGCTTCCATGGCGGTAGCACCATCTGCATTGATGCACATTTCATATCAAACTCTCTTCAGAGTCAGGCTTACATTACAAGCATATTGGTGTAAGGAATGCTCGAAATATATACCTTGCGAGTCGTCAAGACGCCTGCTGATCAATGCAATATCATCCTCCGCAATATCCAGCTTTCGCTGCAGTTCGGTTACCTCCGAATTTTGGGCAGTGGCAGGAGGGGAGACAGCCTGCATTCCAAATTAAACCAAGGTTAGTACCTGAAAATATCTTTTCGATCCTCCGATCACTTCCTTTGGAAGGCGATCCGAGTCTCAGGGGCTACTGCATACACAACAGGTGCATTCTGTCAATATTATTCAATTGGCAACATTACATCACAAACCTCAAAACCTCTTAGAAGGCTCGTAAAGGCCTCGTTCAACCCGCTCTTCGCGGACACAACTTTTTCGACCACCGTAACCATTAAGGCACGGTGCTCCTCTGAAACGGGCGCTCGTCGCAGCATGTCCGTCAGCGTCTCCGGCACTCCTGGGTCTTCGGACACCGCTGCCGGAGCACGACATTCCTTTGAAGGAATCCGCTTACCCGCCTCCAGCATTGTCTCCGGCTGTAAACCGGACAGTTCGGGGCCGTCATTTTTGGCCCCCGAACCCTGAGTGACAGAGGCACCACCTTCGGGTAGCTCCTTCCTCGTTTCCTGCGTTACTTGCCGGTTGGGAGGAGCCCTCCGGGACGACACCTCAAGATCATCCGCCCTATTGGGCGAGGAGGCCGGAGAAGGCGTGTCACTCTCCATCATCTCCGGCAGAAGGTCTCCCGAGGAGGAGGATGATCGAGAAGCACCAGGCGTTAACCTGCGAGGACGTACATATGTCAGAGGATTACTTCAGTAATAAGAAAGGAATGAGGTATGGTTAAAGTACCCTGTGTCACTTACGGTCTGGCTGGAGGTTCATCCTCATCATCAAGCTCTACGTCGACATCGCTCGCCCGACCCAAGCCGCCCGACGATGGCGTTTTTCCTTTCTTGAAAGGTTTCCCCTCCCAATCTCCAGAAGCGGCCCTCTTCTTGCTATGGAAGGCCCCCTCTACACCTTTACCCCTGGGCAAAAGGGTTTCGGTTTCCCCGAACACAGCGTCTGAATCGTCCTCAGGGTGGACATCTCCTTTGGGCTCCTCGCTCTCACCCCCCTCTGTAGATACCTGGTACGGTGTCGGAGTTAACATCCGCGTCAGTAGGGCGGATGCGGGGTCTTCGGGAAGGGGCGCCGGACACCAGATCAACACCGCTTTCTTTATCCAGTCCTGTATAAGGACGGGTCGCTCAGTATCTTGTCAAGAGATGCTTGAATGAAAGGTGTTCGGAGATTGAATACTTACCGGAGTGTCCGGATGATTGCAGTCAAGGCCAACGTCTTCAGTGGTGTCCGGCCATTGCTCTCACTCCCCGAAATATAATCTCCACATCCCTTCGTGCGTAGCGCAGAAGAAGTGCTGAAGAGTCCGCCGCCCTTCTGGATTGAACTCCCGCATACGGAGAGGCCGCCGCTGACATGGCAGGGTCCGGCGGACTAGTGATACGTCTCCAACATATCTATAATTTATGAAGTATTCATGCAATTATATTATCCATCTTGGATGTTTAATGGGCTTTACTATGCACTTTTATATTATTTTTGGGACTTACTTATTAACCCAGAGCCCAGTGCCAATTTCTGTTTTTTCCCTTGTTTCAGTGTTTCGCAGAAAAGGAATATCAAACGGAGTCCAAACGGAATGAAACCTTCGGGAGAGTTATTTTTGGAATGGAAGCAATCCAGAAGACTTGGAGTGTACGTAAGGGAAGCAACGAGGAAGGCACGAGGCAGGGGGCGCGCCCTCCACCCTTGTGGCGCCCCTTACCGACTTCTTTCGCCTATATATGTCCATATACCCTAAAACGATCGGGGAACAGAATAGATCGGGAGTTCCGCCACCGCAAGCCTCTGTAGCCACCAAAAACCAATCGGGACCCTATTCCGGCACCCTGACGGAGGGGGGGAACCCTCACCGGTGGCCATCTTCATCATCCCGGCGCTCTCCATGACGAGGAGGGAGTAGTTCACCCTCGGGGTTGAGGGTATGTACCAGTAACTATGTGTTTAATCTCTCTCTCTCTCGTGTTCTTGATTTGGCACGATCTTGATGTACCGCGAGCTTTGCTATTATAGTTGGATCTTATGATGTTTCTCCCCCTCTACTCTCTTGTAATGGATTGAGTTTTCCCTTTGAAGTTATCTTATCGGATTGAGTCTTTAAGGATTTCAGAACACTTGATGTATGTCTTGCCGTGCTTATCTGTGGTGACAATGGGATATCACGTGATCCACTTGATGTATGTTTTGGTGATCAACTTGCGGGTTCCGCCCATGAACCTATGCATAGGGGGCGGCACACGTTTTCGTCTTGACTCTCTGGTAGAAACTTTGGGGCACTCTTTGAAGTACTTTGTGTTGGTTTGAATAGATGAATCTGAGATTGTGTGATGCATATCGTATAATCATACCCACGGATACTTGAGGTGACAATGGAGTATCTAGGTGACATTAGGGTTTTGGTTGATTTGTGTCTTAAGGTGTTATTCTAGTACGAACTCTATGATAGATTGAACGGAAAGAATAGCTTCGTGTTATTTTACTACGGACTCTTGAATAGATTGAGTAGAAAGAATAACTTTGAGGTGGTTTCGTACCCTACCATAATCTCTTTGTTTGTTCTCCGCTATTAGTGACTTTGGAGTGACTCTTTGTTGCATGTTGAGGGATAGTTATATGATCCAATTATGTTATTATTGTTGAGAGAACTTGCACTAGTGAAAGTATGAACCCTAGTCCTTGTTTCCTAGCATTGCAATACCATTTACGCTCACTTTTATCATCAATTACCTTGCTGTTTTTATATTTTTCAGATTAAAAAAACCTATATCTACCATCCATATTGCACTTGTATCACCATCTCTTTGCCGAACTAGTGCACCTATACAATTTACCATTGTATTGGGTGTGTTGGGGACACAAGAGACTCTTTGTTATTTGGTTGCAGGGTTGTTTGAGAGAGACCATCTTCATCCTACGCCTCCCACGGATTGATAAACCTTAGGTCATCCACTTGAGGGAAATTTGCTACTGTCCTACAAACCTCTGCACTTGGAGGCCCAACAACGTCTACAAGAAGAAGGTTGTGTAGTAGACATCAAGCTCTTTTCTGGCGCCGTTGCCGGGGAGGTGAGTGCTTGAAGGTATATCTTTAGATCTTGCAATCAAATCTTTTTGTTTCTTGTTTTATCACTAGTTTAGTCTATAAAAGAAAACTACCAAAAAAATTTAATTGAGTTTGTCTCATACGCTTCATCTTTTTAATATCTTTCGTGAAAATGACGGAAAGGAAAATTGTGCTCAAGTGCTAGAAGAAGAATGCATTAGAATGTTTGGCACTAAATATTTATATGATGAGCATGATTGCAATGTTGTTAGTATGAATATCCATGATGCTAATGATATGCAAAGCCACAAGCTTGGGGAAGCTATGTTTGATGAAGATGATATTTGTTGTCCCCCACGCTTTGATGAGCAAATTTACTATGATGAAAGCATGCCTCCTATCTATGATGATTATTGTGATGGCACGTATGCTATAAAGAATAATGATAACCATGAAACTTGTCATCTTGATCTTAATTTTCAATCACATGATAGTTGTTTTGTTGAGTTTGCTCCCACTACTGTTCATGAGAAGAAATTTGCTTATGTGGAGAGTAATAAAAGTTATATGCATGTAGATCATGAAAAGAATGCTTTATGTGATGGTTATATTGTTGAATTCATTCATGAGGCTACTGAAAATTATTATGAGGGAGGAACGTATGCTTGTAGAAATTGCAATAATTTCAAGTTTCCTCTCTATGTTCTTAAAATCTTGAAGTTATGCTTGTTTGCCTTCCTATGCTAGTTGATTATTGTTCCCATAATTTGTTTGCTCACAAAATCCATATGCATAGGAAGTGGGTTAGACTTAAATGTGCTAGTCATATTCTTCATGATGCTCTCTTTATGTTTCAATTCTTATCTTTTATGTGAGCATCATTGAAATCATCATGCCTAGCTAGGGGCGTTAAACGTTAGCGCTTGTTGGGAGGCAACCCAATTTTATTTTAGTTTCTTGCTTTTTGGTTCTGTTTAGTAATAATTTTTTGATCTAGCCTCTGGTTAGATGTGGTTTTATGTTTTATTTAGTGTTTGTGCCAAGTAAGACCTATAGGATCTTCTTGGATGATAGTTATTTGATCTTGCTGAAAATTCCAGAAACTTTCTGTTCACGAAAACAATTGTTAAAAATCATCAGAATGCGATAAAATACTGATTTCAGTTGCAGCAGATCAACAATCAAATTATCTAGGTCGTCCTATTTTGGTAGATGTTTCTGAGTTCGAGAAGTTTGCGTTAGTTACAGATTACTACAGACTGTTCTGTTTTTGACAGATTCTGCTTTTCGTGTGTTGTTTGGTTATTTTGATGACTCTATGGCTAGTGAAATAGTTTATAAACCATAGAGAAGTTGGAATACAGTAGATATTACACCAATATAAATAAAGAATGAGTTCATTACAGTACCTTGAAGTGGTGTTTTGTTTTCTTTCGCTAACGGAGCTCATGAGATTTTCTGTTAAGTTTTGTGTTGTGAAGTTTTCAAGTTTTGGGTAAATATTCGATGGACTATGGAATAAGGAGTGGCAAGAACCTAAGCTTGGGGATGCCCAAGGCACCCCAAGGTAATATTCAAGGGCAACCAAGAGCCTAAGCTTGGGGATGCCCCGGAAGGCATCCCCTCTTTCGTCTTCGTTCATCGGTAACTTTACTTGGAGCTATATTTTTATTCACCACATGATATGTGTTTTGCTTGGAGCATCATTTTATTTTATTTGGTTTTGCTTGCTGTTATTTATAGTAATGTTTTGCATCTTTATTTTCAATAAAAATGTCAAGGATAGCTTTTACCATGCTTATTTTGCAAATATACATGTTGCTGTTTCAAAACAGAAAGTTTACCGCAGTTGCAAAAATTCCCTAGAAAAGTCAGAATGTGATAAAATGTTGAAACCTTTTGCATAATAAGCTCTGATAAATTTACTGCAGTGGGAATTTTCTTTCATAATTTTTCGAGTTAGGGAAGTATGATGAATCTTGCATTCTTTACAGACTGTACTGTTTTGGCAGATTGCTGTTATGTTTGCATTGTTTGCATATGTTTGCTTGTTTAATGATTCTATTTGAGGATAGGAGTATTAAATATGCAGAGGCATTTAGTATGCAATGTTGAATAATAATTTTAGTGATTTGTTACAGTAGAAAATGATAAGGTTTTTGCATTGGTTTATACTAACTTATCTCACGAGTTCTTGTTGAGTTTGGTGTGGATGAAGCTTTCGAGATTTAGGAAACCGTGATATGAGAGGAATTAAGGAGACACAAAAGCTCAAGCTTGGGGATGCCCAAGGCACCCCAAGATAATATTTCAAGAAGTCTCAAGCATCTAAGCTTGGGGATGCCCCGGTAGGCATCCCACCTTTCTTCTTCAACAATTATCGGTTAGTATCGGTTGAGCCTAAGTTTTTGCTTCTTCACATGATGAGTGCTATCCTTGAAATGTCGTTTTATTTTGTTTTGCTTGCTGTTTGAATAATATCCCAAGATCTGAAATTCTTAAATGAGAGAGAGTCTTCACATAGCTACATAATTATTTAACTACTCATTGATCTTCACTTATATCTTTTTGGAGTAGTTTGTCATTTACTCGTGTGCTTCACTTATATCCTATGAGTAAATGGTTGAATGATTTGAATGTCATAAATCTGAAATTATATATGTTTCATATGCCTTTCCCATGGGGAGTAATGCCTTCACATATAAGAAGTAGAGGTGGTAAATTTTTTGAAGGTTAGCAAACATTGTATTGGTCACTTGAACAATTCATGAAAGAATATTGAAGGAAGAGAGATTTCACATATAAATATACTATCTTGGACATCTTCTATGATTGTGAGCCCCATTAATTATTTTCAAACCTGAGCAAATTAGTTGAAGTTGGACAAGGAAGACAACATAATGAGTTATGCTTGGGTATATTTGTATAGAAGTTATATTGTTATGGATCCTCTAACATGTGGTGCTTGCTATTTAGAATCCTTTGCTAGCCAAAATATCTGTACTAAGCGGGAATACTGCTTGTGCATCCAAATTCCTTGAACCAAGTTTCTTCCATGAGTGTCCACCATATCTACCTATATGCGGTATTTACCTGCCGTTCCAAGTAAATTTGCATGTGCCAAACTCTAAACCTTCAAATAATAATCTGTTTTGTATGCCCGAATCGCTCATGTAGCGACTAGGGGCTGTCAGTATCTTCCATGCTAGGTGGGTTATTCTCACGATGAGTGGACTCCGCTCATCATTCACGAGAAAATGGCTGGTAACTGGGATGCCCAGTCCTATGATCAAAAGATCAAAAACAAATTCGCAAATAATTTAAACAAAACTCCCCCAGGAATGTTGATAGTTGGACGGAACCCGTTGTTTCGGACAAGCCGTGGAGTGTGAATGTTGGTGGAGGGGGGGGGGGGTAAAAACTTTACCTTTCTGCGTGGGAACCGCCTATAATGTATATAGTATGGAAGATATTGGGAACTCTTGGTCGTTATGTTGACAATGAAAGCATACCTCTCAAAATTATTTTCATCTCTGTTTTTGCTTCGAGCTCTGGCACCTCTACAAATCCCTGCTTCCCTCTGCGAAGGGCCTATCTTTTACTTTTATGCAAGAGTCAGTAGTATTCCTTCTCATTCCAACCTACTATTTAGTTGGCAAGCATCATGTGATGGAAAGATCTAAGCATATATGGCCATTCAAATATATTTGAGCATGAATTATTATTGTTGACATTACCCTTGAGGTAAAAGGTTGGGAGGCGAAACATTAAGCCCCTATCTTTCTCTGTGTTCGACGAATACTATTTGTTCTAAAAATATGCTTTGAGTGGTAGCAATCATGGAAGACTAAATGATAGTTGAGTATGTGAAGTTTGCGGAATCAAAGCTCTAACATAGACTCTTCCTGAAAATAAGATGAATTGTAATTGTTTGATGACTAATAACACGGTTTGTTAGTTCTCAAGAAAGTTTATGATCTATACTTTAACATGTGAATAGTTTGTTACTTGATCATGCAAAGCTCTATGAATTGAGCTACTGTTATGACATATAATGATGCTAGAAAAGGTGATTGAAATTATCATTGATCAAACTTATGCACCTGCTAGCATTCACACTTCATAAATTCTTTCTTTTATCATTTACCTACTCGAGGACGAGCAGGAATTAAGCTTGGGGATGCTGATATGTCTCCAACGTATCTATAATTTATGAAGTATTCATGCTATTATATTATCCATCTTGGATGTTTAATGGGCTTTACTATGCACTTCTATATTATTTTTAGGACTAACTTATTAACCCAGAGCCCAGTGCCAATTTATGTTTTTCCCTTGTTTCAGTGTTTTGCAGAAAAGGAATATCAAATGGAGTCCAAACGGAATGAAACCTTCGGGAGAGTTATTTTTGGAACGGAAGCAATCCAGAAGACTTGGAGTGTATGTAAGGGAAGCAACGAGGAAGGCACGAGGCAAGCGGGCGCGCCCACCCCCTGGGCGCGCCCTCCACCCTCGTGGGCCCCTCGTGGCTCCCCTTACCGACTTCTTTCGCCTATATATCTCCATATACCCTAAAACGATAGGGGAACAGAATAGATCGGGAGTTCCGCCGCCGCAAGCCTCTGTAGCCACCAAAAACCAATCGGGACCCTATTCCGGCACCCTGCCGGAGGGGGGAACCCTCACCGATGGCCATCTTCATCATCCCGGCGCTCTCCATGACGAGGAGGGAGTAGTTCACCCTCGGGGCTGAGGGTATGTACCAGTAACTATGTGTTTGATCTCTCTCTCTCTCTCTCTCTCTCTCGTGTTCTTGATTTGGCACGATCTTGATGTACCGCGAGCTTTGCTATTATAGTTGGATCTTATGATGTTTCTCCCCATCTACTCTCTTGTAATGGATTGAGTTTTCCCTTTGAAGTTATCTTATTGGATTGAGTCTTTAAGGATTTGAGAACACTTGATGTATGTCTTGCCGTGCTTATCTGTGGTGACAATGGGATATCACGTGATCCACTTGATGTATGTTTTGGTGATAAACTTGCGGGTTCCGCCCATGAACCTATGCACAGGGGTTGGCACATGTTTTCGTCTTGACTCTCCGGTAGAAGCTTTGGGGCACTCTTTGAAGTACTTTGTGTTGGTTTGAATAGATGAATCTGAGATTGTGTGATGCATATCGTATAATCATACCCACGGATACTTGAGGTGATAATGGAGTAGCTAGGTGACATTAGGGTTTTGGTTGATTTGTGGCTTAAGGTGTTATTCTAGTACGAACTCTATGATAGATTGAACGGAAAGAATAGCTTCGTGTTATTTACTACGGACTCTTGAATAGATTGAGTAGAAAGAATAACTTTGAGGTGGTTTCGTACCCTACCATAATCTCTTCGTTTGTTCTCCACTATTAGTGACTTTGGAGTGACTCTTTGTTGCATGTTGAGGGATAGTTATATGATCCAATTATGTTATTATTGTTGAGAGAACTTGCACTAGTGAAAGTATGAACCCTAGTCCTTGTTTCCTAGCATTGCAATACCGTTTACGCTCACTTTTATCATTAGTTACCTTGCTGTTTTTATATTTTTCATATTACAAAAACCTATATCTACCATCCATATTGCACTTGTATCACCATCTCTTCGCCGAACTAGTGCACCTATACAATTTACCATTGTATTGGGTGTGTTGGGGACACAAGAGACTCTTTGTTATTTGGTTGCAGGGTTGTTTGAGAGAGACCATCTTCATCCTACGCCTCCCACGGATTGATAAACCTTAGGTCATCCACTTGAGGGAAATTTGCTACTGTCCTACAAACATCTGCACTTGGAAGCCCAACAACGTCTACAAGTAGAAGGTTGTGTAGTAGACATCAACTAGCATTACTTGAATAACGTTCACAAGTTCGATGCCCTTCTCGGTAAGGCTGCGGATGCGACTTTGCAGAGTCTGCACCTCATTGGCGCACCCCCACTCTAATCCCTTATTGATCCATGAAACGAGGTGAGTTGGAGGGCCGGGTCGGAACGCGGGCATAGCCGCCCACTTGGAGCTCCGCGGCTTGTTAACTGATGTCTACTACACAACCTTCTTCTTGTAGACGTTGTTGGGCCTCCAAGTGCAGAGGTTTGTAGGACAGTAGCAAATTTCCCTCAAGTGGATGACCTAAGGCTTATCAATCCGTGGGAGGCGTAGGTTGAATAAGGTCTCTCTCAAACAACCCTGCAACCAAATAACAAAGAGTCTCTTGTGTCCCCAACACACCCGATACAATGGTAAATTGTATAGGTGCACTAGTTCGGCGAAGAGATGGTGATACAAGTGCAATATGGATGGTAGATATAGGGTTTTGTAATCTGAAAATATAAAAACAGCAAGGTAGCAGCGATAAAAGTGAGCGTAAACGGTATTGCAATGCTAGGAAACAAGGCCTAGGGTTCATACTTTCACTAGTGCAAGTTCTCTCAAGAATAATAACATAATTGGATCATATAACTATCCCTCAACATGCAACAAAGAGTCACTCCAAAGTCACTAATAGCGGAGAACAAACGAAGAGATTATTGTAGGGTACGAAACCACCTCAAAGTTATTCTTTCCGATCAATCCATTGGGCTATTCCTATAAGTGTCACAAACAGCCCTAGAGTTCGTAGTAAAATAACACCTTAAGACACACATCAACCAAAACCCTAATGTCACCTAGATACTCCAATGTGACCTCAAGTATCCGTGGGTATGATTATACGATATGCATCACAGAATCTCAAATTCATCTATTCAACCAACACATAGAACCTCAAAGAGTGCCCCAAAGTTTCTACCGGAGAGTCAAGACGAAAACGTGTGACAACCCCTATGCATAGGTTCATGGGCGGAACCCGCAAGTTGATCACCAAAACATACATCAAGTGGATCAATAGAATACCCCATTGTCACCACGGGTATCCCACGCAAGACATACATCAAGTGTTCTCAAATCCTTAAAGACTCAATCCGATAAGATAACTTCAAAGGGAAAACTCAATCCATTACAAGAGAGTAGAGGGGGGAGAAACATCATAAGATCCAAGTATAATAGCAAAGCTCGCGATACATCAAGATCGTGCCAAATCAAGAACATGAGAGAGAGAGAGAGAGATCAACCACATAGCTACTGGTACATACCCTCAGCCCCGAGGGTGAACTACTCCCTCCTCGTCATGGAGAGCGCCGGGATGATGAAGATGGCCACCGGTGAGGGATCCCCCCTCCGGCAGGGTGCCGGAACAGGGTCCCGATTGGTTTTTGGTGGCTACAGAGGCTTGCGGCGGCGGAACTCCTGATCTATTCTGCTTCCCGATGGTTTTAGAGTATATGGAGATATATAGGCGAAAGAAGTCGGTAAGGGGAGCCACGAGGGTGAAGGGCACGCCCCCTGCCTTGTGCTCTCCTCGTTGATCCCCTGACGTGCACTCCAAGTCTCTCGTATTGATTTCTTTCCAAAAATAACTTTTCCGAAGGTTTCATTCCGTTTGGACTCTATTTGATATTCCTTTTATGTGAAACACTGAAACAAGGAAAAAAACAGAAACTGGCACTGGGCTCTGGGTTAATAGGTTAGTCCCAAAAATAATATAAAAGTGCATAGTAAAGCCCATTAAACATCCAAGATGGATAATATAATAGCATGAATACTTCATAAATTATAGATACGTTGGAGACGTATCAGCATCCCCAAGCTTAATTCCTGCTCGTCCTTGAGTAGGTAAATGATAAAAGAAAGAATTTATGAAGTGTGAATGCTAGCAGGTGCATAAGTTTGATCAATGATAATTTCAATCACCTTTTCTAGCATCGTCATTTGTCATAACAGTAACTCAACTCATAGAACTTTGCATGATCAAGTAACAAGCTATTCACATGTTAAAGTATAGATCATAAACTTTCTTGAAAAATAACAAACCATGTTATTAGTCTTCAAACAATTACAATTCATCTTATTTTCAGGAAGAGTCTATGTCAGAGCTTTAATTTAGCAAACTCCACATACTCAACTATCATTTAGTCTTTCACAATTGCTAACACTCACGCGATATTTATGGGTTCAAAGTTTTAATGAGACACGGAGAAAGATAGAGCTTGATGTCTACTACGCAACCTTCTTCATGTAGACGTTGTTGGGCCTCCAAGTGCAGAGGTTTGTAGGACAGTAGCAAATTTCCCTCAAGTGGATGACCTAAGGTTTATCAATCCGTGGGAGGCGTAGGTTGAAGATGGTCTCTCTGAAACAACCCTGCAACCAAATAACAAAGAGTCTCTTGTGTCCCCAACACACCCGATACAATGGTAAATTGTATAGGTGCACTAGTTCGGCGAAGAGATGGTGATACAAGTGCAATATGGATGGTAGATATAGGTTTTTGTAATCTGAAAATATAAAAACAGCAAGGTAGCAAGCGATAAAAGTGAGCGTAAATGGTATTGCAATGCTAGGAAACAAGGCCTAGGGTCCATACTTTCACTAGTGCAAGTTCTCTCAACAATAATAACATAATGGATCATATAACTATCCCTCAACATGCAACAAAGAGTCACTCCAAAGTCACTAATAGTGGAGAACAAACGAAGAGATTATTGTAGGGTACGAAACCACCTCAAAGTTATTCTTTCCGATCAATCCATTGGGCTATTCCTATAAGTGTCACAAACAGCCCTAGAGTTCGTAGTAAAATAACACCTTAAGACACACATCAACCAAAACCCTAATGTCACCTAGATACTCCAATTGCACCTCAAGTATCCGTGGGTATGATTATACGATATGCATCACAGAATCTCAAATTCATCTATTCAACCAACACATAGAACCTCAAAGAGTGCCCCAAAGTTTCTACCGGAGAGTCAAGACGAAAACGTGTGCCAACCCCTATGCATAGGTTCATGGGCGGAACCCACAAGTTGATCACCAAAACATACATCAAGTGGATCAATAGAATACCCCATTGTCACCACGGGTATCCCACGCAAGACATACATCAAGTGTTCTCAAATCCTTAAAGACTCAATCCGATAAGATAACTTCAAAGGGAAAACTCAATCCATTACAAGAGAGTAGAGGGGGGAGAAACATCATAAGATCCAACTATAATAGCAAAGCTCGTGATACATCAAGATCGTGCCAAATCAAGAACACGAGAGAGAGAGAGATCAAACACATAGCTACTGGTACATACCCTCAGCCCCGAGGGTGAACTACTCCCTCCTCGTCATGGAGCGCGCCGGGATGATGAAGATGGCCACCGGTGAGGGATCCTCCCTCCGGCAGGGTGCCGGAACAGGGCCCCGATTGGGATTTCGTGGCTACAGAGGCTTGCGGCGGTGGAACTCCCGATCTATTCTGCTTCCCGATGGTTTTAGGGTATATGGAGATATATAGGCGAAAGAAGTCGGTAAGGGGAGCCACGAGGGGCCCACGAGGGTGGAGGGCGCGCCCAGGGGGGTGGGCGCGCCCCCTGTCTCGTGCTCTCCTCGTTGATCCCCTGACGTGCACTCCAAGTCTCCCGTATTGCTTTCTTTCCAAACATAACTTTTCCGAAGGTTTCATTCCGTTTGGACTCTGTTTGATATTCCTTTTATGCGAAACACTGAAACAAGGGAAAAAAACAAAAACTGGCACTGGGCTCTGGGTTAATAGGTTAGTCCCAAAAATAATATAAAAGTGCATAGTAAAGCCCATTAAACATCCAAGATGGATAATATAATAGCATGAATACTTCATAAATTATAGATATGTTGGAGACGTATCATTGACATAAAACCACCCCTGCTGCCATAGCTCGGAAGACTCGGCAAAAGATCCTTCAAACCAAACCGCGCTGTCAAGCTTGTTTATTACAACGCTGCCGCACTCTGCCCGCTCCTCCTCTGTCACTCGCGGCCTCACGTCGAAATTCTTGAGCCACAAACCAAAGTGCGGAGGAATCCGGAGGAAGGCCTCACACGCGACGATAAATATCGAGATGAGGAGAATAGAGTCCGGGGCCAGATCATGAAAATCTAGCCCATAACAGAACATGAGCCCCCGGACGAAGGGGTTAAGCGCGAACCCCTAACCCATGGAGGAAGTGGGACACAAATACTACCCTCTCGCCGGATTTGGGGGTGGGAATAATCTACCCCTCGGCAGGAAGCCGATGAAGGATTTCTGGGGTCAGGTACCTCGTTACGCGGAGCTTCGCAATATCCTCCTCCGTAACGGAAGAGGCCACCCACCGGCCTGGACGGCTGGACCCGGACATGATTGGGGCTGGTGGTGATTGGAACTCGAGGGCTAGAACTCGAGGTGGCTGGGGTTGAAGAAGAAGCAAGCACGGAAGAAGAAGACAAGTCTGGGCCCCTATATGAAGGCCCAGAATATCGAGTGTCCCCTCCTGGGTCTTGAAACTTACCTATCCCCAAAGAGTTGTACCCAAGGGACGGTTGGGTTACCCATACCTGCATTGTTGAAAATCCCGCAAATAAGGGGACACGATCTCTGCTTTGACAAGACGTGCCAATAAAACCGCTTCCCGAGACGTGGGGTGAAGGGCTAGCCAACGGTTGGAAATAATAATCGGGCAGGCGTGATACAATGTCATAAACAGTTGTCAGCAGATTGGACTCGTGTAAAATATATATATTCTCTCTGCGGTTTTGCATGGTGTGTAACAGGCCCGGATACAATCATCGCGTCCGAAGACTATCTTGGAGTTCGGAAGAAGGGGAACCCGCCTTGCAATGCCGAAGACAATCTACACGCCGGACTCCTCGTCATTGAAGCCAGGTTCAGGGGCTACTGAGGGAGTCCTGGACTAAGGGGTCCTCGGGCGTCCGGCCTGTTATCCATGGGCCGGACTGATGGTCTGTGAAGATACAAAGGCCGAAGACAATACCCATGTCCGGATTGGACTCTACTTGGCGTGGAAGGCAAGCTAGGCGACCTATTATGAAGATTTCCTCCTATGTAACCGACCTCATGTAACCCTAGATCTCTCGGTGTCTATATAAACCGGAGAGCATAGTCCGGATAGGACAGATATTCATTACCATATACTCATAGGCTAGACTTCTAGGGTTTAGCCATTACGATCTCGTGGTAGATCAACTCTTGTAACACTCATATTCATCAAGATCAATCAAGCAGGAAGTAGGGTATTACCTCCATAGAGAGGGCCCGAACCTGGGTAAACATCGTGTCCCCCGCCTCCTGTTACCATCGATCCTAGACGCACAGTTCGGGACCCCCTACCCGAGATCCGCCGGTTTTGACACCGACAGGCCCCTTGTGGCTCCACCGACCTACTTCTTCCTCCTATATATACCTACGTACCCCAAACCATCAGAAGCGACCATGAAAACCTAATTCCACCACCGCAACCGTCTGTACCCGTGAGATCCCATCTTGGGGCCTTTTCCGGCGTCCTACCGGAGGGGGCATTGGTCACGGAGGGCTTCTACATCAACACCATAGCCTCTCCGATGATGTGTGAGTAGTTTACCTCAGACCTTCGGGTCCATAGTTATTAGCTAGATGGCTTCTTCTCTCTCTTTGGATCTCAATACAAAGTTCTCCTCGATTCTCTTGGAGATCTATTCGATGTAATCTTCTTTTGCGGTGTGTTTGTCGAGATCCGATGAATTGTGGGTTTATGATCAAGATTATCTATGAACAATATTTGAATCTTCTCTGAATTCTTTTATGTATGATTGGTTATCTTTGCAAGTCTCTTTGAATTATCAGTTTGGTTTGGCCTACTAGATTGATCTTTCTTGCAATGGGAGAAGTGCTTAGCTTTGGGTTCAATCTTGCGGTGTCCTTTCCCAGTGACAGCAGGGGCAGCAAGGCACGTATTGTATTGTTGCCATCGAGGATAAAAAGATGGGGTTTATATCATATTGCATGAGTTTATCCCTCTACATCATGTCATCTTGCTTAAAGCGTTACTCCGTTCTTATGAACTTAATACTCTAGATGCATGCTGGATAGCGGTCGATGTGTGGGGTAATAGTAGTAGATGCAGGCAGGAGTCGGTCTACTTGTCACGGACGTGATGCCTATATACATGATCATACCTAGATATTCTCATAACTATGCTCAATTCTATCAATTGCTTGACAGTAATTTGTTCACCCACCGTAATACTTATGCTATCTTGAGAGAAGCCACTAGTGAAACCTATGGCCCCCGGGTCTATTTTCCATCATATTAATCTCATGTTATTTCCATTACTGTTTACTTGCTTTCTTTACTTTTACTCTTTATCATAAAAACACCAAAACTATTATCTTATCATCTCTATCAGATCTCACTCTCGTAAGTGGCCGTGAAGGGATTGACAACCCCTTTATCGCGTTGGTTGCGAGGTTCTTATTTGTTTGTGTAGGTGCGTGGGACTCGAGCGTACTCTCCTACTGGATTGATACCTTGGTTCTCAAAAACTGAGGGAAATACTTACGCTACTTTACTACATCACCCTTTCCTCTTCAAGGGAAAACCAACGCAGTGCTCAAGAGGTAGCAGTATCTGCTTTACTTTGTTTTCTTTTGATAGCTTGTAAGACATTGTGGTTTGAGTTAAATGAAATTTGAGAGGGAGCTCTCGTTCTTAATAAAATAGGACGATGTCACCATATAGATATGTGCCAGTGGGGAGCAAGTTTAAGCTTTATATATATATATATATATATATATATATATATATATATATAGGAAGTTGGTTCCATTGAAAGTTGATTGCTTCCATTGTGTGACGAATTTGTGAACTAGAAGTTCTTTTTAGTAATTTTGGATGAATGTAATATGAAAGCTTCATTTCTGTGTTTGAGTAATGTGATTATGTAATATAAAAATACCCTTTTATTTTTTGGAGTTAAGCTTCTTAATTGGAGAGAGAGGGGGGGCATGTTGCTTGGTATTTGAGCGGTGTTGTTTAACCCTACTTTATCTATTTACAGCGCCATGTCGTAGCCTTCTTCTTTTGCGTTAGGATGGTTGCTGGAATGTAATACATATGCCTTTTCATGTTGGCTTGTAGAGGCATCTTATTTGCTTGTTATCTTCTGGGTGCTCCGTCCAGCGCCAAAAAAGTTTAAGCTTCCTCATATATTTTTTGTATTTCTCCTTTTTATTTTTAGTGTACCCTACTGTTGATTCCAGTAAACTTGTGATTGCTTCCATCATGTGATGAATTTGTGAAAAAGAAGTTCAATTTTGCATGAATGTACTATGAAAGCTTCATTTTTGTATTTGAGCGATGTGATTATGTAATACAAAAATGTCGTCCCGTTTTCTAGAGTTTAGCTTCTTAATTGGGGGGTATGAGGGAATTAAGTTTTGTTGCACAAAAGAAAGGTCCCAACCTCATAACAACATATAGTTCGAATTCAGCTATGTGTCCAACACAACTATATAATGCACGGCCCATGATATAATCGAATGATCAATGTTATTTGTGAAGGAAATATGCCCTAAAGGCAATAATAAAGTTGTTATTTTATATTTTCTTATTCATGATAAAGGTTTATTATTCATGATAGAATTGTATTGATCGGAAACTTAAATACATGTGTGCATACATAAACAAATACCGTGTCCCTAGTAAGCCTTTACTAGACTAGCTCGTTGATCAAAGATGGTTAGGGTTTCCTAACCATATACATGTGTTGTCATTTGATAACGGGATCACATCATTAGGAGAATGATGTGATGGACAAGACCCATCCATTAGCTTATCATATTGATCGTTCAGTTTATTGCTATTGCTTTCTTCATGTCAAATACATATTCCTCTGACTATGAGATTATGCAACTCCTGGATACCGGAGGAATACCTTGTGTGCTATCAAATGTCAGAACATAACTGGGTGATCATAAAGATGCTCTACAGGTATCTCTGAAGGTGTTTTTTGAGTTGGCATAGATCGAGATTAGGATTTGTCACTCCGAGTATCGGAGAGGTATCTCTGGGCCCTCTCGGTAATACACATCATAAAGCTTGCAAGCAAATGACTAAGGAGTTAGTTACGAGATGATGTATTACGGAACGAGTAAAGAGACTTGTCGGTAATGAGATTGAACTAGGTATGAAGATACCGACGATCGAATCTCGGGCAAGTAACATACCGATGGACAAAGGGAATTACGTATGTTGTGATAACAGTTCAACCGATAAAGATATTCGTAGAATATGTAGGAGCCAATATGGGCATCCAGGTTCCGCTATTGGTTATTGACCGGAGAGGTGTCTCGGTCATGTCTACATAGTTCTGAACCCGTAGGGTCCGCACGCTTAACGTTCATTGACGATATAGTGTTATATGAGTTATATGATTTGGTGACTGAATGTTGTTCGGAGTCCCGGATGAGATCACGGACATGATGAGGAGTCTCGAAATGATCGAGAGGTAAAGATTGATATATAGAACGATGGTATTCGGACACCGGAAGAGTTTCGGGATGCACCGGGTAATCATCGGGTCACCGGAAGGGGTTCCGGACCCCCCTCCCAGTAGGTGTATGGGCTTAATGGGCAAAGGAGGGGACATACCAGCCCACAGGGGGCTAGTGCGCCCCTCTCCCTGGCCGGCCAGCCCTAGGGAAGGAAAGGGGGAGGGCTAGCCCCTCCTGCCTTTCCCTTCTCATGGGAGAAAGGAAAGGGGGGCGCCTCCCTCCCCTGCCTTTCCCCCGCACCTATACATGGCAGGGAGGCGCCACTTGGGAGGAGACCCCAAGTAGGATTCGGCCTACTTGGGGCACCCTCCTGGCTACTCCCTGCTCCCCCCACCTATATATATGTGGGAGGGGAGGCGCCTAACACACCAGAACATTATCTTAGCCGTGTGCGGCGCCCCCCTGCACTGTTTACAACCCTAGTCATATTTTTCGCAGTGCTTAGGCGAAGCCCAGCGGAGATAGCTTCACCATCACCGTCACCATGCCGTCGTGCTGCCGGAACTCATCTACTACCTCGCCGTCTTTCTGGATCAAGAAGGCGGAGGACGTCACAGAGCTGAACGTGTGCTAAACGCAGAGGGTACGTTCGGTACTTAATCGCTTGAAGCGTGAAGAAGTTTGACTACATCAACCGCTTTGTTAAACGCTTCCGCTTACGGTCTACGAGGGTACGTAGACACACTCTCCCCTCTCGTTGCTATGCATCTCATGGATAGATATTGCATGTGCGTAGAAATTTTTTGTTTTCCATGCAACGTTTCCCAACAATTTGTGTCTTGTGTGTGCTTATGTGGATATAGCATGATTGGTTCGATGCCATTGGTTGGCTACCAACTTCTTGGCCAATATCACAAAAAGTTACCACCATTTTCAAAATGGAACATGTTTTAAAAAATAAACAAATTATTTAAGAGGGCTACAGTTTTTAATTTCTGTTTTTTTAAACATAAATGTGTTTTGAAAAAGTTTGGACAAATTTTGAAAATGAGAATATTTTTTGATTTTGTGAACAAATTTAGAAAAAAAAATACTTGGTGAAATATCTGAGCATTTTATTGAAAATAAATAAAAATGAACTTGATAAACAGAAAAAAGAGAAATGGAAAAGGTAAATAACAGGCAGGAAAAACAAAAAAGAAGAAGAAACTAGGTTAGAAGGTTCCCAAAGCTGGTAGACACCTTCTGAAAGGTTCCCAAAACCGGATCCACCGCTAGCTATTAAAAGGGTCGGCCCAGTTCAATGCTCTCTTGCTTGGGCTCTACGGGAAAGGTCGACAAAACGACACAACGAGCGAAATCACTAATTAAGGGGAACCCCTTGCAATGGTCACTCTCACCTTCTCACGCGCTGACGGCACACTTGCAGTGCGCCACTTGTCGCAATCTCATAGGTTTTCCTTCTTTTTTGGTAGATTCGTTTATTCAAAATGTTTTATCTCTTGAATCGTGCGTCTAAATTTAGACTATTTCCACCGTTGCATTTCTTGCATGGAGATCTTCAAAACTAGATACCGTGTTTATATGTTTCAACGAACTTTTTTTTCATGAAAACCCCCCAAAAACCCAGAGTTAGAGCTTTGTTTTCTTGGAAGAAAACGTGTGCCTCCACGACAAACAGATATGTGCTTCTCGTGAAAAAAAAAAACATTTTCTGCATCTCGAGGAAGCAAATACGTGCTTCTCATGGAAGCAAATTTGTGATTCTCGTGAAAGCAGAAAAAGCAGCTTTTTCTGTGGCTCGACGAGAAGCAAATTTGTGCTTCTCATGAAAGCAAAATAACGCTTTTCGAGAAGCAAATTTGTGCATCTTGCAAAAGTAAATCTGTGGGGCTCGTGAAAGCAAAAAAAACACATTTTTCCGTATTTTTTCCTTTTCCGAAAAGCACAATGATGCTTCTCGTGCAAGAAAATCTGTTCCTCCATGAGAAGCAAATAAATGCATGTTTCCTTTCCAAGAAGCACTGCATTGCTTTTCGCAGAAACAAATATGTGCCTCCACAAAAAGTAACCCCATGCTTCGTGTGGAAAATAACTCATGATTTTTTAAAAAGGAAGTTCTCCAAAACCAGGTGAATACTGAAAAAACAAAAAGAAACATCTAAAACCCAAAATCATGTAAAAAATCCTGAGTGAGCGCCCAGCACATGACACGTGACGGCGGCTGGACGTAGCACTTGACGCGCTCTCCACCAAAGTGACATTCAACGGTACCCCTTGACGTCAAGTTGCTCTCCGCAATGAGAGTAGTATAGGAAACACACATTGTCAGATTTCGGGTTCCAGCAAATCCCTTGAGGTTCGAACACTGGGGTGCGCACAAAGATCTCTCCCCCTCTAGTTCACGCCCTCACCGCGATCTCAAAGCTTCAGCGCGTCGAACCCGAAGAACAAAGGGACACAAGGTTTATACTTGTTCGGGCCACCGATGTGGTGTAATACCCTACTCCAGTGTGGTGTGGTGGATTGCCTCTTGGGCTGAGGATGAATAGTTACAAGGGAAGAACAGCCTCCTGAGGAGAGGTGCTCTTGTGGTCGGTAAGTTTGCGTAGTAGAGAATGGTCAGGATCCCGGATCTCTCTCTCCATCTCCTTGCTACGGTGGTGGCTAGTCCTATTTATAGAGGCCCTGGTCCTCTTCCCAAATATTAGGTGGGAAGGGGTCCCACAACGGCCAATTTGAAGGGGGACAGCTAGTACAAGCTATCCTGACAAAAGGTGGTCTTCGACTGCCAAAGGCTCTGGTGGTGACGCCGTCTTGGGCTCCACGGTGACCTTCGTCCTGCCGTCCTGCTCGTCTTGGTCTCGTTGCACTGATATGGAAACCTTTGCCTGATGCCTCGGGACTCCTCGCCTGCGCTTGCCTCTTTAGCACCAAATAGGAAATGAGGACACTGTGCGCGCTGGCGCCCGCCTGGCCCCGGTCGTCATGGCTTGCATCACAGGAACCTCGCGAGGTGCCCCTTGCCTTGATCTCTCCGCCCCTCGCGAGCCAGCCTGGTGAGGCCGCCCCCGAGGAGGTCTTGCGTCGTCCGCCTCGCGAGGCTTGGCCCCTCGTGAGGGTCTTGAGTGTTTGCTGGAGAAGATGGGCCATACAGGGCCGCTAGTGGAGCCACGCCATGGGCCGCGGGCAGGCAAGTCTCGGGGCCCCCGTTCCCAGCACGCCAACATTAGCCCCCGGGCCCAAGGCGCGCTCGGACTTGGCTTCGAGGTGAAGCCAAAGGGCAAGTGTGGAGCGCCGCGGGCCCCAACAGCCTGCGGCCCCGTTTGACGCATGGTGATTGATTGGACGTGGGCGTCTCCGCTTCCCCATGCTGCCTCGGCAACTGCCCGACTGACAAAAGACTGGCGCGGGCTGTATTCGCCTCCATTGCCTTCCTTCGCCTTGCTCCAGATCCCCTTTCTTTCCCTTCGCTTCCAGAGACTTCAGATCCGCCCAGATCCTCCTTCGAGCTTGCCGTCGATGGCGCCCAAGAAGGCTCGGGCTACTCCTCCGCCATCCTCGTACGAGCCCGCGCTCGACGCGCTGAGCGTGTCAGAGAAGAACCTTGCCGCCATGCACCTGATGACGGTGAAGGGTGACGAGAAGAGGAAGACTGTGCTCCGGGTCGGCTCCGCCGAGCCTGAGGCCTCGGGCAGCACCTTCTACCCCTTCTTCATGAGCAGCATCGTTGCCGGGTTGGTTCCTGTCGTGGAATTGTCACGGCAGATGTCCTTGAGCTAGGACTTAGTCGTGGAGCCATCGCAACTGGAAAGCTTGAAGGGGTTATGCGGGACAAGGAACACGAGGGTTTATACTGGTTCGGCCCCTTACGGTGAAGGTAAAAGCCTACGTCCAGTTTGGGGTGATATTGATTAGGGTTACGATCGCCAGGAATTAAACAACTATCCCCGGCTCTCGATCAGATTCTTCTCGCCCTTAAACCGCTGCCGGGTCGTCCCTTTATATAGGGAGGCTGACGCCCAGCAGCCCTTAGAGTCCCGGCCGGCTCATAAGAGTGTCCGGCTCGGACTCTAAACTATACACGCCTTACGCTACAAGTTTACTATAACAATGATTGTAACTACGGGCCTTAAGCCATATCCGGGTCTCAGCCCATCTCTGGCCCATCGTCTTGAAACTTGGCTCCGGGCTTCTGATAACAACCGTACGAGTAACCCGGCCCCTCCTGGCGGGTGACTCTAAGGTCTATATTCTCAACATTAGGCCCCAGATTGATTTGAGCCGGCTCATGTCAATCTTCAACTCTTCTGACCGAAAAAATCTCCGGCTTACCATTCATGGGATGGCCATAACCCGGAGTGACGTCACCCTCTGGACTCCGGATAATCCGCCGTGACGTCATCCTCCATTAAGTCCGTTTTTTACTCCGCCAGATCCGCAACGGATCTTTGCTTTTACTGTCATTCCGAAAATCGAGGCGTCGTGAGGGGGAGATAACCACGCCGTGGTCTCCTTGAATCTCGCGCCCACTTATGACTTCGCCTTATAAATAGGCCGGCCCAACTTGCTCTTCTCACGCTCTCTTCTTCCTCCTCGCGCCGTCGCTCCTCTGCCCGAGCTCCGCCACTGCCGCCGCCGTCGCGCCCCTGGTCTTCATCAACCCGGCCGCTGCATCACCCTGATCCGGACCAGATACACGGCGGCGACCTCCGCTCTTCTCCAACTCCGGTGAGTCTCCTTTGCCCTGTCAGATAGATCTACTGTAGGGTTCGTCTGTGTTCTTCGCGTTCATCGCCATTGCCACAAACCTCGGCAGTTCTTGTAGCCACTGTACTTGGTTGATCTTTAACCTTGCATAGAACTAGTGCGGTAGCTGTTTAAGCCTCATTTCAAGTACCAGTAGATCTCCTTCCACTGTTTAAATGCTTCGTTCGAGCTCTAGAATATCCGCTCGTCTGTTTCTAGGTCTAGAAAGTTTTCATTTCACCTGACCATTTTGATCCAACAAAGTTACTGCCATATGTGAAACCTGTTTTACCACACTTAGTAAAAACTGCAACCATTGAATCTTGGCGGCTTATATCTCCGGTTTAAAGAAAACATGCGCCATAGAACTTTCCGCTTTAAAGAGAACTATGCTCTGTAGAATCCTCCGGCTTAACTGTGGTAAAACCGTAGATAACCAACTTACTCTGAATCCCCCTGCGGCTTAAATAACCCACTGTATCTGAGTATATATCATTAGTCCCCTTCATAAGCCGCCACCTTAGTTTGAACGATAGACTCCGGCTTACAATTAACCCGGACACTTTTCTCTTTATCATAGACCACCAACCTTCACCATGCCTCCCAAGGCTCCTATCACTTGCAACTGGATGAGGTCCAACGTCACCGACGAGACCCTGGCCAATTTCGTTAAGTCCGGATATTTGCCTAAGAAGGAAACATGTCCTACCGTGCCCCTGACCCGTCGGAAGAGAGACCACAGCCAAGGGACGGGGAGGTAGTGATCTTTGCAGACCATATGAGCCGGGGCTTCGCACCGCCCGGCTCAAAGTTTTTCAGGGACGTGCTCAACTTCTTTGACCTACGGCCTCAGGATATAGGACCCAACTCCGTATCCAACATCTGCAACTTCCAAGTCTTTTGCGAAGTGTACCTTGGAGAAGAGCCCAGTTTGCTGCTTTTCAGAGAGCTGTTCTACTTAAACCGCCAAAATGAGTGTGCCAACGGGCCAAGTCTGGAATTAGGCGGCATCTCCATCCAGCGGCGTAGGGACTGTCTGTTCCCTTACGCAGAGCCGCCGAGCCACCCCAAGGACTGGAATATGACTTGGTTCTACTGCCAAGATACGTCCCCGGCTGACGAGAACCCGCTGCCCGGCTTTCGCCCAACGCGCCTAGAGCCGACTCATCCGCTATCCGACAAACTGACTGCCGCGGAACGCCAGCCTCTGCTTCCAACGATCAATAAGATCAAAGCCCTGCTAGGCAACGGTCTGAACGGAATTGATCTGGTCCGGGTCTGGATCTCATGGCGGGTGATCCCATTGAGCCGCCGCCCCGGCTTAATGTGTGAGTACACCGGGCGAAAGGATGACCCGCAGAGGCACAGTCGCAATGATCTTCCAGAAGACGTTGCAGAGGAAGAGACCAAGGCTCTTCTAAACGAGAGCTTGGCAGACTGCGGAAGAACCGGGCTAGCCCCCTTCTGCAAGACCAATCCAGCCCCAGCGGTAAGCCGCTGACTTTAACTTTTATCTTCGTCTGCATATAACCTTCAACTGAACCGTTTTAAGAATCAATCATTGTATCTTTCAGGCTGATGATAAATTCTGGCGGGTCAAATATGACCATGAGGCGGCCAAGAAGGCCAGGAAGGCGAAGAAAGCCGCCAAGAAAGCCGCCCCTCGCAAAAAGGGAAGCAGACCCACTGCTTCGGAGCTATTGCAATTAAGCGACAGCTCCGAGTCAGAGGTAATCCTTAAACCTTTAAATTCTTGCCATATTTGTTGTTTGTTGCTGTCCGCCTTATCAGCATTTGCTCATTGACAGGATGACAGCGGCGCCAGTAACCCGGTGGTTGAAGAGGTAATGTCACTTTCCTCCGACTCGGAGCCTTTGCCACAGCTGAAAGTCCGAAGAGTAACCCGGAAAGTAAGCTTTTCACATCCATTAGCTCATCAAGACCCTCAATTTCTTTTGAAGCAGCAGGTTCACGAAAGCCGGCGTCACACCCGGGCCCGTAAGGACACCGACCTCTCCGCCGGGTTACCCGACGCAACAAGGAAGCGTCGCACTGAGGTTTTTTCTCACCTGTACCCTTTTCATCCGTTGGCGGGTGTTATCCGTCAGCCACTCAACTCTTCTGACTCCAATTATCAGGAGACCTCCCCTCTTCGGGTGACTCCATGCAGTCAAGTCTGCCGGCCTTCAAGACTGCACCCGGGTAATAACAATCTCCTTACATTATCTGTCTGTACTTACTCTTTGTGTGCCTAACACTTCTATCTTTTCAGTGCCCAGGCAAAGCTCACCAAAAGAGCAAAGAAAACCAGATCAGCCGGAGTGCCAGACTTGCCTGACCCGGAGGCGACGGCTCAAGAGCCGCCAGCTACCTCCGCCCCCGAAGCCACCATTCCAATGGACACGGCGCCTGAGGCCCCTGCCCCGACTACCAAGACAATGACCGAAGCGTCGGTTAACCCGGAGGCCTCCGGCTCAGCCCCACCAGCAGACGACCCGGACGTGGTAATCACCCGGACGGAATTCGTTGAGCCGGGGAGACCGACCGCGTTGGCCAAGTGCTCCGCGAAGGGGGAGTTACTGCAGCCCCACCGGGTGAACCTGGACCTCTCCGGCTACACCGACTTGAGCATTGGAGAGCTCGTCTCTGGCTACATCAGCCAAGTCCACAAGAGCCGGGACGCCGAGGTTGCCATGGTCAACCAGATCCAACAAAAATCCGAGGTACCCTTCTGCCGTCTTCTTACTTTACTGCATAGTTACCTTTGCCATGCTAGCCCCCAAGTCGATGACTTATACTTGAATATGTTGTAGACTTAGGTTCCGGCTTACTCAACTGAGCCGGCAGTACGTAGATAGAGACGTTCAATATGCATTAGCCCCCAAGTGCCAAGTGCCTTTGCTTGGAAAGCGCTTGGGACTTATATAACAACTGTTAATTAACCCGGAAATACATGCAGGCTGTTGGCAAGAAACTAGAGGCGGACCTTGCGGATCTCAAGAGCCGGCTAAAGATGCAGGAGACGGAGACCCGGAAGGCAAACGCCAAGTTTGTATCCAGCATTGCCACTCAAGAAAAGTTGAAGACCGAGTTTGATGCTGAGAGGAAAGCCTGGGTCGAAGAGAAGGCCGCACTGGTAACCCGGGCGGAACAAGCGGAGAAGGCCCTCACTGAGAAGACCGCTGAGCTCTCCGGCCTAAAGCGCCAGGTTTCCCAAATGGTGGCTGCTATCTTCGGTAAGTCGCCTCACCGGCTTACATCAAGTCTGTATATGTCATGATTCATCCTTGTCATCGGCTTATCTGATCTTGTTAAACAGGTCCCAGGAGTGCCAACCTCAACCAGAGCGTGGTCACCAAGTTAAAGGCCGTGTACACCCTGGTGGAACAGCTCTACACCGGGTCACAGCGTGCCTTAGCTGTGGTGGCCCTATCCAACGAGGTGCCAGCTCATCTGGCCGAAGTCCTGCGCCGGCTCGCTGTTCTGCCGCAGCGGATCCAGGAGTTACGACGGGCCTCCGCGAGAGCCGGAGCAATTGCCGCGCTGAGCCGGGCCAAAGCATTCCTGCCGGAGCTAGACCCGGCAGACATCGCCCTGGGTTACCCAAGCCTGAAGGAAGACGGCTCAGCCTTCGACCAGAAGGACTTCGCGGCATGTGTGAAGGTTGTACGCCCGGTGGCCACCCTCATCGGGAACGACACCGACTTAACCAAGTACCAGCCGGGTTATGATGCGGAGAATCAGAGGATTCCAACCCCTCGCTATGAAGCCCTCAATCTGATCCCTCCGGCTCGTCAGCACACCTTCGCCCCGGAGATTGACTCGGCCGGGTTAATTGACGAAGAAGCCCAGTTCGAAGCTCTCAGCGGCATCGACTGGAAATCATCAACCTTCGAGGTCTTGGGATCAACCGGAGGAGAAGACAGGAATGAGCCGGGGACTTCAACTCAGCGGGCATCATAAGTTAGCTGGCGGCTTATCAAACATTGTTCCATCTTTTAGACTTGAAAAATTATTGTAATAGAGTAAGTGCAACAATTTATCTCTGCCGTGTCATCGTGCACGTTCTGAATGCAAAAGCCCTTTGAATTTGTCTCTTTGATGTTTCTCCGGGTCATAATCATCCCTTTGTTTTTCTCAACCTCAAAAGATGCCTTTAAGTATCTGCATAGAAAGGGCAAATCACAAGTCTCGAGGCGGCTTACCGCCCTGAGAATCAGGTGTTTGAGATAAATAACCCGGAATATGAATCAAAAAAGACTGGTCCTTAATTATACTCTGAACATAGCCAAAATAACACACTTAACAGCCTGTAAACAGCTTCCGGTTCAAATAACCCGGGCAGTGAGGTTGACACCTTAACTCTGATTTACTTGCTTTAATGACACCCATGACGTGCAACTAACACTGTAAACCAAAGTTAAACCGGCAAGTGAGACCCGGCCATGCATACCTCAGAATAAACTTGTGAAAAAGCAGAAGAACTTAGGGGCTTCCGGTTCGAATACGACCAAAGACCCGGCCCCAAGGGGTTAAGCTAAGATTCGGATACGATCATATAGCCCCCAGTGGGTGTGGCGATGCCAATCAAAAGGGTACCGACAGCTATGTTCTCTTTGGTTCGAATACGACCCATGTTTGAACAGGAAGCCCCCAAATGATTCATAAAATTGTTTAACGACGCTGATTCGAATACGATCCACGTCGGTTCTCAGAGGGGTTAAACTGTGATTCAAATATGACCAAAGGCAACTTCCCAATGAGCTCGGCACTTTGCCAATCAAGTGGGTATCGACAGCTATGTTCTCTTTGGTTCGAATACGACCCATGTTTGAACAGGAAGCCCCCAAGTGACCTTACTGATTACGGCTAGACTCGAATACGATCATAAGCCGGATCCTCCTTTAAGTCAGCATGTAAAAAACAACACACGCCTATTTGGAGGAAAAAAGGACAGAGGTCCTGCTTTATTGCTTATCATAATATATACATGTCTGAGATAAATATGTACACCACGAGAGCCGGTAGCTCAAGTGTAGTAAGGCCGAAGCTGAGCTATGTTCCACGGCCGACGGGTCTCCTCCTCAGATTTACGCGAATCTTTATGCTCCCGAATATCAATGAGGTAATATGACCCGTTGTGCAAGTTCTTGCTGACCACAAAGGGCCCTTCCCAAGGTGGGGATAACTTGTGTGCATCTGTTTGATCCTGGATGAGCCGGAGCACAAGGTCGCCTTCCTGGAAGACCCGGGATTTGACCCGGCGGCTATGATAACGGCGCAGGTCTTGTTGGTAAATCGCTGAACGGGCTGCGGCCACATCACGCTGTTCGTCCAACAAGTCCAGAGCATCTTGGCGCGCCTGTTCATTATCCGTCTCAACATAAGCCGCCACGCGAGGTGAATCGTGACGGATGTCGCTGGGGAGGACTGCTTCTGCTCCATAAACCATGAAGAAAGGCGTGAAGCCTGTAGACCTGTTAGGAGTAGTGTTGATGCTCCATAAGACGGAGGGCAACTCCTCCACCCAACAACCCGGCGTCCGTTGCAAAGGGACCAAAAGCCGGGGCTTGATGCCCTTCAGAATCTCCTGGTTAGCTCTCTCAGCTTGACCATTGGATTGGGGATGAGCCACTGAGGAAACATCAAGTCGGATATGCTCTCGTTGACAAAACTCTTCCATAGCGCCTTTGGATAGATTGGTGCCATTGTCAGTTATGATGCTATGCGGAAAGCCGAAGCGGAAAATCACCTTTTTCATAAATTGAACCGCCGTGGCTGCATCGCACTTGCCAACTGGCTCAGCCTCCACCCACTTCGTGAATTTGTCAACTGCCACCAAGAGGTGGGTCTTCTTATCCTTGGACCGTTTAAAAGGCCCAACCATATCAAGCCCCCAGACCGCAAAGGGCCAAGTGATTGGGATCATCCTCAACTCCTGAGCCGGCACATGAGCCCGTCGTGAGAACCTTTGGCAACCATCACATTTACTGACCAAGTCCTCTGCATCAGCGTGAGCCGTCAGCCAATAAAAACCATGACGGAAAGCCTTGGCCACAAGGGATTTTGAGCCGGCATGATGGCCACAATCCCCTTCATGGATCTCGCGCAAGATCTCTTGACCTTCCTCAGGGGAGATACAACGCTGAAATGCCCCTGAAACACTGCGATGATGCAACTCGCCGTCGATAACAATCATTGACTTAGCCCGCCGGGTTATTTGCCTGGCCAGAGTTTCATCCTCAGGCAACTCTCCCCGGGTTATATAAGCTAGATATGGCATTGTCCAGTCTGGTATGACATGAAGAGCCGCCACCAGTCGTGCCTCCGGGTCAGGGATAGCCAAATCCTCCTCTGTAGGCAACCTAACCGAAGGGTTATACAGGACATCCAAGAAAGTGTTAGGCGGCACCGGTTTTCGCTGAGAACCTAGCCGGCTTAAAGCATCAGCCGCCTCGTTCTTCCTGCGATCAATGTGCTCCACTTGGTATCCCTGAAAGTGCCCGGCAATGGCATCAACCTCACGGCGATAAGCCGCCATGAGAGGATCCTTAGAATCCCAGGTGCCTGATACTTGTTGAGCCACCAAGTCTGAGTCACCAAAGCACCTTACCCGGCTTAAGCTCATCTCCTTAGCCACCCGAAGACCGTGGAGCAAAGCCTCGTATTCAGCCGCATTGTTAGTGCAAGGAAACATCAACCGTAGCACATAATGGAACTTGTCACCTTTAGGGGAAGCCAATACAACACCAGCCCCCGAGCCCTCCAGCTGTCTGGACCCATCAAAGTGGATAGTCCAATAAGTGTTATCCGGTTTTTGCTCAGGCACTTGTGACTCTGTCCAATCGTTGATGAAATCCACCAAAGCCTGAGATTTAACAGCAGTGCGTGGCACATATCTGAGGCCATGAGGTCCAAGTTCTATAGCCCACTTAGCAATTCTCCCTGTGGCCTCTCTGTTTTGAATAATATCGCCAAGAGGGGCAGAACTGACCACAGTGATGGGATGACCCTGAAAATAATGCTTAAGCTTCCGGCTCGCCATGAACACACCATATACGAGCTTCTGCCAATGCGGGTACCGCTGTTTGGACTCAATGAGCACCTCGCTGACATAATAAACCGGCCGCTGAACCGGATGCTCCTTACCCGCCTCCTTGCGCTCCACCACAATAGCCACGCTGACAGCTCGCGCGTTTGCCGCCACATACAGTAGCAAGGGTTCCTTATCAACCGGAGCAGCAAGGACTGGGGGCTCTGCCAGCTGCTTTTTCAAATCCTCAAAAGCGGTATTAGCTGCATCATTCCAGACAAAGTTATCAGTTTTCTTCATCAACTGATATAAGGGCATAGCCTTCTCACCCAAACGGCTTATAAACCGGCTTAAAGCAGCGATGCGACCCGCCAAACGCTGAACGTCATTTATACACGCCGGTTTGGCTAGGGAGGTGATGGCCTTGATCTTCTCCGGGTTAGCCTCAATGCCTCTGTCAGAAACCAAGAAGCCCAATAGTTTGCCTGCAGGAACACCAAAAACACACTTGGCCGGGTTAAGCATCATCTTATAGACCCGGAGATTATCGAAGGTTTCCCTTAAGTCATCTATCAGGGTTTCCTCCTTGATGGATTTCACCACAATATCATCCACGTAAGCGTGAACATTGCGCCCGATCTGTTTATGAAGACAATTCTGTACACAACGCTGGTAAGTCGCCTGTGCACACTTGAGTCCAAAGGGCATAGACACATAGCAGAAGGCTCCAAAGGGAGTGATGAACGCCGTCTTCTCCTGGTCCTTAACTGCCATCTTAATCTGATGATACCCGGAATAGGCATCCAAGAAACTTAAGCGTGCACAACCTGCCGTAGCATCAATGATTTGATCAATACGGGGGAGAGCAAAAGGATCAGCCGGACACGCCTTGTTCAAGTCCGTGTAGTCCACACACATCCGCCAGGTGCCGTTCTTCTTGAGTACGAGCACTGGGTTAGCCAACCATTCTGGGTGAAAAACTTCAACAATAAACCCGGCCGCCAAGAGCCGGGCCACTTCTTCACCAATGGCTTTCCGCCTCTCCTCGTTAAACCGTCGAAGGAACTGTCTGACCGGCTTAAATTTTGGATCAACATTGAGAGTATGCTCAGCGAGTTCTCTAGGTACACCTGGCATGTCAGAAGGCTTCCATGCAAAGATGTCCCTATTCTCACGGATGAACTCGATGAGCGCGCTTTCCTATTTTGGATCCAGATTGGCACTGATGCTAAACTGCTGAGATGAATCTCCTGGAATGAAGTCAACAAGCTTAGTTTCATCTGCCGACTTAAATTTCATCGCCGGCTCAGTCTCCGTAGTCGGCTTCTTTAGAGAGGTCATGTCTGTTGGGTCAACATTGTCTTTGTAAAACTTCAACTCCTCTGTTGCACAAACAGACTCTGCGTAAGCTGCATCACCTTCCTCACACTCGAGAGCCACTTTCCGGCTGCCGTGAACCGTGATGGTCCCATTGTGACCCGGCATCTTGAGCTGTAAGTACACATAACACGGCCGTGCCATGAACTTGGCGTAAGCCGGCCGTCCAAATATAGCATGGTATGGACTTCTTATCTTGACCACCTCAAAGGTCAACTTCTCCACCCTGTAGTTGTTCTCATCACCAAAAGCCACTTCTAACTCGATCTTGCCGACTGGATAAGCCGACTTACCAGGTACCACACCGTGGAAGATAGTGTTTGACTGGCTGAGGTTCTTATCAACCAGCCCCATACGGCGAAAAGTCTCATAATAGAGGATGTTGATGCTGCTGCCTCCATCCATGAGTACCTTTGTGAACTTATAACCTCCCACCTGAGGAGCCACCACTAAGGCCAAGTGGCCCGGGTTATCCACCCGTGGAGGGTGATCCTCCCTACTCCACACTATAGGCTGCTCAGACCACCGCAAGTAGCGTGGAACCGCCGGCTCAACAGCATTCACAGCCCTCTTGTGAAGCTTTTGATCTCGTTTGCACAAACTAGTGGTGAACACATGATACTGTCCACCGCTAAGCTGCTTTGGGTTGGTCTGATAACCCCCCTGTTGCTGTTGATGACCCTGACCAGACTGTTGATTAAAGCCCCCTTGACCGTTCTGAGGACCGGAATTTGAGCCGCCGCCCGGGCCATGAAAACCGCCGGCGCCTGAGCCGCCGCCCGGGCCATTGTAGCTCTTAAAGGCCTTCATGATCGCGCAATCCTTCCACAGATGAGTCGCTGGCTTCTCTCTAGAGCCATGCCTTGGACAAGGTTCATTCAACAGCTGCTCCAGCGTTGGACCTGACCCGCCGCCTCGGGGAGGGGGCCTCCCCTTGCGTCGCGGGTTACTACCTTGGGAGTTGGCGTTGGCTACAAACTCTAGGCTGCCATCGGCCTTACGCTTGCCTCCTCCTTGGTTCCCCGGGTTAAACTGAGGACCCTTGCCATGGCCGTTCTTCTTTCCCTTCCCTGTCCTTTCATCGTCTGAAGGGGGATCCTTGGTACCATCAGAATCGGCGTACTTGACAAGAGCCGCCATTAGGGTACCCATATCGGTGCAGTCGCGTTTAAGCCGCCCGAGTTTCATCTTAAGGGGCACAAAGCGACAGTTCTGTTCCAACATTAAGACTGCAGAGCCGGCATCCATCTTATCTGATGAATGTATGATCTCCTTGACCCGGCGAACCCAATGGGTCGTGGATTCACCCTCCTGCTGCTTACAGTTAGTCAGATCCACAATTGACATAGACTGCCTGCAGGTATCTTTGAAGTTTTGAATGAACCGGGCTTTCAGCTCAGCCCAAGACCCAATGGAGTTCGGTGGTAACCCTTTCAACCACGTGCGGGCAGTTCCATCTAACATCATGGTGAAATATTTGGCCATGGCCGCCTCACTGACCTCCAGCAATTCCATAGCCATCTCATAACTCTCAATCCAGGCTGCAGGCTGTAAGTCCGCTGTATAGTTAGGCACCTTCCTAGGGCCCTTGAAGTCCTTAGGTAGACGTTCATTACGGATGGCCGGCACCAAACAAGGGACACCACCGGTCCTGGTAGAAATACCCACATCAACGGACGTCGTCGGATAAGCCGGGGGGGTCTGGTAAGCCGTCAATTGAGGCACCTGCTCCGCCTCTTGCCGTGCTTGGTCTGCTGCGTAGAAGGCTCCATTATGAGCCGGGCCATGGCCAGGGGGCGGGTCACGGCGTCGGACATTACTTGAGCCGGTTGCTGAGACCATGTGCCGGCTGTAACTCGGGCTCTGGCCTGGACGAGGGGTCAAGTGGATCCTGTCCCGGCTGTAAGAGTACGCCTCTTGCTGCGCTAGTGCCGTCTGCAGGAGTTCCCTGACCCGGCGGGTTTCGATGGCCGCCGGAGAGTCGCCGTCAACGGGGAGAGCCGCCAGTCGTGCTGCCGCAGCCACCATGTTCTCCAGCGGGTTATCATAATGACCCGGGGGTATTGGCACATACTGAGGCGGGGCAGGGGGCACCTGGGGAGGCCCCATCACTCGTGGCTGAATAAGGGGTCCAGACCCGGGTGCAATGACCCCTGGCGGGTTACTAGACCCTGCACCCGGTGTGTTGAAGAGATTGCGTGGATCGTAAACCGGTGGGAGTCGAGACTGGGCCTTCTGATGCCTCCTTCTCATGACCTCGTTGGCCGCGTTCTGATCCATTGTGAGTTGGAAGGACTGCGCCTGAATCAGCTGAGTCCGGGCGTCGAGGGCCGCCCGCTCCGCAGCCAGCCTGATCCCCTCCGCTGCAAGATCCTCCTTAGCTTTTATCAAATCCAATTTTAACTGTGCCACCTCCGCATCATGCTGAGCTTGATTCGCCGGGTCAACCGCGGCGGTTAACAGGGCCGTCATCTTGTCCGTGAGATCCATCAGCACCTGAGCCGGAGAAGGCACCGGGTTTCCCGATCCAGCAGCGGGGTTCTGAACAGGCTGCGCACCAGCCATAAAAACTCCAACCTGACTTGGCGGCTCAAAAAGGTCCGGAATACTGTCGCCATCGGAACAACCCATGAGCCTGCCATCTTGAAGTCGGTACAACGAGTTTGATTCATCGGTGGCCGACTCGCCGTCAGAGCCGGCGGCCGCCTCATCTCCAGACCCAGATGGATCAGAGGGCCCTCCATGGATGCATCCCACAAAAGCGCGCCTTAAGGCGGGCCGGGCCCGGGCGGGTCGTGCGCGCTGAGCCGTTTCGATGAGATCGGCGCAGAAATCCGGCTCGGGGCCCGGCTCACCAATCTTGCCAATGAAGACATGAATCCCGCCAAAGGGGACCCGGTACCCGTACTCAATTGAGCCGGCGTCGGGGCCCCAGTCCGCATCGTCGATGTAGAGCTTGCCGCGACGACTTTTGGTCATCCGGCCCACGGCGTATCCCTTGAGCCCTTCGAAGCTGCCCTTCAAGAACTCAAATCCACCGTGCGCTGGCCCCACGGTGGGCGCCAACTGTCGTGGAATTGTCACGGCAGATGTCCTTGAGCTAGGACTTAGTCGTGGAGCCATCGCAACTGGAAAGCTTGAAGGGGTTATGCGGGACAAGGAACACGAGGGTTTATACTGGTTCGGCCCCTTACGGTGAAGGTAAAAGCCTACGTCCAGTTTGGGGTGATATTGATTAGGGTTACGATCGCCAGGAATTAAACAACTATCCCCGGCTCTCGATCAGATTCTTCTCGCCCTTAAACCGCTGCCGGGTCGTCCCTTTATATAGGGAGGCTGACGCCCAACAGCCCTTAGAGTCCCGGCCGGCTCATAAGAGTGTCCGGCTCGGACTCTAAACTATACACGCCTTACGCTACAAGTTTACTATAACAATGATTGTAACTACGGGCCTTAAGCCATATCCGGGTCTCAGCCCATCTCTGGCCCATCGTCTTGAAACTTGGCTCCGGCTTCTGATAACAACCGTACGAGTAACCCGGCCCCTCCTGGCGGGTGACTCTAAGGTCTATATTCTCAATAGTTCCCCCTTTCTCCGACTTCTTCTACTCCGTCCTTAGCCACTACAAGATCCACGCCCTCCATCTTCATCCCAACTCCGTCCTTCTCCTGTCGATCTTCGCCTTCTACTGCGAGGCGTACGTCGGAGTGATGCCGTCTGTGGCACTGCTGGACCACTTCTTCTTCCTTTGGCTTAAGGAGGGCCCCTGCTCAGGGTGCGTTGGCTTCGTCGCGGCCAACAAGACCAATGCCATCTCGAAGGCCGGGAAGAAGGCCGAGGGCTTCATGAGCAAATGGGTCCTGATGGACGCCAAGTGCTACCACCCCCGGCTGGTGCTGCCGACAGAGATGCATGTGTCCCAAGAGGGATGGCTTCGCACGAAGCTCACCGACCCTCGGGCGACAAAGGTGCTGGGGAGGATGACTGTCGACTTGAAGCCCGCCGACTCGAGGACGGCGCAGCTAACGGGGGCCATGATCGCCAAAGAATTCATGGCGCAATGCGTGGCTCCCCTCCAAGCGCGCCCGCGCCCACTGTGGAAGCTTGGAGACAAAGGGGACGACCTCCGCCTGCGCCCAGAGCCCCTTTCTGATGAGGAATTGCGCTCGAATCTTCGCTCCTTGGTTCGGGATGACCAAGGGTACCCGCCTGATTGCTTTGTTCCCTTGTTCCGCCGCCCAGATGGGGCAGAGGTCGCCGCCGCCATGCCCGTCTTTGACGGGCGCGGCCTTGTGTCGCCTGCGCCCTCGAGTGCTCCGGTGACGACGGCCCCGGTGGACGTGTCCTTCGACGAGTCTCACAAGGGGGAGGAGGAGGAAGAGGAGGAGGAGGGGCACGACTTGGTAGCTACTCGCGAGGGAGACGGGGAGACCTCTCCTATGCGCAAAGCTGACATCCTCCGCACCCTGCCTGATGACGATGACGAGGCCGATGTCCCCCTGGAAAGGAGAGAGCTGCATGCGGCCGGTGGCTCCTCGAGGTCCAAGGCCAGTCCTCGGAGGAGGTCACCAATCGAGATCCCGACGAGAGGAAGGTCGGCACTGGTCTCCTGAGACGACGCCCCTGTTCTGACGCTGCCTGAGGCTGCTTCCAACTTGCCCGCTGCCCCCTCTTCTGCGCCTAGAGCCCTTGCGCCCGCGCCTCAGGCTGGGAGGCTCTCAGGCTTCAAGATCAGGAAGCAGAGGGACTACGCCGCGGCGGACCAGTAAGCATTCTTGTCTTGCCTTGTTCCTGCTTCTGCTGCTGATTCTTGACGCTCTCCGTTGCTTGAGTAGGCCGACACCCGCGGCGAAGAGGAGGAAGGAGGAAGCGGTGGTACTACTCGGGACCCCATCGCCTGCGGCGGCTACTCCCCCCTCCGTGGGGAAGGGCAGTGACGGTGCTCGTGTTTCTCCGGCCCGATCGTCCTCGCGAGGCTTCGGGGAACGTCCTCAAGAGGCGGCTGCCCCTGCTGCCCCACCGGTTTCGGAGGTGCTAATGCCCGGCTCGGTTGCTGGGGTCCTCAAGGCTCAGGAGCCCCCAGCCTCCCAGGTCATGACGGCGACGCTGCCTCCTCCTCCTCCTGCCGCACTGCTGACATCAGATCCTTCTGCCTCCCCCAACGTCCTGGAGCGCGCTCTTTCTGTGATGACCCTGCTGCGAGAAGATCTTCAGGGCGCCGACCCCTGCCTGGTAGCCGAGCGCCTGGAGCTGGTCTCTGGCTGGCTTCACTCGGACGTGTCCGTTCGGGCAGCGCTGAGCCAGGCGGCAGCAACCTCCGAGAAGGACAAGCAGGCCGCCGCCCAGGCTGCGGCCGCTCGCGAGGTGGCGCTGAAAGATGCCGGGGCCGCCCAGGACCGCTGCCAGTCGCTGGAGGCCGAGCTGGAGACAATGCACAACGAGCGTGCAGCTGAAGCGCGAGGCCGCAAGGTGGAGGAGGATAAGATGAAGGCCCGAGAGGACGCCATCAGGGGTCGCGACACCGAGCTGGAGCAGTTGGGGAAGGCGTAGGCCGCGGAGTGCAGCCGGCTAGAGAAGCTGAAGTGGAAGATAGAAGCGGAGAAAACCGACCTTGACGCCAAGGCGAAGGTCCTGGCCGAGGACCGCGCGGCCTTCAAGTCCCTCGAGGAGAGGTCTCGCGCGGCTCTGCGGTCACTCTACGAGAAGGTCTTGGAGGAGCTGCTGGCTACCGACGATGAGGGCCCCACCCAGCTGCTTCCTTATCTGGTCGAGGCGCTTGAGGAAGTCGTGAGCGGTATCGGCCCCTTGGCGGAGGTAGAAGCCTGCATTCTTTCCTCAGCCGCATTGACGCGCGTCTTCAGCCACCTCCATCTTCGCGATCCTGCCGCCCACCTTGACGAGCTGCTGGAGCCTGTGGACGCCGAGCATTGTGCAGCTGCTACCGAAGCCATGAAGGGTCAGGTGGAGGCCCTATTGAAGAGGTTCCGCGCCTTCGATCCCGCACCCTCAACTGGCGGTGCTGCTGATCCTGCAACTCCGGCGGGTGGTGCAGGTGAGGGCAACGCCGCTATGGAAGAAGCATCCCTTGCAGGCGACGACGGCGTTCGGGGATGACGAGATGACTTGCTGGCGGCTCCTTTCCTGTTTAGCTCCTGCAATAAGCACCATGCCTCGTGGAGGCGTTTAAACTTGCGTTTGGTATCGGAGGAACAATATGTCTTGTAATATTTGCTTGAGATTTTGTGATTTCCTTCCAATTTGCTTTACGTTCTACGTCGGCAGGGCCCGGCCCCGCGCATACCTCAGCCGCCGTTGGGTCGGCCGGATCACCAGGACGAGACCAAGGGGTGAGGGGCTACGTGGCCAGTTAGGCTCCTGAGTCGTGATGCTCAGGAGTCCCCCTTAACGCTCAAACGACCTTCATACCTTTTCCCTCGCCGAGGCTCCGCTCAGGAGGGCGCGCGACGACCAGGCCCGAGGGGCCTGGCGGGGTGGCGTACGCTTGGGCGTGACCCGAGCGTAGCCCCTGTGCCCAGCCCCCTCGCGTGACTCTCCTGGGGGGAGGTGTTGCGATGAGGCCAGACACTAAGCTCAAGGGCTCCCTGAGGTTGATACGGCCATGGGGCCGCCGTCAGTTGTTTATCACCAGCGCGGAGCATAGCGCTTCCGTACTTGCACGGGCATAACCACTCCTCGGTCGTGTCGACTGCCAGCGCGGAGCATGGTGCTCCCACTGGTGCGTGGGTGAGGGCTCCCTCTGAGTGGAGCCCTCGGGGCATGTACAGCCCCGCCCTGACACGTGGCTTGCACGGCAGGGCTAGACTGTCTGGGCACTCGTGAGCCAGCGCGGGACTCACGAGGCCCAGCCTCAAGGCGGGTTGAGCCTGGTCTTGGTTCTTGTTGGCTGCGGTGGTCCTGCGAGATGGTTAGGCAACCTGTGCCGAATGGATCTCCTGAGGTTATCGCATGAGAAGGCCAAGCACCAACGACCCCAGGAGGTGACATGAACGGGGCCGGCCCGCCAGACAGAGCTCGGCCGTTGGATTTATCGACGCTGCAGGGACGGACCCGAGCATAGACGCTGTGCCTAGCCTTCTTATGCGAAGGATCCTGAAGAAAGACGATCGGCGCGCAGCTCCCGTGGTGGGTGATAATCAAGCAAGTAATAACCATAGATAACTTATGCATGGAAAGCGAACTAGCTTAGGTAAATGCAAGAACGATACATGCCACTGGGTCGGACCCGAGCGGCCTGGGGATGATGTAGCCCGAGGGGCGCCCCCAGCAGAGTAAGCTAAAGACGTAAAAGGATACATGCCACAGGGACAGACCCACGTGGCCTGGGAATGATGTAGCCTGGGGGCGGCTAAATAAACTTGGAAAATGTCACCAGGTTCCGTTGTCGAAGGGATGTTGGGGTAGCTGAAGATGCGTGGCGAAGGGGTTGCTCCTCACGAGCCACCGGGGCCCGGAGCCTCGGGAGGCTCTGGGGGTCCAGGCGGTTCCTTGAGGACCGTCTCCATCTCCGCCAGGATCGCGTGATGCCTGGCTTCCTGGGTCGCCAAGACGCTCCGCAGGTTGCGCTGGAAGGCGGCCGCCATGCTCGGCAGGCCGAATGGCATGCGAACATAACTATGAGGTGGGCCCTCGCAACATCCCACGCGCGAAGGCCAGAAGCGCTCCTGAGATGCGGCCCTGTTGAGCCCTGGGATGTCGACGCAGATGCGCAGCCCGCCATCCTCGCCTGGATGGGGAGCTGCACCAGGTGGGCGGCGGTTGCCGCGCATGGCCCTTGCATCTTGTAGCTCCTAAGTGGTCTTGGCGATGAACTCCTGAGCATCGGGCGCTCCTTGCCTGGTGCCTTCCTGAGGGAAACGTGCCACGAAGCACGCCTCCACGTGGTGCCCGAGCGCCTCCCTCGTGATGTCGGCTAGGTCTGAGGCCCTCCAGAAGAGAGCCCCCGAGCCCTGCCTAAGGAGGGCGCCAGGCGCGCCTTCCTTGTTGGAGAACGTAGTAATTTCAAAAAAAATCCTACGCACACGCAAGATCATGGTGATGCATAGCAATGAGATGGGAGGGTGTCGTCCACGTACCCTCGTAGACCGTAAGTGGAAGCGTTATGACAACGCGGTTGATGTAGTCATATGTCTTCACGATCCGACCGATCCAAGTACCGAAAACACGGCACCTCCGAGTTCAGCACACGTTCAGCTCGGTGACGTCCCACAAACTCACGATCCAGCAGAGCTTCGAGGGAGAGTTCCATCAGCACGACGGCGTGATGACGGTGATGATGATGCTACCGACGCAGGGCTTCGCCTAAGCACCGCTACAATATGACTGAGGTGGATTATGGTGGAGGGGGGCACCGCACACGGCTAAAAGATCAACTGATCAACTTGTGTTTCTATGGGGTGCCCCCTCCCCTGTATATAAAGGAGTGGAGGAGGGGGGAGGGCCGGCCCTCTATGGCGCGCCCTAGAGGAGTCCTACTCCCACCGGGAGTAGGATTCCCCCTTCCCTAGTTAGACTAGGAGAGAACGAAGGGGGGAGAGGGAGGAAGGAAAGGGGGGCGCCGCCCCCCTCCTAGTCCAATTTGGACCAGAGGGGGAGGGGGCGCGCGGCCTGCCCTGGCCTCCTCCCTCTCTCCACTATGGCCCAATAAGGCCAATACACTTACCGGGGGTTCCGGTAACCTCCCGGTACTCCGGTAAAATCCTGATTTCACCCGGAACTATTCCGATGTCCAAATATAGGCTTACAATATATCGATCTTTATGTCTCGACCATTTCGAGACTCCTCGTCATGTCCGTGATCATATCCGGGACTCTGAACTACCTTCGGTACATCAAAACACATAAACTCATAATACCGATCGTCACCGAACGTTAAGCGTGCGGACCCTACGGGTTCGAGAACTATGTAGACATGACCGAGACACGTCTCCGGTCAATAAAAAATGGCGGAACCTGGATGCTCATATTGGTTCCTACATATTCTACGAAGATCTTTATCGGTCAAACCGCATAACAACATACGTTGTTCCCTTTGTCATCGGTATGCTACTTGCCCGAGATTCGATCGTCGGTATCTCAATACCTAGTTCAATCTCGTTACCGGCAAGTCTCTTTACTCGTTCCGTAATGCATCATCCCGCAACTAACTCATTAGTTACATTGCTTGCAAGGCTTATAGTGATGTGCATTACCGAGAGGGCCCAGAGATACCTCTCCGATACTTGGAGTGACAAATCCTAATCTCGATCTATGCCAACCCAACAAACACCTTCGGAGAAACCTGTAGAGCATCTTTATAATCACCCAGTTACGTTGTGACGTTTGATAGCACACAAGGTGTTCCTCCGGTATTCGGGAGTTGCATAATCTCATAGTCATACGAACATGTATAAGTCATGAAGAAAGCAATGGCAACATACTAAACGATCAAGTGCTAAGCTAACGGAATGGGTCAAGTCAATCACATCATTCTCTAATGATGTGATCCCGTTAATCAAATGACAACTCATGTCTATGGCTACGAAACTTAACCATCTTTGATTCAACGAGCTAGTCAAGTAGAGGCATACTAGTGACACTCTATTTGTCTATGTATTCACACATGTACTAAGTTACCGGTTAATACAATTCTAGCATGAATAATAAACATTTATCATGATATAAGGAAATATAAATAACAACTTTATTATTGCCTCTAGGGCATATTTCCTTCAGTCTCCCACTTGCACTAGAGTCAATAATCTAGTTCACATCGCCATGTGATTTAACACCAATAGTTTACATCACCATGTGATTAATATCCATAGTTCACATCGCCATGTGGCCAACACTCAAAGGGTTTACTAGAGTCAGTAATCAAGTTCACATCACCATGTGATTAACACCCAAAGAGTACTAAGGTGTGATCATGTTTTGCTTGTGAGAGAAGTTCAGTCAACGGGTCTGCCAAATTCAGATCCGTATGTATTTTGCAAATTTCTATGTCTACAATGCTCTGCACGGAGCTACTTTAGCTAATTGCGCACACTTTCAATATGTATCCAGATTAAGACTTAGAGTCATCTGGATCAGTGTCAAAACTTGCATCGACGTAACCCTTTACGACAAACCTTTTGTCACCTCCATAATCGAGAAACATATCCTTATTCCACTAAGGATAATTTTGACCGCTGTTCAGTGATCTACTCCTAGATCACTATTGTACTCCCTTGCCAAACTCAGTGTAGGGTATACAATAGATCTGGTACACAGCATGGCATATAGAACCTATGGCTGAGGCATAGGGAATGACTTTCATTCTCTTTCTATCTTTTGCCGTGGTCGGGCTTTGAGTCTTACTCAATTTCACACCTTGTAACACAGGCAAGAACTCTTCCTTTGACTGTTCCATTTTGAACTACTTCAAAATCTTGTCAAGGTATGTACTCATTGAAAAAACTTATCAAGCGTCTTGATCTATCTCTATAGATCTTGATGCTCAATATGTAAGCAGCTTCACCGAGGTCTTTCTTTGAAAAACTCCTTTCAAATACTCCTTTATGCTTTCTAGAAAATTCTACATTATTTCCGATCAACAATATGTCATTCACATATATTTATCAGAAATGTTGTAGTGCTCCCACTCACTTTCTTGCAAATACAGGCTTCACCGCAAGTCTGTATAAAACTATATGCTTTGATCAACTCATCAAAGCGTATATTCCAATTCCGAGATGCTTGCACCAGTCCATAGATGGATCGCTGGAGCTTGCACATTTTGTTAGCACCTTTAGTATTGACAAAACCTTCCGGTTGCATCATATACAACTCTTCTTTAAGAAATCCATTAAGGAACGTAGTTTTGACATCCATTTGCCATATTTCATAAAATGTGGCAATTTGCTAACATGATTCGGACAGACTTAAGCATCGCTACGAGTGAGAAAATCTCATCGTAGTCAACACCTTGAACTTTGTCAAAACCTTTTTCGACAAGTCTAGCTTTCTAGATAGTAACACTACTACCAGCGTCCGTCTTCCTCTTGAAGATCCATTTATTTTCTATGGCTTGCCGATCATCGGGCAAGTTAACCAAAGTCCACACTTTGTTCTCATACATGGATCCCATCTCAGATTTCATGGCCTCAAGCCATTTCGCGGAATCTGGGCTCATCATCGCTTCCTCGTAGTTCGTAGGTTCGTCATGGTCAAGTAAGATGACCTCCAGAATAGGATTACCATACCACTCTAGTACGGATCTCACTCTGGTTGACCTACGAGGTTCGGTAGTAACTTAATCTGAAGTTACATGATCATCATCATTAGCTTCCTCACTAACTGGTGTAGGAGTCACAGGAACAGATTTCTGTTATGAACTACTTTCCAATAAGGGAGCAGGTACAGTTACCTCATCAAGTTCTACTTTCCTCCCACTCACTTCTTTCGAGAGAAACTCCTTCTCTAGAAAGGATCCATTCTTAGCAAGGAATGTCTTTCCTTCGGGTCTATGATAGAAGGTGTACCGAACTATCTCCTTTGGGTATCCTATGAAGACACATTTCTCTGATTTGGGTTTGAGCTTATCAGGATGAAACTTTTTCACATAAGCATCGCAACCCCAAACTTTAAGGAACGACAACTTTGGTTTCTTGCCAAACCACAGTTCATATGGTGTCGTCTCAGCGGATTTAGATGGTGCCCTATTTAACGTGAATGCAGCTGTCTCTAATGCATAAACCCAAAACGATAGTGGTAAATCGGTAAGAGACATCATAGATTGCACCATATCTAAGAAAGTACGGTTACGATGTTCAGACACACCATTACTCTATGGTGTTCCAGGTGGTGTGAGTTGCGAAACTATTCCGCATTGTTTCAAATGAATACCAAACTCGTAACTCAAATATTCTCCTCCATGATCAGATCGTAGAAACTTTATTTTCTTGTTACGATGATTTTCCACTTCACTCTGAAATTATATCAACTTTTCAAATGTTTTAGACTTATGTTTCATCAAGTAGATATACCCATATCTGCTCAAATCATCTGTGAAGGTCAGAAATTAACGATACCCGCCGTGAGCCTCAATATTCATCGGACCACATACATCAGTATGTATGATTTCCAACAAATCCGTTGCTCGCTCCATTGTTCCGGAGAACGGAGTTTTAGTCATCTTGCCCATGAGGCATGGTTCGCAAATACCAAGTGATTCATAATCAAGTGATTCCAAAAGTCCATCAGTATGGAGTTTCTTCATGCGCTTTACACCAATATGACCTAAACGGCAGTGCCACAAATAATTTGCACTATCATTATTATGAATATGTGTATCACTATGATCGAGATCCAACAAACCATTTTCATTGGGTGTATTACCATAGAAGGTTTTATTCATGTAAACAGAACAACAATTATTCTTTAACTTAAATGAATAACCGTATTGCAATAGACACGAGCAAATCATATTCATGCTCAACGCAAACACCAAATAACACTTATTTAGGTTCAACACTAATCCCGAAAGTATAGGGAGTGTGCGATGATGATCATATCAATCTTGGAACTACTTCCAACACACATCGTCACTTCACCCTTAACTAGTTTCTGTTCATTCTGCAACTCCCGTTTCGAGTTACTGATCTTAGCAACTGAACTAGTATCAAATACTGAGGGGTTGATATAAACACTAGTAAAGTACACATTAATTACATGTATATCAAATATACCTTTGTTCACTTTGCCATCCTTCTTATCCGCCAAATACTTGGGGCAGTTCTGCTTCCAGTGACCAGTCCCTTTGCAGTAGAAGCACTTTAGTCTCAGGCTTAGGTCTAGACTTGGGCTTCTTCACTTGAGCAGCAACTTGCTTGCCGTTCTTCTTGAAGTTCCCCTTCTTCCCTTTTCCCTTTCCTTGAAACTAGTGGTCTTGTCAACCATCAACACTTGATGCTTTTCTTGATTTCTACCTTCGTCGATTTCAGCATCACGAAGAGCTTGGGAATCGTTTTTGTTATCCCTTGCATATTATAGTTCATCACGAAGTTCTAGTAACTTGGTGATAGTGACTAGAGAACTTTGTCAATCACTATCTTATCTGGAAGATTAACACCCACTTGATTCAAGTGATTGTAGTACTCAGACATTCTGAGCACATGCTCACTAGCTGAGCTATTCTCCTCCATCTTGTAGGCAAAGTACTTGTCAAAGGTCTTATAACTTTCGACTTGGGCATGAGTCTGAAATACTAATTTCAACTCTTGGAACATCTCATATGCTCCGTGGCGTTTCAAAAACGTCTTTGAAGCCCCGATTCTAAGCCGTAAAGCATGGTGCACTAAACTATCAAGTAGTCATCATATCGAGCTTGCCAAACGTTCATAACGTCTGCATTTGCTCCTGCAATCGGTCTGTCACCTAGCGGTGCATCAAGGACATAAGTCTTCTGTGCAGCAATGACGATAATCCTCAGATCACGGATCCAATCCGCATCATTGCTACTAACATCTTTCAACTTATTTTTCTCTAGGAACATATCAAAAATAAAACAGGGGAGCTAAACGCGAGCTATTGATCTACAACATAGATATGGTAATACTACCAGGACTAAGTTCATGATAAATTAAAGTTCAATTAATCATATTACTTAAGAACTCCCACTTAGATAGACATCCCTCTAATCATCTAAGTGATCACATGATCCATATGTTGATCACGTGAGATGGAGTAGTTTTCAATGGTGAACATCACTATGTTGATCATATCTACTATATGATTCATGCTCGACCTTTCGGTCTCAGTGTTCCGAGGCCATATCTGCATATGCTAGGCTCGTCAAGTTTAACCCGAGTATTTCTGCGTGTGCAAACCTGGCTTGCACCCGTTGTATGTGAACGTAGAGCTTATCACACCCGATCATCACGTGGTGTCTCCGCACGACGAACTTTGGCAACGGTGCATACTCAGGGAGAACACTTGTACCTTGAATTTTAGTGAGAGATCATCTTATAATGCTACCGTCAATCAAAGCAGAATAAGATGCATAAAAGATAAACATCACATGCAATCAATATAAGTGATATGATATGGCCATCATCATCTTATGCCTTTGATCTGCATCTCCAAAGCACCGTTATGATCACCATCATCACCGGCTTGACACCTTGATCTCCATCGAAGCATCGTTGTCGTCTCGCCAACTATTGCTACTATGACTATCGCTACCGCTTAGTGATAAAGTAAAGCAATTACAGGGCGATTGCATTGCATACAATAAAGCGACAACCATATGGCTCCTGCCAGTTGCCGATAACTTCGTTACAAAACATGATCATCTCATACAATAAAATTTAGCATCATGTCTTGACCATATCACATCACAGCATGCCCTCAGAAAACAAGTTAGACGTCCTCTACTTTGTTGTTGCAAGTTTTACGTGGCTTCTACGGGCTGAGCAAGAACCGTTCTTACATACGCATCAAAACCACAACGATATTTCGTCAAGTATGTGATGTTTTAACCTTCACAAGGACCGGGCGTAGCCACACTCGATTCAACTAAAGTTGGAGAAACTGACACCCGCCAGCCACCTATGTGCTAAGCACGTCGATAGAACCAGTCTCGCGTAAGCGTACGCGTAATGTCGGTCCGGGCCGCTTCATCCAACAATACCGCCGAATCAAAGTGTGACATGCTGGTAAGCAGTATGACTTGTATCGCCCACAACTCACTTGTGTTCTACTCGTGCATATAACATCTACGCATAAACCTGGCTCTGATACCACTGTTGGAGAACGTAGTAATTTCAAAAAAAGATCTACGCACACGCAAGATCATGGTGATGCATAGCAATGAGATGGGAGAGTGTCGTCCACGTACCCTCATAGACTATAAGCAGAAGCGTTATGACAACGCGGTTGATGTAGTCGTACGTCTTCATGATCCGACCGATCCAAGTACCAAATACATGGCACCTCCGAGTTCAGCAGACGTTCAGCTCGGTGACGTCCCACGAACTCACGATCCAGTAGAGCTTCGAGGGAGAGTTCCGTCAGCACGACGGCGTGATGACGGTGATGATGATGCTACCGACGCAGGGCTTCGCCTAAGCACCGCTACGATATGACTGAGGTAGATTATGGTGGAGGGGGGCACCGCACACGGCTAAAAGATCAACTGGTCAACTTGTGTTTCTATGGGGTGCCCTCCTCCCCCGTATATAAAGGAGTGGAGGAGGGGGGAGGGCCGGCCCTCTATGGCGTGCCCTGGAGGAGTCCTACTCCCACCGGGAGTAGGATTCCCCCGCCCTTCCCTGGTTGGACTAGGAGAGAAGGAAGGGGGAGAGAGGGAGGAAGGAAAGGGGGGCGCCGCCCCCCTCCTAGTCCAATTTGGACCAGAGGGGGAGGGGGCGCGCGGCCTGCCCTGGCCTCCTCTCTCTCTCTCTCCACTATGGCCCAATAAGGCCCATACACTTACCGGGGGGTTCCGGTAACCTCCCGGTACTCCGGTAAAATCCTGATTTCACCCGGAACTATTCCGATGTCCTAATATAGGCTTCCAATATATCGATCTTTATGTCTCGACCATTTCGAGACTCCTCGTCATGTCCGTGATCATATCCGGGACTCCGAACTACCTTCAGTACATCAAAACACATAAACTCATAATACCGATCGTCACCGAACGTTAAGCGTGCGGACCCTACGGGTTCGAGAACTATGTAGACATGACCGAGACACATCTCCGGTCAATAACCAATAGCGGAACCTAGATGCTCATATTGGTTCCTACATATTCTACGAAGATCTTTATCGGTTAAACCGCATAACAACATACGTTGTTCCCTTTGTCATCGGTATGTTACTTGCCCGAGATTCGATCATCGGTATCTCAATACCTAGTTCAATCTCATTACCGGCAAGTCTCTTTACTCGTTCCGTAATGCATCATCCCGCAACTAACTCATTAGTTACATTGCTTGCAAGGCTTATAGTGATGTGCATTACCGAGAGGGCCCAGAGATACCTCTCCGATACTCGGAGTGACAAATCCTAATTTCGATCTATGCCAACCCAACAAACACCTTCAGAGACACCTGTAGAGCATCTTTATAATCACCCAGTTACGTTGTGACGTTTGATAGCACACAAGGTGTTCCTCCGGTATTCGGGAGTTGCATAATCTCATAGTCATAGGAACATGTATAAGTCATGAAGAAAGCAATAGCAACATACTAAACGATCAAGTGCTAAGCTAACGGAATGGGTCAAGTCAATCACATCATTCTCTAATGATGTGATCCCGTTAATCAAATGACAACTCATGTCTATGGCTACGAAACTTAACCATCTTTGATTCAACGAGCTAGTCAAGTAGAGGCATACTAGTGACACTCTGTTTGTCTATGTATTCACACATGTACTAAGTTTCCGGTTAATACAATTCTAGCATGAATAATAAATATTTATCATGATATAAGGAAACATAAATAACAACTTTATTATTGCCTCTAGGGCATATTTCCTTCATTCCTATGCGAGGGAGGGAGGCGCCCCAGGCGCGGGCACTGATCCTGATGTGACACCGCTTGAGGCGCCGCTCCCCTGAGGCCCTGTACGGAGTAATTGCTTCTTCTTCTTGGGGTGGACTCAGGAGGGTACTCGCCCTTGCTGTCAGGGTCTTTGATTGCTGCAGCTTGGAAGGCGCGCTCGAGGGAGCACACCGCATCTCTTTCTTCGCAGGGGACTGTGATGATCCCGCCGCTTCCTGGCATCTTGAGGATGTTGTAGCCGTGGTGGGTCACTGCCATGAACTTGGCCGGGGCCGGATACCCGAGGATGGCATTGTACGGCAGACGGATGTGAGCAACGTCGAAGTCGATGAGCTCGGTGCGGTAGTTGTCGCGCTGTCCGAAGGTGACAGGGAGGCGGACCTGCCCTATCGGGGTGGTGGAGCCGTCAGTCACTCCTGAGAAGGGCTTGGTGGGCTAAAGCTGATCGTACGGCACTTGGAGGCTCTCGAATGTCTTGACGGACAGGACGTTAAGCCCTGCGCTGCCGTCAATGAGGGTCTTGGTGACTTGTACGTTGCTGATGACGGGTGAGCAGAGCATCGGGAGGGCGCCAGCAGTGGCCGCGCACTTGAGCTGGTTCGCCGAGCTGAAAGTAATGGCGCACTTGAACCACCTGAGCGGGTGCGTGGCCTCAAGCCTGGGAAGGGCTGCGTTCACCTCGCGAGCAAACTGCTTGAAGATACGCTGAGATGCTGGGGCCTGAGCTCCGCCCAAGATGCAGGAGATAGCACGCGGTTCCTGGAAGCCCCCCGCCCCCTTGTCCTGATGGTGGTCGTCGTTCCTTCTTGGTGGTGGCGGCAGCGGAGGAAGACCAGCGTTGCCCTGAGGGCGGTCCTCGAGAGGCTGATCCCTCCAGGCGCCCTCACGAGGCTGGTCCTGCCAGCGGTCCTCGCGAGGCCGATCGCGCCACTCCTGGCGGGGGCCGCGATCGTCCCAACATCCATCGCCTCGTCCTCCTCCTCGGCCGTAGCCCCGGTCATTGCGCTCGGGGCGTCGACCGAGGCGTCCATCTCGAATGGCCCTGAGCTCTTGACAGTCGTTGGTGTTGTGGTTGTGTACGTTGTGGAAGGCGCAGAACGGTCGGCTGCCCTTGGACGACTCGGGATGGTCCCGGCCACGCTTCGTATCCAGCTTCGCCGCGAGCACGACCACTCCCTTGCGCTTCACGTCCTTGGCCTTGACTTTCTTCTCCTCTGGGTCGGTAGCTGGGAGCTCGAGGAGGGAAAGGCACCCCTCCTCAGCTCTTGCGCACTTGGTCGCCATGTTGAACAGCTCCAGAGCCGTGCATAACTCCTCGTGGATGGCGAGCTCCTCCTTCATCTTGACGTCGCGGACGCCATCAGAAAACGCGGAAACGATGGCCTCATCCATCACCTTGGGGATCTTGAGACGAACGTTGTTGAAGCGCTGGATGTACTTCTGCAAGGTCTCTCCTGGCTGCTGCTTGATGCGGCGCAGGTCACCCGCGGCCGGAGGGCGGTCGCGAGTGCCCTGGAACTTGGCGACAAAGTGGTCGCGCATCTCATTCCAGGAGTAGATCGAGCCTGGGGGCAGGTTCAGGAGCCACGAGCGAGCACCATCCTTGAGAGCCATGGGGAACCAGTTTGCCATGACTTTTTCGTCGCCGTCGGCCGCCTCGATGCCCAGCTCATAGAGCTGAAGAACTCCACAGGGTCGGGGGTGCCGTCGTAGCGAGGAGGCAGGTCTGGCTTGAACTTGCCCGGTCAGACGACGCTACGCAGCTCCGGAGTGAAGGCGCAGCAGCCTGCTGTGGCCGCCAGGGCCCTTTGCTGATGCGGAGCCTGCCCCTGATGTCCGCGCGCCGCCACCGCAGGCGGCACGCGGTCTTGTCGTGGTGGCGTTGGGAGCGCGGGAGCGTTCTCTTGCGGTCGGGGAACTTCTTGGCAGCTTCCTTCTTCTCGGGCGGGCGCCTGACGCGGTGGGTCATGCCGGGGGGCCACGCGCCTTGGCGCCAGAGCGCTGTCTTGGTGCGGAGGTGGTGGAGGTGCTCCATGAGCTACGTCGTCCGCAGCTGGCGGAGGGCGAGGCAGCAAGAGGGAGGGTGCGGGGGAGCCCCCAGCGGCGCTGACGAGCTCGGCGATGCGGTCCAACCAGTCCTCGTAGAGGTCGTCGACCGGGCGGTAGCGCAGGAGCTCGCGTGCCATGAGCAGTGCGGCCTGCGCGTCCATGGGAGCGCGACGAGCGTGAGACGATGAGCCGGCTGGAGTCAGCGACGGGGTGGCGGTGCGACCGTCCCGCCGCACAGAGGGGTGCAGCGAGGACGCTTGTTGCTCGTTCCCGGCCGGGCCGGTGGCAGCGTTGGCAGCAGGCGATGAAGAACGGCGGGGAGGTCTGCCAAGGGGCGCCGTCTGAGCGACGCGGGTGGCAAGGGCGGCCCGGCGCTCAGCACGGGCTCGGCGAGCGTCAGCCATGGTTGCGATGGAGCGATGGGACGCGGATCGACGGAAGGAAAGCTTCGGTGCACACCTACCTGGCGCGCCAAATGTCGGATTTCGAGTTCCGGCAAAACCCTTGAGGTTCGAACACTGGGGCGCGCACGATGATCTCTCCCCCTCTAGCTCACGCCCTCACCGCAATCTCAAAGCTTCAGCGCGTCGAACCCGAAGAACAAATGGACACAAGGTTTATACTGGTTCGGGCCACCGATGTGGTGTAATACCCTACTCCAGTGTGGTGTGGTGGATTGCCTCTTGGGCTGAGGATGAATAGTTACAAGGGAAGAACAGCCTCCCGAGGAGAGGTGCTCTTGTGGTCGGTAAGTTTGTGTAGTAGAGAATGGTCGGGATCCCGAATCTCTCTCTCCCTCTCCTTGCTACGGTGGTGGCTAGTCCTATTTATAGAGGCCCTGGTCCTCTTCCCAAATATTAGGCGGGAAGGGATCCCACAACGGCCAATTTGAAGGGGGGCAGCTAGTACAAGCTATCCTGACAAAAGGTGGTCTTCGACTGCCAAAGGCTCTGGTGGTGACGCCGTCTTGGGCTCCACAGTGACCTCCGTCTTGCCGTCCTACTGTTCTTGGTCTCGTTGCACTGATATGAAAACCTTTGCTTGATGCCTCGGGACTCCTCGCCTGTGCTTGCCTCTTTAGCACCAAAGAGGAAACGAGGACACTGTGCACGCTGGCGCCCGCCTGGCATCCGCCTGGCCCCGGTCGTCATGGCTTGCGTCACAGGAACCTCGCGAGGTGCCCCTTGCCTTGATCTCTCCGCCCCTCGCGAGCCAGCCTGGTGAGGCCGCCCCCGAGGAGGTCTTGCGTCGTCCGCCTCGCGAGGCTTGGCCCCTCGCGAGGGTCTTGAGTGTTTACTGGTGAAGATGGGCCGTATAGGGCCGCTGGTGGAGCCACGCCGTGGGCCGCGGGCACGCAAGTCTGGGGACCCCCGTTCCCAGGACGCCGACACGCATTTTATCACACCTTTTCGATTTGGCATGGACCCTTTTAGCACATTGTGTAGGCATAGGTTGAGAGAGCAGCAGCGACCCTAAGGTCCACTTCTATTAGCAGCTTAAAAACTAAGCCGCCTTCTATCCGGCTTATTTGAGAAGTTGTCTCTTATTAAATGGGGCTTCTAAACTAGTTATGAAAAAACTAATTCAGAAGTCTCGACAAACTTAGAGAATGGCTTATTTTTTAAGCTAGGAAGAGGTAGCTTAATTTTTAAGCCGCCCAAAACAAACTGGCCCTAAGACGAAGTGGGCCCAACGAATCGCGCACATCCCGCTAACTAGCCCAGTTATTTCTGCCAGCCAACTAGCCCTAGTGTCCTGATAGGAAATCCCTATTTGCCACGCGCTGCAGCAAATTGTCGCTGCATCGCACAGGCAGCCGCACTAGCCAAGCGATTGGACTGGCCCAATTAACCAGTTCGTTCGTTCCTGTTTTGGAACGTTTTTTTTCTCCCGTTTATAGTTTTTCTTTTTTCTTTTTTCTGTTTTCCTTTTTTTCTTTTCTTTTCCTTTTTCAAGTTTACTTTACTTTTTTCCAAAAATGTTTGGAAATTTCAATTATTTTTTGGAATAAAAAAGTTCTTTCTATTTTTCAAATTATTTTCACATTTTAAAAAATGTTTGCTAATCTGAAAAATGGATGCAATTCAAAAATTGTTCATGGTTTTCGAATATTGTTCGGGTTTCAACAGAAATGCTCGAACTTTTAAAAAATCCCGTTTTTGAAAATATGATCACAAATTCAAAAGGTGTTCAGATTTTTTCAAAACTTGTTTGGTATTTAAAAACATTGTTATGAATTTTGCAAAATGTTCCCTTTTTCATGTTTTGTTCACAAATACAAAATGTTACTGTTTTAAAAATTCAAAAATATTTCACATTTTTCCCGTTCTTGATTGTCAATTTCTTTTGGAGTTTTCAAAAATATTACCCTTTTTCAAGATTTGTTCACAATTGTTTAAAATATTATTTTAAAATTTGATTCACAAATTAAAAAATTGTTCGTTTTTATCAAAATTTGTCAGAATTTTTAAAAAATGTTCTTATTTTCTAAAATTTGTTCTGGTTTTGAAAATTTGGTTACAAATTCGAAAATGGTTCACAATTTTTCACAACTCATACATGGTTGTCAAAATATTTCCAGAACTTTTGAGAAATGACTAAAAAATATTGATGTGCCCATGTAGTGAGAAATCATGAGGGTCAGTTCAAACCAGCTCAATGCAACAAATACTTGACGTTGATGGAGCCATACACTAATGAACTATTGGCATGTAGAGACGATGTGGCACTGGCGGTTAGCAATGGCTACGCCAGAGTCAGTCATGCTCGAGATGGACTGCCGGGGCAGTCCTTGATGCGTGGCACCGAGATGATCGCTCGGCGAGTGGGAATATCTTCAGGGAGATGGGCATCTATCTCCAAATTTTGCACGGGTTTGAGATTCGATGGACTGGCCGAGAAGCAAATATTGCACCGCATAGTTGTGCCAAAGAGTCTTTGGCTTTAGACACTAGTTCTAGATTTTTTTTTTCTGTAATCCCTGATTTTCTGGTTGACGTTGTACAATTAGACATAGTCCGCCAAAATGAATAAAATGCCTTGAGGGCGGTTTGCTAAAAAAAATGTAGGTAGTTCTAAAGAGCTCACGTCGCCTATTTACCAGGAACACTAATCGGCGGCAGTGGTGCTATAGGTGGATCGTGAGTTTGAACCCTAGCTTTCGCTTCCAATTTTTCTTAATGTTTACACCGCTCGTCGCTCCTATGTGGGCATGGCCCAGTGGGATGACTGCCTGTGCGAAGCCCCGACATTCTGTTGCAGAATGCGGTAGATAGGAGGTCCCGTCCTGACAAGCTACGCGGGAGTTATATATCACATTAAGCGAGATGGAACGAGCTCTCGCTGAAACTTTTCCTGCTCGGTACGGCCCGCCCATTTTAGACGCTTTTGTTCCCTAGCTTCACTTGGTTCTTTGTCTACGTTCTGTTTGCTTCGTTTTTTTGTTTTGTTTTTTGTTTTGATTTTTCTTCGGGCTTTTTTGTTTCTTGCCCTGTTTTTATAGGTTTTCTCCACTTTCCCTTTGGATTTATTATTATTACTTCCATCGGTATCATCGATTATTCTTTCCTCTTTGTTTCTTTTCGTTTTCATTCTACATTTTTCCTATACGTCAATAACATTTTTCTAATACATGTTTAAAATTTTCAAAAAAAAAAATTAACATTTTTTAATCGACTTCTACATTTTTCTATACACATTTTTTAATGCTTGATTAACATTTTTCAAATAGAAGATAAAAGAAAATACACGGTCAACATTTTATATAGATTTTCAAATGCTTAACTTATATTTCTTTGAATATGAGATTAATATTTTTAAAACATGGTCAATATTTTCCTATACACATTTAACATTTTTCAAATTCTTGACTAACATTTTTTGAATACTTGTTCAACATTTTCTCAAATGCTTGATTAATATTTTTATGTACATGATCAAAATTTTCCATAATTTTTTAGTACATTGTCAATAATTTTATATACACATTTATCATTTTTCTAAATGCTTGATTAACATCTTTGAAAGACTTGTTACACGTTTTTTCAAATGCTTGATTACCATTATTATATAAATGATCAAAAATTTCCTTCATTTTTTAATAATTGGTCAACATTTTTTTCCATACATATTTAACATTTTTCAAATACTTGATTGACATTTTTCGAATAATTGTTCAATTTTCTTAAACTGGTTGATTAAAGTTTTTTGTACATGTCAAAATTTCCATCTTGTTTTAACACACGGTCAATAATTTTTCTATACACATTTAACATTTCTCAGATGCTTGATTAACATTTTCAAATACTTGTGCAACATTTTTTTAAATGCTTGATTAACATACACATGATAAAAATCATAATTTTTTAATACATGGTCAAAAAATTAATACATATTTAACATTTTCCAAATGCTTGATTAAAAATTTTCAAACACTTGTTCAACATTTTTTAAAATTCTTGATTAATATTTTTTAAATACATGATCAAATTGTTTCATACACATTTTTTTGTATATACATTTTTTTGTATATACATTTTTTTATATGTGATAAACATTTTCATTATATACATTTAAATTTTCTCTGTATGTAAAATGATTTTTATAGATATAACTAGAGTATTACGAAATATAAGCAATTTAGAAAAAAAACATGGCAAGAAAGTGGAAAAAAATGAAAGAAGGAAAAACGCTGAATGCCCGCAGTCCCCCCTTGGCTGGCCCATTATGGGCCCTGCTTGAAGGCGAGCCTGAGAGCAACTAATTGAGGAGCGGTCCTTCGGGAGCCTCCCCAAGGGTCGCTTGGGGTGGGCTGAGAGCGCACCACCGCCGTCATGTATTGTGCTTTGGACACTCCCTTCTGATTTTTTATTTATTTTTCCGCACGCATTTTCAGATTTTTAGATGGTTTTTCCCGTTTATTTTAGCTTTTCGGTTTTTCACCGGTCTTTCTTAGCTTTTGGAAGAAAAAAATTTGCGTGAACATATTTTTTCTTCCGCTAGAGGCACGGATTTGCTTTCGCGAGAGCCACGGATTTGCTTCCGCGAGAGGCACGACCGTGCCACTCGGAAACCGAAAAAGCACAATTTTTTTGCTTTCGCGAGAGGCACGATTTTACTTCCGCGAGAGGCACAGATTTGCTTCCGTGAGAGCTATGGCCGTGCCTCTCGAAAACGAAAAAAAACATGTTTTTTTGCTTTCGCGAGAGGCACGGATTTGCTTTCATGGGAGGTATGGACGTGCCTCTCAAAAACGAAAAAACATGTTTTTTTACTTCCACAAGAGGCACGGTCGTGCCTCTCTGAAACAAAAAAAGCATTTTCTTTTTTTTCATTTCACGAGACGCACGGTTTTTGCTTCCATGAGAGGCCCGGCCGTGCGTCTCAAAAACGAAAAAAATGCTTTTTTTTGCTTCTATGAGAGGCACTGCTGTCCTCTCGGAAAGGGAAAATAACGTGCTCTCGGTGTGATTTTTTCATCTGATTTTTTGTGAAAAAAAAGTTCAGTAAAACCTATCAACCTGGGACCTAGTTTTGGAAATATTGACGCAGGTAATCCAACAGTGAAAACGGTTCAAGATTTGTACGTACGATCTAAGAGATAAAACCTTTGAATAAACAGATCTAGAAAAACCGTGGCTCTGGCGGAAGTGAAATCGTACATCTGGCGGAAGCGAAATCGTGCCTCTCACGAAAGAAAATAAAAATAAAAATGAGTTTTTTTCGTTTCCGAGGGCCTCTTAAGGAAGCAATAAAAAACGTTTTTTCGCGTATTTTTTTAATCAAAAAGCTAAGGAAGAATGATGACAAACCGAAAAGTTGAAAAAACAAACATCTAAAAAGCCAAAAACTCGTGTGAAAAAATAAAAGAAAATTCATAGAAAGTGCCCAGGACGCGACATGTGGCGGCGGCTTAGAGCGCGTAAGTGACGCGCCCTCAGCGCACCGCAAGTGGTCGTTTCGAGTATCCGAAGAAACGCTCATGAACTAGTTGGTCTCGCGTGAAGCAAATCAGCGCCCGAGCTAGGTAGCCCAGTTATTGCTGCCAGACAGACCACCAAGCAGCAGATTCCAATCCAGACACGGCAGCCCACTACACCACGCTCGGGCTTATCCTTTTTTTCCCCTAAAACAAAACCAGAGAAGAAAAGAATAATGTGGACCAACGTTAATTCCAGAACCGACACTTGCCTTACTTAATATAAGTACTGACACTGTGCAGGGTGGGCGTAGGCAGCAGGCCAGCAGCTATCCGTGCGTCCATCCGCGTGGCCGTCGGTGCGCCGGAATTGATTGCGCGGTCGGTCGCTGTTGCGTCGTGACCGAGCGTCGACCTCCACTCCCGCTACAGGCCACCACCACCGACGGCCGGCGGAACCGAGCGAGTGACATACGTGTTAGAATTAATGGGCTAGGCCCATAGCAATTTCTGAAATCTCAAAGCCCATGTGAAAAAAGGCAAGTGGTGGTGCTAAGTTTAGTCCCACCTTGGAAGTTGAAGAAGAGTTGGACCTCTTTATATAGTGGGTTCTCTCCACCACTCCAAGTGGTGTGTGAGAAGAGAAAGGAAAAACCACACGCGCGTGCTCGCTCGCCTCGCCTGGCCATGAATGGTCTGCCGAAATCCGGTCCGTCTCCTTGCAGGAGCGCAGCTTTCTTTTGCCGTTTTATTTTTATGTCTTGGCAGACAAGTTTTTGATTTCTTGTCCGGTAAGTATACGAATTAGAAACCGAGTCGGTTTGGGATTGTGGTCGCGACACAATACCGCCTCTGGTCCTAATATATATACAGCTACCGGCTGCGGCCAGAGACACACCGAAAAACACCTAGGGTTTTGCCTCATCTCACAACTTGCGCCGCCATCGTAGTCTACTCCATCCCAAACGCCGGCGTGCATCGGCGCGTGGGAGAGCAGGTCTCCGGAACCGTTCGTCTTTGCGATCCTGCACCGGGAGAGGACGAATTAGGTTTTTGGGAAGCGCTGTGCGCGACTGCTCAAATTCGTCATCACGGGTCGTCTTCCGTCCAAGTCGGGCGGTGCTACTCATCGTCGTATTCATCGCCGTCAGCAGCAGATCGTCGCCAACATCGTCATCAACACTGTCGCACCCATAAATAGCTAACAATCAGTACGTCCAACATCCTCTGTTCATGTCTGTTTCTACAGCTATTGTTACGTGTTTGCTGCTGTTATGCATGTTTTGCTGTTCTTCTAGTTTGCTAGATTATTGCATGCTAGTATCTCTTCTAGTCATGACTTATTTACTAGAATTAATCATGAACTTGCCTAATATTCCAACAATCCAAAAACCTAATTATAGGCAATTTCCTGAGTTAACTATGGCTGGATTCGCTGATGCACTGAGGCCGGATAAGTTTACCGGTGTGCACTTTAAGAGGTGGCAGGTGAAGACCACGCTCTGGCTTACTGCTCTGAAAGTTTTCCACGCTAGTGTTGGTGCTCCAGAGGGAATGACCGACGAAGATCGGAGAAAATTCCAGGAAGCCAATACTATGTTTGTGGGATGCATTCTGAGTGTTCTTGCTGACCGTCTGTGTGATGTGTACATGCACATAAACGACGGAAAAATTCTGTGGGATGCACTGAATGCAAAATTCGGTGCAACAGATGCAGGCAGTGAACTGTACATCATGGAGAGTTTTCATGACTACAAGATGGTGAATAACCGTTCTGTGGTTGAACAAGCTCATGAGATACAGTGCATTGTGAAGGAACTTGAACTCCTTAAATGTGTTCTACCCGACAAATTCGTGGCTGGGTGCATGATTGCAAAGTTGCCTCCTTCATGGAGGAATTTCGCCACAACTCTGAAGCATAAGAGACAGGAGATATCAGTTGAAAATCTGATTGCATCTCTTGATGTTGAAGAAAAAGCTCGGGCTAAAGATACCACTGAAAAAGGAGGTGAGGTTCAGCCTACTGCTAACATGGTGCAGAGGTACCCACAGAACAAGAACAAAGGGAAGAACAAACATGTTTTCAACAAGCCTACCAAGACTACTACCTTCAAGAAGAAGAAGTTCAACAAGGCTGAGCTAGAGTGCTACGCCTGTGGGAAGCCTGGACACTTTTTCAAGGAATGCCCTGAACGTGCAGACCGCAGAGGGAAAACAAGCTCCAAGACTGTCAACATGGTGACCGCTAGCAATACTGATGGGTATGGTAATTTACCTATTGTGCTTTCAGTATTTCAATCATCTTCGTGGTGGATTGATTCGGGTGCTAACGTTCATGTGTGTGCTGACATCTCCCTGTTTACTTCTTATCAGGTCGCAAGGGATTCTTCCGTCCTAATGGGGAATGGGTCACATGCTTCTGTTCGTGGCATTGGCACGGTGGATCTGAAGTTTACTTCGGGAAAGATCGTGCAACTAAGGAACGTGCAGCATGTCCCTACTATGAACAAGAATCTAGTTAGTGGCTCCCTTCTATGTCGAGATGGATTTAAGGTAGTTTTAGAGTCCAATAAAGTAATCGTGTCAAGATTTGGACAATTTATAGGAAAAGGCTATGAGTGCGGAGGCTTGTTCCGCTTTTCTCTTTCAGATTTTTGCAATAAGTCAATAAACCAAATTTGTGCTAATGTTAATGATGATGCAAGTATTTGGCACTCTCGTTTATGTCATATTAATTTTGGTTTAATGTCTCGGCTATCCAGCATGAGTTTAATTCCGAACTTCACAGTTGCCAAAGGTTCTAAGTGCCATAGTTGTGTGCAATCTAAGCAACCTCGAAAGCCTCATAAGGCTGCCGAGGAGAGAAACTTGGCACCTCTAGAACTCATACATTCTGATCTTTGTGAGATGAATGGTGTGTTGACAAAAGGTGGAAAGAGATATTTCATGACTTTGATTGATGATGCGACTAGATTTTGCTATGTTTATTTGTTGCAAACTAAAGATGAAGCATTAGACTACTTTAAAATCTATAAAGCTGAAGTTGAAAATCAACTAGAGAGAAAGATCAAGCGTCTTAGGTCCGATCGTGGTGGAGAGTATTTTCCAAAAGTTTTTGATGAATTTTGTGAGGAACATGGTATTATTCATGAGAGGACGCCTCCCTATTCACCTCAATCAAATGGAGTGGCCGAGAGGAAAAACCGCACATTGACTGACTTGGTGAATGCCATGTTAGACACTGCTGGTTTATCTAAGGCATGGTGGGGGGAGGCCCTATTGACTTCATGTCATGTCCTGAATAGAGTTCCCAACAATAATAAAGAGAAAACCCCTTATGAGGAGTGGGTTGGGAGAAAACCATCACTTTCTTATTTGCGCACTTGGGGATGTTTGGCAAAGGTCAATATTCCTATTCCTAAGAAACGCAAACTTGGACCAAAGACAGTGGATTGTGTCTTTCTAGGGTATGCTCAACGGAGCATTGCTTATAGGTTTTTAGTGGTAAAATCTGAAGTACCTGATATGCATGTTGATACTATAATGGAATCTCGTGATGCAACATTTTTTGAGAACATATTTCCTATGAAAGATATGCATAGCATTGCTAGATTTTCTTCTGAGATAATTCCTGAATCTAGTACAACTGATGAATATTTCGAACAATCACATGAGGAAGTCCTTGAGAAGGATAACAATGAAGTTCCTAGAAGGAACAAGAGACAAAGGATTGCAAAATCCTTTGGTGATGATTTCATTGTATACCTTGTGGACGACACACCCAAGACGATTGCAGAAGCATATGCATCTCCGGATGTAGATGATTGGAAAGAAGCTGTTCATAATGAGATGGACTCAATTCTTTCTAATGGAACTTGGGAACTAACTGATAGACCATATGGTTGTAAACCTGTGGGCTGTAAGTGGGTGTTCAAAAATAAGCTAAAGCCTGATGGTACTATTGATAAGTACAAGGCGCGGCTAGTGGCCAAGGGCTACACTCAGAAAGAAGGCGAAGATTACTTTGACACCTATTCACCCGTTGCTAGAATGACCACCATTCGAGTGTTACTTTCCTTGGCTGCCTCTTATGGTCTTATCATTCATCAAATGGATGTAAAGACAGCTTTTCTCAATGGAGAGTTAGAAGAGGAGATCTATATGGATCAGCCTGACGGGTTTGTGGTAAAGGGTGAAGAGAGAAAGGTGTGCAAGTTGTTAAAATCTTTGTATGGTCTGAAACAGGCACCTAAGCAATGGCATGAGAAGTTTGAAAGAACTCTGACTTCTGCAGGATTCTTCATTAACGAGGCTGATAGGTGTGTTTACTATCGCCATGGTGGGGGCAATAGTGTCATATTATGTTTGTATGTGGACGACATACTGATCTTTGGTACAAACATTAATGCAATTAATGAGGTCAAGTCTTTTCTATCAAAAAGTTTTGACATGAAAGATCTGGGAGAAGCCGATGTAATTCTAAACATCAAACTTATTAAGGATGAGAGTGGGATTACATTAACGCAATCTCACTATGTTGAGAAGGTCTTGAACCGATTCGGTTTTATGGATAGCAAGCCTTCTCCAACACCTTATGATCCCAGCGTGACACTCAGAAAGAACAAGAAAGAAACGAGAGATCAATTAAGATACTCTCAAATTGTCGGTTCACTCATGTACTTAGCTAGCGCTACAAGACCAGATATCTCTTTTTCTGTGAGCAAACTGAGTAGGTTCATGTCCAACCCGGGTGATGATCATTGGCATGCACTAGAAAGGGTCTTGCGCTATCTGAGAGGTACTATGAGTTACGGAATTACTTATTCAGGGCATCCTGCTGTGCTAGAAGGATATAGTGATTCAAATTGGATCTCCGATGTTGATGTACTTTACGCAACAAGTGGGTATGTATTTACTCATGGTGGTGGCGCAGTGTCATGGAGGTCTTGCAAGCAAACCATATTGACGAGGTCAACTATGGAAGCAGAATTAACTGCTTTGGACACAGCTACTGTTGAGGCAGAATGGCTGCGTGAGCTCTTGATGGACTTGCCGGTTGTTGAAAAACCTGTACCGGCTATTCTTATGAATTGTGATAACCAAACGGTTATCGCTAAAGTGAACAATTCTAAAGATAATGCAAAGTCATCAAGACACGTGAAAAGGCGTTTGAAGTCTGTCAGGAAGTTGAGAAACTCCGGAGTAATAACTGTTACGTATATACAAACAGACAAAAACCTGGCAGATCCCTTTACAAAGGGACTATCACGAAATGTGATAGATATTGCATCGAGGGAGATGGGTATGAGACCCATAGATGTTACACCATAGTAGTAACCCAACCTTTGTGATCGGAGATCCCGTGAATTAGGATCTGGGAAGAAGAAGCTATTGGTTAACTGAGGAGAGTAATAACTTATGATCGTCTCCAAGTGAAGATGCAAAACTCTCAGAGCTGTAAGGCTCAGATCTGTAAGGCAGGTTGGCAACATGCCTTAATGTGGTTCTATTGGCTATAATTAGCAAAGATGCTGTCCTACAGAGCAGTCTTGAAAGAACACACCTATATGAGTTCTGACTGTAAACGTCGCAGTCTATGAGATTTGGGTGATCTCTAGTAAGCTCACGAAGAGACCAGGGAGTATGACGTATAAGCTCCAAACCGCGGGGTAGCCTACTGGCGGTCAGGTACTGGTTAAGACTTTGAGTGAAACCTGTTCACACAAAACTAGCAATTCAAGGCATAGTCCATTGTCAAGTTGTGAATGGATGTAGCTTAAAGTTCTAGGCAGAAGTTCAACTTAACAGTCTCTGTTGAAACACTGGTATATTAAACAAGTGGTGAGAGAAGGCAAATCTCTAAATGGGTATTTGAGATCTGGTGGGGGATTGTTAGAATTAATGGGCTAGGCCCATAGCAATTTCTGAAATCTCAAAGCCCATGTGAAAAAATGGCAAGTGGTGGTGCTAAGTTTAGTCCCACCTTGGAAGTTGAAGAAGAGTTGGACCTCTTTATATAGTGGGTTCTCTTCACCACTCTAAGTGGTGTGTGAGAAGAGAAAGGGAAAACCACACGCACGCGCTCGCTCGCCTGGCCGGGCCGTGGCGTGGCGTGGCGTGGCGTGGCGTGGCGAGGCGAGGCGAGGCGAGGCGAGGCGTACATGCGACATGCGCGTGAATGGTCCGCCGAAATCCGGTCCGTCTCCTTGCAGGAGCGCAGCTTCCTTTTGACGTTTTATTTTTATGTCTTGGCAGACAAGTTTTTGATTTCTTGTCCGGTAAGTATACGAATTAGAAACCGAGTCGGTTTGGGATTGTGGTCGCGACACAATACCGCCTCTGGTCCTAATATATATACAGCTACCGGCTGCGGCCAGAGACACACCGAAAAACACCTAGGGTTTTGCCTCATCTCACAACTTGCGCCGCCATCGTAGTCTACTCCATCCCAAACGCCGGCGTGCATCGGCGCGTGGGAGAGCAGGTCTCCGGAACCGTTCGTCTTTGCGATCCTGCACCGAGAGAGGACGAATTAGGTTTTTGGGAAGCGCTGTGCGCGACTGCTTAAATTCGTCATCACGGGTCGTCTTCCGTCCAAGTCGGGCGGTGCTACTCATCGTCGTATTCATCGCCGTCAGCAGCAGATCGTCGCCAACATCGTCATCAACACTGTCGCACCCATAATAGCTAACGATCAGTACGTCCAACATCCTCTGTTCATGTCTGTTTCTACAGCTATTGTTACGTGTTTGCTGCTGTTATGCATGTTTTGCTGTTCTTCTAGTTTGCTAGATTATTGCATGCTAGTATCTCTTCTAGTCATGAATTATTTATTAGAATTAATCATGAACTTGCCTAATATTCCAACAATACGTACGTACATGGAACCAAAACCATGTGCGCCAGCCATTGACGTCAAGGCATCGATCGATCGGCCACTCACTCGCTGGCCCGCGGCACCACTGTTATTCAGCGGGTGGTTTGCTGCACGCGGTTGCTGGTTTTGGCAAAGCCCCGGGCCAGCCAAGTTGGCGAGCAGCATCAATTGGCCTGCCTGCCTGCTTATCTGATCCGTCCGTCATCACGTCGCTTCTCTCCCGTCGCCACCTTGGCCGCTCACCCCAATAATTAATTAGTCTGAACCATGCCCGGTGCAATCGTTAGGTGCGACGGCATATTCTTCCGGCCGGTCACTCGGCAGGAGCCGGCTCGTCGATTTTGTTTGTTGCGGGAGAAAAGTTCAGGTTCCCGGCCGGGGGAGATCGGCATCTCAGCAGGCTGTGTTTTTATATGGTGAGACGATTACTTTACACGCGGCGGAGATATCTTCCGGGAATGAACCATGCGTAAAGTATAGGGTGGCGCCTGCCGAGATGCCCGTTTATGTCAAGTACTATGAGCCCTCGCCACGATGGTCGCCATCGTTCGATCACCACATGCGCTTGGCTTTATTCTATTTTTCGTGGCGTCCGCTTTTCTCTTTCTCCGGCGTGGATGATTGGAGGCCTGGGAGTATATTACTGTCACTCTATCGTCACGTTCTATTGTTTTGCTTGATTCATTGAAAAGCGAGCGGAGAATACAAAAATGCTCGCGCGGCTTGCTTTCCCGGCTTTGCCAATTGTGTCTAATCTACTAAGATAAGAAGGAAGTTGTGGAGTTAGAACTGAATCGGTATGTCCCGGATTATATAGTAATAAACAAGGCAAATTGGCGAATGTATCGGCAGCCGTCTGTATATCTTACTCCTTACTTGGAACAAAATTTCAACTAGATCCATTCTTCACATGAATAATTGTTTGTCACATTTCAAACCAAACTGGCCTGCAAATATAAAATTATGTTGGACACATGACCTTGCAACGAAGCGGCTACAACGGTCTTTGCTACAATTGTCACCTTGTAGGGAGCCGATGCACTTAATGACATGAGCTTGGAATTTCTTTTCTTTTTTTGTACTGTCTGCATCGTGGATGCATAGTCTCGATTATTACACTGTTTATTTACTCACTCTATTTTTATTATTACTCTGCATATTAGCTTTATTTTAAGCCAAATGTATATAGTTTGATCAAGTTTATAAAGAACAATAATAAATGTACATGATATGAATATGTATAGAGAGAGTAATGATTAGTCGTATTGATTTGGTGTTATAGATGTTAGGAACTCTTACATATATAAATCTGGTCAAAATTTATAAAGTTTAACTTAATGCAAAACTAATATGTAGAGTAAGTAAAAAATGGAGGAAATACTGTACAAGTCATTAAAAGGTAGCCCATTAAAAAATCGAGACAAACTACAAAATACATCAGAAGTTGCATAGCCCAAAAGTGTGACAAACCACACACATCAACAAGACTAATCTTTCGAACGTCAAAAAAAACAAGACTAATCTTTCGGACCCCATTTGGGATTTTTTTTCCCTGAAGGACATCATAAAAATAGGACAACTACTGAGGATCCATCTAAGAAGGACTACACAACATCCACAATACAAGTTATTAGACCTACGGCTATCGAGGCATTTTTCAAAAGGATATTCAATAGCTTCTCAATCTTTGATATGCACTTTGCGATAATGAGTAGCACTTCCGAGATACTTAAAGGGGATTGAGTCCATACAATAGTGAAAATGATGTGTGTATTCCAGCTCATGCTCCTTAGCTATTCTAAAATAGTAGAGTTCGCTCTTCCGACAATGTACCTTTAGTCTTGATAGTTGTTTGAATGTACTCAAAATTAACTTCATTGTCGAAACATTGATTAAATCATGATCCATAAAAAGATTTGTGTCATCAACAAACTACAAAATAGAGAGTCCATCATCCACTAAATAAGGAATGAGAGCGCTATTCTGACCATTTCCTTGGTTATATTCATGAGAGTAGCTACTATATCGATATTGATGTTAAACAAATAATGGATCAAGAGTCACCTCGTCAAACGACTTTCTTGTTTTGAAGGACCACCTAACATCAACATTCACTTTAATGGCCATGCTACCCTACTGGATAGAATTACCCATCCATACCCGCCAAATTAAGGAAATTTTCATGCACACAAGACTTGATGTAAAAGGACCCGCTAATGTATGGTAAGTTTTCTCAAAAAAAACTTCTTTAAAGATTACCTAAGTCCAATTTCTCGATGTGGAGCTCATGAACTGTCTCCTGCAAAATAACTACTGAAAGTACCATGAGCCCTGGCCACGATGGTCACCATCGTTCTATCACCACCACATGCACTTGGCTTTATTCTATTTTTCGTGGCGTCTGTCTGCTCTTCTCTTTCTCCGGCGTTGGTGATTGGAGGCTTGGGAGTATATTACTGTCACGCTATCGCCATGTTCTATTGTTTTGCTTGATTGATTGAAAAGCGAGTGCAGAATACAAAAATGATCGCGTTGCTTGCTTTCCCGGCTTTGCCAATTGAGTGATTGTGTCTAATCTAAAAAGATAAGAACATATAGTTGAAGTTATACTACCAGCTAACACTGAATTGGTATATCCCGGATTGGAGTAATAAACAAGGCAAATTGGCGAATGTATTGGCACCCGTCTGAACATCTTATTCTTTTCTTCGAACGAAATTTCAACCAGATCCATTCTTCACAAGAATGGCCGGTTATCTTATTTGAAAAAAAAATTGGCCTGCAAACATAAGATTTGGATGGGCACATGACCGTGCAACGTAGCGGCTACAACGGTCTTCGCCACAATTGTCACCTTGTAGGGAGCCGATGCACTTAGCGACACGAGGTTGGATTTTTTTTATTTTTTTGTACTATCTGCATTGTGGATGCATAGTCTCGATTATTACACTGTTTAGTACTCCCTCTACTTTTGTTGTTACTCTACATATTAGCTTTACTTTAGCTCAAATGTATAAAGTTTGATCAAGTTTATGGAGAACAATATGAACATTCACAATAATAAATGTACATGATATGAATATGTATAGCGAGAGTAATGATCTAGTCGTATTGATTTGGTGTTATGGATGTTAGGAACTCTTTTATATATAAATTTGATCAAAATTTATAAGTTTAACTTAATACAAAACTGATGTGCATAGTAAGCAAAAATGGAGGAAATACTGCACAATTCATTAAAAGGTAGCCCGTTAAAAAATCGAGACAAACTACAAAATACATCCGAAGTTCCATAGCCAAAAAGTGTGACACATCACACACATCAATAAGACTAATCTTTCGGACCCCATTTGGATATTTTTTTCCTGAAGGGACATCATAAAAATAGGACAACTACTGAGCATCCACCTACTAAGGTCTACGCAATATCCACAACATAAGTTATTAGACCTATGGCTATCGAGACATTTTTCAAAAGGATATTCAATAGCTTTCCAATCTCCGATATGCACTTTGCGATAATGAGTAGCACTTCCAAGATACTTAAAGGGGATTGAGCCCACACTATAGTCAAAAAGATGTGTGTATTCCAGCTCAGGCTCCTTAGCTATTCTAAGATACTAGAGTTCGCTCTTCGAAGAATGTACCTTTAGTCTTGATAGTTGTTTGAATGTACTCAGAATTAACTTCATTGTCAGAGCATTGATTAAATCATGATCCATAAAAATATTTGTGTAGTCAAAAAACTGCAAAAATAGAGAGTCCATCATCCACTAAATGAGGAATGAGAGCACTAATCTGACCGTTTTCCTTGGTTATATTCATGAGAGTAGCTACTATATCGATAACGATGCTAAACAAATAATGGATCAAGAGTCACCTCATCAAATGACTTTCTTGTTTTGAAAGAACTACCTAACATCAACATTCACTCTAATGGCCATGCTACCCTACTAAATAGAATTACCCATCCATACCTGCCAAATTGAAGGAAATTTTCATGGACACAAGATGATGTAAAAGGACCCACAAATGTATGATAAGTATTCTCAACATCTATTTTAAATATTACCTAAGTCCAATTTCTCGATGTGGAGTTCGTGAACTGTCTCGTGCAAAATAGCTGTCGAAAGTCAATATCTTACAATATCTTAGATACCGATATCGGATTTTGGTTATTTATGATAGATGACTAATGTTTCTACCGAGCTTATTTCATAGTCATGTGGCTTTGAGTAAAACATAAATGGTGATCCCTACTGCAAGAATTATAAGTTGTTGTCTACCTCAAACTCTTAGATTGTCTGAGGTGTTCCTTGACGGGTTTTGCTTTCAGGTCGACACGCAAGCGGTGCTCAGCCAGTCCCCTGGGTACGCCCGGCATGTCTGATGGTTTCCATGCGAAGATGTCCCAATTCTCATGGAGAAACTGGATGGGCGCTTCTTCCTATTTGCTATCGAGTGTTGTTGAGATATGGGTCAGAGCAGCATTGGGGTCTTCCAGGTGAATATGGACAGGCTTTGTCTCTCCGGCCGACTGAAATGCGGACTCCGAAGCAGGCTTCTTAGCACGCAAAAAATCACTCAGATCTGCATTCTTCTTGTATTCTTCTATCTCTACTGCTGTCATCTGCTCGTCGGCAATCTTTGAGCCTTTCTGGAGGCACTCTTCTGCTCTTTGCCGACTCCTCGTGACTGTGATCACGCCTCTGGGCCCAGGCATCTTCAACTTGAGATATATGTAACATGGTCGAGCCATGAAACCAGCATATGTGAGCCTGCCCAGAATAGCATGGTAGGCACTGTGGAAATCCACCACCTCAAACGTCAACTTCTCCTTGCGGTAATTCTTGGAATCACCGAAAACCACATCAAGAGCAATCTGTCCGAGCGACTTTGCCTTCTTTCCGGGGATGACACTGTGGAACTGCATGTTGCTCTCGCTGAATTTAGACATCGGAATGCCCATCCCTTGAAGGGTCTCAGCGTATAAAATGTTCAAACCACTGCCACCATCCATAAGGACCTTAGTCAGTCGGGTGCCCCCAATGACTGGGTCGACCACTAACACTTGCCGTCCAGGGTAGCAACATGTGCTGGGTGGTCAGACTGGTCGAATGTAATGGGAGTCTTCGACCACTTCAAATACGTCGTAGTTGTCAAAGCAACTATGTTCACTTCTCTGTTGATGACCTTCAGTCGACTTTTGCTCTCGACATCAGCGAAAATCACCAAAGTAGCGTCGATGTTGGGGTAACCGTCGTCTTCTTCTTTCTCTTCATCCTTATCAGAGTCCTTCTCAGTGGGCTGACCCTCTCGGAACCGCTGAATCAGGAGTCGACATTGTTGAGTGGTATGCTTGGGCAGAATCAAGTTACCCTCTTCGTCTTTCTTCGTGTGTATGTGAGGACGTCGTTTCCTGACTGATCTTTCACCTTTTGGGGCACCCACGGCCCCTTAGGCTTTCCCTTGAACTTTCCTTGATTCAGAACTGCAGCCTCGGCGGGACCTGCAGCTTCGGCTTTATGTTTTTGCTTCCGACCGGGATTTCCACCTCCGGTGTCCTGGTCGACTGGTTTTCCCTTGCCACTGCGGAGTCGATCTTCTTCTTCGCCGTTAGCATACCGAGTGGCTATTTCCATCATTCGGGCTAGAGACATGACTCCGAAACGACCGAACTTCAGGTTGAGCTCTCTGTAACGGACGCCCTCTTTGAAGGCGCAAACCACCTGGTGCTCCGACACGTTTTCCCCTGTATGATAAAGGGTAGTCCATCTCTGGATGAAGTCTCTCAAAGTTTCATTCGGTTTCTGGACGCAATGCTGCAATTCAGTCAGCCCAACGGGTCGCTTGCAAGTGCCCTCGAATGTTTTGATGAACACTCGGGCTAACTCTTCCCAACAGAAAATACTTCCAGGTGCCAACTGATTCAACCAGGCTCTGGCCGAACCCTCAAGCATTAGGGGGAGGTGCTTCATGTCTACATCATCATTGCTTCCACCAATCTGCACTACCACCCGGTAATCTTCCAACCATGTGTCGGGCTTCGACTCACCGGTGAACTTACTCACGCCCGTCGCCAATCTGAAGTTGGGAGGGATCTCAGCAGCTCAGATGGCTCTACTGAAACACTCGGGCCCAGAAACAAATGCTCTGCTTCCACTCGGACGGTCTCTGTCTTGTCCTTCTCTGTTTGCTTGGCCCCTGTCGACCAAACCCTGCACGAGGAGTGACCTCGCATCGAACCCAGGCTCTCCTGGGTCAACTGGGGCTCTCTGCTCATCACCATACTGGCACCTGTCATCATACCGTCGGGGCGCGTACGACCCGCCCCTCGGAGGGGGCGTAGGCACTCGACGGTCGCCATCACGGGGATAACGATGATCATACTGCCGGTGGCCTCGACCCAGGTACTGATCCTGGCGGTGACCACGATCTTCACATCACGGAGGCGATCTCGGACTATGTGCCGACTGAACTGTATCCGCAACTACAGACCTGCTGTGAATTCTGTTGCGCGACTGGGAAACAGAAGAGTTCTGTTCCCCAACGGCTCGAAGCAATGCTCGGATCTGCAGCAAACCTACACCAGCTTCTGAACGTGATGGCTGAATTGACTCTGCTATGCGTGCTGCTGCTGCAACATTTTGAGTCAGAGTACGGTATACCTGAGGTTCAGGCGGAAACAGTTGTCGTGGTCGTCGACTGGATCCAGGGATCAGCTGACGGGCACGTTCGTCGAGTGACTATTGGAGATTCTCTAGACGCGTACGCTCAACCAAGGTGGCCAAGCGCTCAGCCTCCAAGGCCCGAGCCTCGGAAGTCTCCCCGACGATGGGGGTCTGGAGCGCCTGGACGTCGCGGCGATGCAGCTCCTCCCTTTGCTCCGCGGTGAGGACTTGGGGATAGTATACATCGTGATCACGCGCCGGGTCGTCTCCGCCGCAACGAAATCCGGGCGGGCTGCGCGGGGAGTCGACCATGAGAACTTCCGCCGCTGGGTTATTGCTCTCGCACTCGGAAAGAGTGTCTGAGTGACCAGCAGGAAGATCGAACAATCTGTAGAGAGATTCGTCGGGCTCAATTGCCGCGACTTGAGGGATGGTCGATTGTTGAGCCACCGCATGCTTCACCCACCGCTGGAGCCGAGATCGCTTGCGACGGCGAACAGCGGGGAGCAAGGATGCCGTGGGAGCCGACCGATACTGGGTCGACGGCTGCCGCAAAAGGACGTCGCGCGCGCACGCGTGAAAGTGCGTCACCCCGCGGACGGGGAGAGTCTCGACGTCGAGGGAGGCTTCTTGGAGCCAGGCGGAGTCGTCGGTGATGAATACGAGCGCTCCGAGGCGGACCTCGTGGCCCAGGGACAAACCACCGTCGGAAACCATGTTGATGGAGATCAAAAAACTGCAACCTCACCGGAAGTCGCTAAGACTCCTGCCCCACGGTGGGCGCCAACTGTCGTGGGAACGAGTCTGGCAGTAAGAGTAGGGGGTACCTAGGAGGAGGCAGGATCCTAACTACGGCGAGGTTGTACATGCGAGTTTACGAGTTCAGGCCCATCTCGGAGGAGGTAACAGCCCTACGTCTCGGTGCCTCGAAGGCTTGTCGACTGGATTATGCGTGAGAGTTACAGTGGGTCCGAACCCTTGTGCCAGAGGAGGGGGTGGCTTATATAGAGTGCGCCAGGCCCCTCCAGCCCTCGGTTACACAGGGTTCAATGTGAATTAAGATAGGGGCGTGATACGTCTCCAACGTATCTATAATTTTGATTGTTCCATGCTATTATATTATCCATCTACGATGTTTTATATGCATTTATATGCTATTTTATATGATTTTTGGGACTAACCTATTAACCTAGAGCCCAGTGCCAGTTTCTGTTTTTTCCTTGTTTTTGAGTATCGCAGAAAAGGAAAACCAAACGGAGTCCAATTGACCTGAAAATTGACGGAGATTATTTTTGGACCAGAAGAAGCCCACGGAGTATCGGAGATGGGCCAGAAGAGTACCAAGGCACCCACGAGGGTGGGGGCGCGCCCTACCCCCCTGGGCGCGCCCCCCTACCTCGTGGCCGCCTCGAAGACCCCCTTGACTTGTTCCCGACGCCAAAACCTCTTATATATACAGAAACCCCCAGAACATAATGCTACCTCTTGAGCATGCGTTGGTTTTTCCCTTGAAGAGGAAAGGGTGATGCAGAAAAGTAGCGTAAGCATTTCCCTCAGTTTTTGAGAACCAAGGTATCAATCCAGTAGGAGGCCACACGCAAGTCCCTCGTACCTACACAAACAAATAAGAACCTTGCAACCAACGCGATAAAGGGGTTGTCAATCCCTTCACGACCACTTGCAAAAGTGAGATCTGATAGAGATGATAAGATAATATGTTTGGTATTTTTATGATAAAGATTAAAAGTAAAGAAAGCAAAATAAACGGTGATAGAAATAGCTAGTTGACAGGAGATTAATATGATGGAAAATAGACCCGGGGCCATAGGTTTCACTAGTGGCTTCTCTCAGATAGCATAAGTATTACGGTGGGTGAACAAATTACTGTCGAGCAATTGATAGAAAAGTGCATAATTATGAGAATATCTAGGCATGATCATGTATATAGGCATCACGTCCGTGACAAGTAGACCGACTCCTGCCTGCATCTACTACTATTACTCCACACATCGACCGCTATCCAGCATGCATCTAGAGTATTAAGTTCATAAGAATAGAGTAACGCATTAGGTAAGATGACATGATGTAGAGGGATAAACTCAAGCAATATGATATAAACCCCATCTTTTTATCCTCGATGGCAACAATACAACACGTGTCGTTTCCCCTACTGTCACTGGGATCGAGCACCGCATGATTGAACTCAAAGCTAAGCACTTCTCCCATTGCAAGAAAGATCAATCTAGTAGGCCAAACCAAACTGATAATTCGAAGAGACTTGCAAAGATAACCAATCATACATAAAAGAATTCAGAGAAGATTCAAATATTGTTCATAGATAATCTTGATCATAAACCCACAATTCATCAGATCTCGACAAACACACCGCAAAAAGAGTTACATCGAATAGATCTCCAAGAAGATCGAGGAGAACTTTGTATTGAGATCCAAAGAGAGAGAATAAGCCATCTAGCTAATAACTATGGACCCGAAGGTCTGTGGTAAACTACTCACACATCATCGGAGAGGCTATGGTGTTGATGTAGAAGCCCTCCGTGATTGATGCCCCCTCCGGTGGAGCGCTGGAAAAGGCCCCAAGATGGGATCTCACAGGTACAGAAGGTTGCGGCGGTGGAATTAGGTTTTCGTGGTGCTCCTCGATGGTTTCGGGGTACGTAGGTATATATAGGAGGAAGAAGTAGGTCGCTGGAGCCACGAGGGGCCCACAAGGGTGGAGGGCGCGCCCAGGGGGGTAGGCGCGCCCCCTGCCTCATGGCCTCCTCGTATGTTTCTTGACGTCCACTCCAAGTCCTCTGGATCACGTTTGTTTCAAAAATCACGCTACTGAAGGTTTCATTCCGTTTGGACTCCGTTTGATATTCCATTTCTGCGAAACACAGAAATAGGCAAAAAAGCAGCAATTTGCACTGGGCCTTGGGTTAATAGGTTAGTCCCAAAAATAATATAAAAGTGTATAATAAAGCCCATTAAACATCCAAAACAGAATATATAATAGCATGGAGCAATCAAAAATTATAGATACGTTGGAGACGTATCAAGCATCCCCAAGCTTAATTCTTGCTCGTCCTTGAGTAGGTAAATGATAAAAACAGAATTTTTGATGTGGAATGCTACCTAGCATATTTCTCGATGTAATTTTCTTTATTGTGGCATGAATGTTCAGATCCGAAAGATTCAAGATAAAAGTTTAGTATTGACATAAAAATAATAATACTTCAAGCATGTTAACCAAGCAATTATGTCTTCTCAAAATAACATAGCCAAAGAAAGCTTATCCCTACAAAATCATATATTTTGTCTATGCTTCATTTTCGTCACACAAAATGCTCTCATCATGCACAACCCCGATGACAAGCCAAGCAATTGTTTCATACTTAGCCTTTTCAAACTCTTTCAACTTTTACGCAATATATGAGCGTAGGCCATGGACATAGCACTATGGGTGGAATAGAATATAATGATTGAGGTTGTGTGAGAAGACAAAAGGGAGAAAGTCTCACATTGACGCGGCTAATCAACGGGCTATGGAGATGCCCATCAATTGATGTCAATGCAAGGAGTAGGGATTGCCATGCAACGGATGCACTAGAGCTATAAATATATGAAAGCTCAACAAAATAAACTAAGTGGGTGTGCATCCAACTTGCTTGCTCACGAAGACCTGGGGCATTTGAGGAAGCCCATTGTTGGAATATACAAGCCAAGTTCTATAATGTAAAATTCCCACTAGTATATGAAAGTGACAAAATAGGAGACTCTCTATCATGAAGATCATGGTGCTATTTTGAACCACAAGTGTGGTAAAAGGATAGTAACATTGTCCCTTCTATATTTTTCTCTCATTTTTTTCTTTTTTTATTTGTGCCTTTTTTTTTCTTTTTGGCATCTTTTATTTCTTTCTTTTTTTCGTCCGGAGTCTCATCCCGACTTGTGGGGGAATCATAGTCATCATCATCCTTTCCTCACTTGGGACAATGCTCTAATAATGATGATCATCACAATTTTATTTACTTTACAACTCAAACATTACAACTCAATACTTAGAACAAAATATGACTCTATGTGAATGCCTCCGGCGGTGTACCGGGATATGCAATGAATCAAGAGTGACATGTATGAAAGAATTATAAAGGTGGCTTTGCCACAAATACGATGTCAACTACATGATCATGCAAAGAAATATGACAATGATGATGCGTGTCATAATAAATGGAACGGTGGAAAGTTGCATGGCAATATATCTCGGAATGGCTATGGAAATGCCATAATAGGTAGGTATGGTGGCTATTTTGAGGAAGATATAAGGAGGTTTATGTGTGATAGAGCGTATCATATCACGGGGTTTGGATGCACCTGCGAAGTTTGCACCAACTCTCAAGGTGAGAAAGGGCAATGCACGGTACCGAAGAGGCTAGCAATGATGGAAGGGTGAGAGTGCGTATAATCCATGGACTCAACATTAGTCATAAAGAACTCACATACTTATTGCAAAAATCTACAATTCACCAAAACCAAGCACTACGCGCATGCTCCTAGGGGGATAGATTGGTAGGAAAAGACCATCGCTCGTCCCCGACCTCCACTCATAAGGAAAGCAATCAAAGAACACCTCATGCTTCAAATTTGTCACACAACGTTTACCATACGTGCATGCTACGAGACTTGCAAACTTCAACACAAGTATTTCTCAATTTCACAATTGCTCAACTAGCACACCTCTAATATTACCACCTTTATATCTCAAAACAACTATCAAGTATCAAACTTATCTTACTATTCAATGCACTTTGTAAACTACCATGCTGTTCTAAAGGACTCTCAAAATAATATAAGTGAATCATGAGAGATCAATAATTTCTATAAAATATAACCACCACCATGCTCTAAAAGATATAAGTGAAGCACTAGAGCAAAATTGTTTAGCTCAAAAGATATAAGTGAAGCACATAGAGTATTCTAATAAATTCCGATTAATGTGTGTCTCTCTCAAAAGGTGTGTACAGCAAGGATGATTGTGGTGAAATAAAAAGCAAAGACTCAAATCATACAAGACGCTCCAAGCAAAACACATATCATGTGGTGAATAAAAATATAGCTCCAAGTAAAGTTACCGATGGACGAAGACAAAAGAGGGGATGCCTTCCGGGGCATCCCCAAGCTTAGGCTTTTTGGGTTGTACTTATATTTTACCTTGGGGTTCCTTGGGCTTCCCCAAGCTTAGGCTCTTGCCACTCCTTGTTCCATAATCCATCAAATCTTTACCCAAAACTTGAAAACTTCACAACACAAAACTTAATAGGAAATCTCGTGAGCTCCGTTAGCGAAAGAAAACAAAACACCACTTCAAGGTACTGTAATGAACTCATTCTTTATTTATATTGGTGTTAAACCTACTGTATTCCAACTTTCCTATCCTTCATAAACGCCATTACTAGCCATAGATTCATCAAAATAAGCAAACAACACACGAAAAACAGAATCTGTCAGAAACAGAATAGTCTGTAATAATCTGTAACTAACGCAAACTTCTGCAACTCCAAAAATTCTAAAATAAATTGCTGGACGTGAGGAATTTATCTATTAATCATCTGAAAAAATAATCAACTAAATAGCACTCTTCAGTAAAAAGTTGTAGCTAATCTCGTGAGCGCTAAAGTTTCTGTTTTTTACAGCAAGATCGCAAAGACTTCCCCAAGTCTTCCCAAAGGTTCTACTTGGCACAAACACTAATTAAAACACAAAACCACATCTAAACAGAAGCTAGATGGATTATTTATTACTTAATAGAACCAAAAAGCAAAAAAACAAAAATAAAAGTGGGTTGCCTCCCAACAAGCGCTATCGTTTAACGCCCCTAGCTAGGCATAAAGGCAAGGATATATGTAGGTATTATCATCTTTGGCATGCAATCCATAAGTGGCTCTCATGATAGATTCATAAGGTAATTTTATTTTCTTTCTAGGAAAGTGTTCCATGCCTTTCCTTAACGGAAATTGGAATCTAATATTTCCTTCCTTCATATCAATAATTGCACCAATCGTTCTAAGGAAAGGTCTACCAAGAATAATAGGACATGAAGGATTGCAATCTATATCAAGAACAATGAAATCTATGGGCACATAATTCCTATTTTCAACAATAAGAACATCATTAATTCTTCCCATAGGTTTCTTAATGGTGGAATCCGCAAGGTGCAAGTTTAAAGATGTAACATCCCAAAATTCTAAATTTTGGAATGTTATATTAAATAAATATTTATGCTTGTTTGTTTGATTGTTGTGTGACTGATTGTGTGAAATTGAGTGAAATTTGAAAATTTTGAAAGTTGAATGAGAGGGAATGAAATGACTTTCCCAAACTTTCACCCTTGCATTTATGATCTCCATGAATTCAAATTATTTCATCACAAAACCCTAGAGTGAAGATGATATGACTTCTTCCATTTAAATAAATAAAAAAAAGTTTTGAAAAGATTTGAAGTCCATTTGGAAATATTTCAAATTCGGAAACTTTATGCAACTCAATGATTTTCAGGAGAGAAGATAAAATGACTTCTTCAATTATATGAAATATGAGTTGGAAGTTAAAAAGAATCAAATTGAAAGTCATTTGAAAGTATTTTGAAACTCCCTTTCAAATTTGGAATTATTTGGATTTTATTCAAATTATTTTTCTCCTAAAAATAAATAAATGGAAATAAGGGTAAAATGATTCCCTTCAATGGAAAATTAGGAGAAATTTTTTTTGAAATAATTTTGGTATTTTAAAAATGATTTTTGTTGGATTTTAATGCAACAGTAGCACTGTTTGCTTTATTTGATTTTTTTTGGATTTTATTTGAACTATATAAATAGTTCATGTTTTAGGAATTGTTTTTCTGAACATTTTTATATATATTATGCCTATATATAGTTTTTATTATTTTGGTTCTTTTTACTTTTGTTTGTCTGTTAAAAACAAAAAAAACTCCTTGCGCCAGCCAGGCCGACCAGGCCCAGCTAGCAGCCAGGCGGCCTGCCCCGCGGCCCACCAGCAAGCCGAACCGGCCTGCTCCACCCGCGCCGCGCCCGAATCCCCTCTCCCTCGGTCGCCCGATCCCTTTCCCCTCTCTCTTCTCTCGCTGACGCGTGGGACCCGCCGTCGTCTTCTTCCTCCGCAAGCCCCGCCGGAGCCAGATCGCACCGGCCGCGCCGCCGAATCCCGTGATCCTCGGGATCCTCTCCCCGACTCACCCCCTCCTCCAAGAATCGCCCCCCCTATATATACTCTCCCCCTCGACCCGTTCCACTCCTTTCCCTGCACCAAGGACCACCGCTGCCTCCCCGATTCCTCGCCGGATCCGAGCGCCACCGCCGCA
>NC_057802.1:443705738-443740231 GCF_018294505.1 Triticum aestivum | reverse complement strand
CGTCAACCTACGACGCCGCCTCGACCACCGCTGGACTCGCCGTCGAACGCCTCATCCGCCCGTGCCCTCGCCGGAGCTCTCCGACGACCGGAGCGCCGCCGACGACGACGTCTGAGCCGCATCGCCGGCGACCACCACCGCTGTAAGCTCCGACGACCCTCCCCGCCGTTAGATCTTCATTATACGGCCTAGATTAGATGCAAACGAATAGGTAGGTTTTATGTATTAGATCGGTTTTTATGCGGTTTTATTTACGGTTTAGATTGGTTCAGATCGAACCGGGTCTCCTCCGGTTTTCTGCTTTAGCCGCACAGTCACGGTTTCGTTAAGTTACGACCGAGCGTTGTTTAGTTCAGATCGCCCATTGCTTAGGCCCAATAGCAGCCCGACGCGTAGTACCTGCCCGTTTGTTTTTTTTAGTTTATTTTCGTTTCTGTTTTAAAAACAGAAATAGTTTCAATTTTAGATTGCTTATAACTTTTATGTTTTAGATTAAATTTGAGTGATTCTTTTTGCATTGTGTCACAAATTTGTTGAAGTTTTTGTTTACGTACTTAGTTTGCAAATTTGAGTAGTTTAAATTTGAATTATTTCAAATATGTTTCAAACACTGTTTTGGCTCTAGTTTGAGTTTTATAAAATATTTTTGATTGATTCTTTTTGCTACTGTTTTATTATGGTTTTGTCTATCCAGTAGGATATAGTTATTTATTTTTAGTTTAATTTTAAATTAAGTTTTTAGCAAAACAGTACTGTTTTAGTTATAGTGTTGTTTTAGTCTTTTCTTTATTGTTTTTATTAGTTTTAAATTATTTATTTTTGTCACTTTTGACAAATTTAGTTTTGTTTCTGTTAGTCAACCCAAGAAAATTTTATTTTTATTTAAAAAAAATTATTTTATTTAGTTTTGTATGAAAACTTGTTTAGGTCATAGTTACTGTTTCATAAAAGCTTTTTATTTGTTTCTTTTTGCAAATAAAATTTTAGGAAAAATACCTTCTGTTAACTTAGTTGTTTTACTTTGTATTTTCTGTTAATTTATAAGTTTAGTGTTTTAATTGTTGTTAAGTTTTTACTTAGGACAAAACTATTTTGTGTTATGTCTTAGAGTTTTCTTTATTAGTTTTGTTGTGTAGTTGTCCTTTGTTCTTATTCGGTGTCCCTTGTTGTTTTGCAATTTATTTGTTGGTTTCATTATGAGTGTTAGAATTGTTTGCTAGTATGTTTGCTTATATGAATGCTATGTTTGACTATATAGATTTTCAACGGAGTGACGAATAGTTCTACCAAGTCATTATTCTGAGAGCTTTCTTATCTTCATCAAGTAATACCAGGCAAGTTCACTTTGACCATGCTTTCATACCTATGTTTTTACTGCATTTAGTGGCATCTTTGCAACAACCCTCCAGTAGTGATATTGAATTCTTGTAGTTGACTAGTATGCATGAGGTAGGAACCCATCACCCTGTTACCAAGCCCGGGACGTTATTTATCTTAATGCTACGCTATAGTAGACGGGGTTTGGTATGAGTGCACGAGAGTGGTGTGAAGAAGGAGGACTCTACGTCAATGACGACAACTCCATGATGGCATCTGCAAGGACTGCATCTTCAAGGCCTTAAGACTTCAAGACTCGAGACAAGAATTCAATACACACTACTGGGTGAAGGACGGTTGACGGGCACCCTGGAGAAACCAGTGGATGGCCGGGATGCATGGAGAAGCGCCATGACATCTTGCGGAAAGCTTCACCCAGACTCAAAGAGACGGAAGAATACTTCATGCCCGGAAGCTTACCTGTGCAACCGCAAGTCACTATGGGCTCTGGCTTGGTTGACCTTAGTTGTGACTCTGGCTGGGACAGTGCTAGCAGATGTAGAACTACGGTAGGATTGGATGAGCACCGGACAGTGGTCAGAGGAACTCTTTGGAAGACCATGTTTCGGTCATCTTGTTCTCAAACACCCTGAAGTGTGAGAACGTAAAAAGAGGGATCGAATCTTGCGGGTAAAGTGTACAAACCTCTGCAGAGGGTTTAAACCTAATCGATTAGCCGTGTCCCCGGTTACGGACAATTTGAGCCTCTGGACTTGGATTTATCTCGGAACTCTCAACACCGGACTGATAACATAATTGTGGGCAACTTATGATGATTTGGGCCATGAGACATCGGTTGGCGGAACCATGTCATGGTAGGAAACTCCGTAGTATAGACTCCTGAATTTCTTTGATGTAGGGAAAATAAAACCAGCTTTTATGCAAAACAAAACTTAGATACAGAGCCACAAAGCCATATTGCATATAGTATAGTTTTATCATCTGTTTTCTCATGTTGTGATCTTGCCGGTACATTCAATGTACTGACCTACACGGCTGCAACGTATCATGTTGCAGATACTTTCTTCCAACGAGTAAGAGTACGGTACAGGGTTACGGTCTACACTCAACCTGCCGATGGCGTTGATGGGACTCCACACCCGACTATTTGTTTCCGCTGTGACTTATGAGGTATATATCAGTTTTACGTTATTTATACATGTGATTGCACTTTGATATATACATTGATGTACTGTGTGTGCCTGCATACTGATCCAGGGATGGCACAGAAACACAGAGACTTGACCGTCTAAGGTCGGGTCGCTACAAAAGAACAATCATCAAATTCATGGAAACCTAGCAAATCACACAAAGTTTTTGGAATTGTGGAAACACTAGCACCCAAATCACACAAAGCATAGCATTCATGATATTTAATTTTAATTTTAATAGTAGGTTCCCACTCATCATAAAGTTTTCTAGGGATAGAAACTTCCAATTCAAGCTTTTCTTCATAAGATTGCATTAAAGCATCAACAATATGTTTAGTGAAAGCTTTATTTTGACTATAAGCATGCTGAGAATTTAGCACGGATTGCAACAAGGAAATACAATCTATTAAAGAAAAATTATCATAATTAAATTCCTTGAAATCCAAAATAGTGAGTTCATTGCTATCTAAAGTTTTGACCTCTTCAATCCCACTTTTACCAAATTTTGCATCAAGATCTGAAAACTACGAATCATTGGGACGCCTTTTAACTAAAGTTGACTCATCTCCAGTCTAATCATTATCAAGATTCATATTGCAAAACAAAGATTTAATAGGGGACACATCAATCACTTTTAGATCCTCATCCTTATTATCATGAAAGCTAGAAGAACACGCTTTTATAAAGCAATCTTTCTTAGCACGCATCCTAGAGGTTCTTTCTTTGCACTCATCAATGGAAATTCTCATGGCTTTGAGAGACTCATTGACATCATGCTTAGGTGGAATAGATCTAAGTTTCAAATAATTAACATCAAGAGAAATTCTATCCACGTTCCTAGCCAATTCATCAATCTTAGGCAATTTTTCTTCAAGCATAGCATTGAAATTCTTTTGAGAAATCATAAATTATTTAACACTAGTCTCAAAATCAGAGGGCATCTTATTAAAATTTCCATAAGAGCTGTTGCAGGAATTACCATAATTATTAGAGGGATTACTAGGATACGGCCTAGGATTAAAGTTTTCTCTATAAGCGTTGTTACCAAAATTGTTCCTACCAACAAAATGCACATCCATAGATTCATTATTATTCTCAATCAAAGTAGACAAAGGCATATCATTGGGATCAGAAGAAACACTCTTATTAGCAAATAATTTCATAAGTTCATCCATCTTTCCACTTAAAACATTAATATCTTCAATTGCATGCACCTTTTTACTAGTGGATCTTTCAGTGTGCCATTGAGAATAATTAACCATAATATTATCTAGGAGTTTAATAGCTTCTCCTAAAGTGATTTCCATAAAAGTGTCTCCCGCGTCCGAATCTAAAAGATTTCTAGAAGCAAAGTTCAATCCGGCATAATTTTTTTGGTATAATCATCCATAAGTTCAAACCATGTGTAGGGCAATTACGTATCATTAATTTCATTCTCTCCCAACCTTCTGCAACATGTTCATGATCAAGTTGCTTAAAGTTCATAATATCGTTTCTAAGAGAGATGTTCTTAGCGGGAGGAAAATACTTAGAGATAAAAGCATCTTTGCACTTATTCCAAGAATCAATACTATTTTTAGGCAAAGACGAAAACCAAGTTTTAGCACGATCTCTAAGCGAGAAAGGAAATAGCTTCAATTTAACAATATCATTGTCCACATCTTTCTTCTTTTTCGTGTCACACAAATCAACAAAGCTATTTAGATGGGTAGCGGTATCTTCACTAGGAAGGCCGGCGAATTGATCTTTCATGACAAGATTCAGCAAAGCAGCATTAATTTCACAAGATTTAGCATCGGTAAGAGGAGCAATCGGAGTGCTAAGAAAATCATTATTGTTGGTATTGGCAAAGTCACACAATTTAGTATTATCTTGAGCCATCGTGACAAACAAGCAATCCAACACACAAGCAAATAAGAAGCAAGCGAAAAAAGCGAACGGAAAGAGAAGGCGAATAAAACGGCAAAGGTGAAGTGGGGGAGAGGAAAACGAGAGGCAAATGGAAAATAATGTAATGTGAGGGATAAGAGTTTGTGATGGGTACTTGGTATGTCTTGACTTGTGCGTAGACTCCCCGGCAACGGCGCCAGCAATGGCTCGTTGTTGGGAGAGAAAATCTTGACTTGACTTGGTGCACACCTCCCCGGCAACGGCGCCAGAAATCCTTCTTGCTACCTCTTGAGCATGCGTTGGTTTTTCCCTTGAAGAGCAAAGGGTGATGCAGCAAAGTAGCGTAAGTATTTCCCTCAGTTTTTGAGAACCAAGGTATCAATCCAGTAGGAGGCCACACCCAAGTCCCTCGTACCTACACAAACAAATAAGAACCTTGCAACCAACGCGATAAAGGGGTTGTCAATCCCTTCACGGCCACTTGCAAAAGTGAGATCTGATAGAGATGATAAGATGATATTTTGGTATTTTTATGATAAAGATTAAAAGTAAAGAAAGCAAAATAAACGGTGATAGAAATAGCTAGTTGACAGGAGATTAATATGATGGAAAATAGACCCGGGGGCCATAGGTTTCACTAGTGGCTTCTCTCAAGATAGAATAAGTATTACGGTGGGTGAACAAATTACTGTCGAGCAATTGATAGAAAAGTGCATAATTATGAGAATATCTAGGCATGATCATGTATATAGGCATCACGTCCGTGACAAGTAGACCGACTCCTGCCTGCATCTACTACTATTACTCCACACATCGACCGCTATCCAGCATGCATCTAGAGTATTAAGTTCATAAGAACAGAGTAACGCATTAGGTAAGATGACATGATGTAGAGGGATAAACTCAAGCAATATGATATAAACCCCATCTTTTTATCCTCGATGGCAACAATACAATACGTGTCGTTTCCCCTACTGTCACTGGGATCGAGCACCGCATGATTGAACCCAAAGCTAAGCACTTCTCCCATTGCAAGAAAGATCAATCTAGTAGGCCAAACCAAACTGATAATTCAAAGAGACTTGCAAAGATAACCAATCATACATAAAAGAATTCAAAGAAGATTCAAATATTCTTCATAGATAATATTGATCATAAACCTACAATTCATCGGATCTCGACAAACACACCGCAAAAAGAGTTACATCGAATAGATCTCCAAGAAGATCGAGGAGAACTTTGTATTGAGATCCAAAGAGAGAGAAGAAGCCATCTAGCTAATAACTATGGACCCGAAGGTCTGTGGTAAACTACTCACACATCATCGGAGAGGCTATGGTGTTGATGTAGAAGCCCTCCATGATCGATGCCCCCTCCGACGGAGCGCCAGAAAAGGCCCCAAGATGGGATCTCATGGGTACAGAAGGTTGCGGCGGTGGAATTAGGTTTTCGTGGTGCTCCTCGATGGTTTCGGGGTACATAGGTATATATAGGAGGAAGAAGTAGGTCGGTGGAGCCACAAGGGGCCCACGAGGGTGGAGGGCGCGCCTAGGGGGGTAGGCGCCCCTGCCTCGTGGCCTCCTCATATGTTTCTTGACGTCCACTCTAAGTCCTCTGGATCACGTTTGTTCCAAAAATCACGCTACCGAAGGTTTCATTCCGTTTGGACTCCGTTTGATATTCCTTTTCTGCGAAACACCGAAATAGGCAAAAAAACAGCAATTTGCACTGGGCCTTGGGTTAATAGGTTAGTCCTAAAAATAATATAAAAGTGTATAATAAAGCCCATTAAACATCCAAAACAGAATATATAATAGCATGGAGCAATCAAAAATTATAGATACGTTGGAGACGTATCACATAACCTAGATCGGGAGTTCCGCCGCCGCAAGCCTCTATAGCCACCAAAAACCAATCGGGACCCTGTTCCGGCACCCTACCGGAGGGGGGATCCCTCACCGGTGGCCATCTTCATCATCCCGGCGCTCTCCATGACGAGGAGGGAGTAGTTCACCCTCGGGGCTTGTCGGGGATATACCCCGCGGTATGACCCGGTCGGAAGTATGACCTGGCCGGGCTTGGCGTTTTCATTGGTAACCAGCCGGAGTGGCGACTCACGAGCCTGGCGACTCACGGATGGCCCTAACGGTGGGTTAGACGGAAGACTAGGCCCAAGGCCCAGAAGGCCGGCTCATGTTATTGTGGGCCGGCTTAAGGCGGAAGGCATGAGGAATATTTCCTTTACACGGAAGCAAGACCCGTACTTGTATCCGACTTGTAATAGAGAATAAGTTAGTTCTAATCCTACTAGGACTCTACATGTAAGACGCCCCTTCAACTTATATAAGGAGGGGTAGGGCTCCCCAAAGAGGGACAAGCAAGAAGAAACAATCTTTAGGGCTAGACACAAAGAGCCGGCCAACCCGGCGACTCACTCATGATCATAATGAGACCTAGCCTCAAACAGCATGTAGGGTTATTACCGGATGATGTTTCCCGGGGCCCGAAGCTGTCTAAATCCCTGTCTTATGTTGCGTCTCTCGATTCCGCCCAACCCCTCTCAAACTACCACATAGATGCGTTGGCCTCGCGACTAAGTCCTCACACCAAGGACATCTGCCGTGACAATTCCACGACAGTTGGCGCCCACCGTAGGGCCTGCGCACGATGGTGTTGAGTTCTTGGAGGGATCTTTCACAGGATCGAGAAGCTCGCGAATTGATGGATGAAGAAGAGCCGGCGCGAAACAATTACGCAGGGTAACTCGAGGTACAAATTGTGATCGAGAGAAAGCTAGGGTTGCGGTCCGCTCCGGTGCTGCTGTCCAAAAAAATCGCCGAGACCGCGATCTAACTTTCTGCTGGAGTTTTCCTTCTCGGTTTATGCGACGCGCGTAGCCACCAAGGCTGATATGAAGCAATCCTGCCCTCTGGTCAAATCGCCGCAGTCCCCGGTTTCCTCGGACCGACCAAACAAGGCACACGCGCATGCATGCAAGGGATCGGCTCCCGTGTCTATACGAGAAGCCTGCAAAGCAACTGGAAGACGCCTCCATTAAGTACTCTACCACGTGATGGCCAAGTTGATCTATAACTCCAGATATTCTACCTAGCCAAAATTGCTATATGAGGAGGCGATCGGATCTACCTTGGCAAAGTCATACAAAAAATATATGTACTGAAGCTCTCACGTGGTCAGGAAAAAGACAGTCTATCACATCAAGCCAACATGGTACCACATGTTGTTACGAGTACGCAAGGGGTCAAAGGGCAAAAGACTATGGATCAGCGGCAGTCATCTGTGTCTAGAACACACAAACACAAAAAAAGGGGGAAAGGCCCACGACCTGGGAACAGAGCCGGCCACGACCAGGACTGGTCCATCGCCTGCCCCCGCGTCCTCGCCTCGAGGCGCCCGTCTTCGCCGCCGTTCCGGCCCCGAGCTGGCCTCGCCTCGCTTCGCCAAGGAATTTTTGAGCATCGTCCCTGGGCCGTTTCCGCTTGACCGAGCCGTTATGGCCTCCCATTGCCTTCAGGCCAGCCACCACTGTCGCGCCCTTGTCATTCGACTTGCTGGCGCCTCTGCCATGACCGCGCCTGAGCCGTCGCGTTTTTACTTCTGCCAAGGGTGGATATTATATGCTACAATACATATGGGAAAAGAAAACAACGACCCGGAAGCGGACGTACTGCGGCCGGCCCGAGCCGCCCGTCTTTGATGATTTAAGCCGCCCGCACGCCCGGGCAAGTCGCCTTTGCTGGCTGCATCTGTGCGACCCGGCCGCCGGCAAGTCGCTATCGCGGTCTCCAGCGAGCCGCCGTTCCGCCACCACGAGTTGCCACTGCCGTGGTCTCCACCGTGATCCCTGTTCAAGCCGGCTTGCCACCTCTGCTACGGCCACCTGTGAGTTGCCTAGCGGCCCTACTGTTGCCGTTGCCAGGCATCATTTTGTTTTGACCCGTTCAACCTCTCCGCGGATGACCCACCCCTGGTTGAGTTGCCCGTGTGGCCTTGTGATATCTTTCGTCAAAATACATCAGACAATTGTTCACCTCAGATGAGGCATTATACTGCGGGTATGGAGCGCACTGGCAATGTTCTTGTATCGACATTTCGTCTGTGCCATACTACCCGGTGAACGAACGTGTGCAAGTCGCCATCCTTGTGACCTGGTTTACATCAACTAACCGGGACCGTGCCCGCAATTGACTCGCCGTCCGCACGGCTTACTGCGCTTGTGATTGATTTTTCCGTCTGCACCGTTTGCAATGCCGCCGCTGACTGTACCTACCGGCTGGTTTTTTATGGCCACCTTGTTATCACAACTGGATCGACCTCCGACAAAAAACCAGGTGCTATTTACTTTATTTTTAAGCACATATTAATTCATCCGAGCAAAGCTACTTTGCCCTGTTGTATTTTATATGCAGGGAAATTACCCATCGCAAAGTGGTATTATACCACGGAGATGGAGACACGCCAAACGTTATTTGGCACAGGTGGTTGTCCTTACTCAACGGATTCCCGCACCGGCTTACAACCCCGTGGCCGTCTCTCGCGACCGCGCCGGTTTACAACGCCGTGGCCGTCTCTCGCGTCCGCGCCGGCTTACAACGAGGATGACAACTTGCTCGTCCGCACCGGCTTACAACGCCGCGGCCGACTTATCTGTCTGCTCCCACGGCCGACTCACCTTTGAGTAATTTCAGTTTCACCTAGTGATCATCAACTTCATGGCGGATTATTTCCGGCCTAAACACGTAAGGTGATATCCATCTAAAATATATGTTATTAGCATATATTATTTTTGTCAAAGAGCAGTTTATTTTTGCCTTGGTCTGCAATATTGTCTATGCAGGACAATTGTTCACTACAAAAACTATGGACGTGTCATGGATGTATAGCTCGCGCTACCGGTATAATGCGCTAGTATCTGACCATGCCATCAAGCTCGATGAATATATGTGCAAACCGCCATTCTGCAGACCAGTTTACATCAATATAATGTGGCTAACTTGCCTGTCCACGCCGGCTTATAACACCGCAACCAACTTAGCTATCTATGCTGCCTCTGAAGCCGTGGTCATCTTTGATGTCCGTCTCTCGCGGCCTGGTCTACATCAACATACCGGGCCGCACCTGTCTGCATGAGCTATTTATTGAGTATGAACAAGTCACAGCTTGGGTAGCCCGGTTTTCTTCCAACAAATTGGAGGCGAATTATCATGTATTATCAGCCGCCGTCTGCACTGGATGGTTCAATGGGCAGGCGCACAAGTCGCCGCCACTACAATTTGGTTAACTTCAAAACATCCAGTTGGAAGGAACCATTGGCCGAGTTGCTGACACGGCTCATACGGGATCATTTATAACCCGCCGCAGTCACTTCAACCTTCTATGGATTCACATCGCGCTATCAACACCAATGATATACACCTTATGCTATGGTCAATATGGAGAATCTCAATGCCAACTCCTCGAGTCGTCTTGAGACTCGGGGGCTACAATGATATGACTCGGCAGCATTGGTCGGTTTCAATGCATTCAAGAACTCCGGGTCATTGGAGGGAAAAATAATCCGGTCCCGGAGGCTACCGCCATATTGGTGAAAAGTTTAAAGGTCGTCAGAAAAATTTCCGGCTTAAAAAGAAGGATTCCGGTTTAGATCCGGCTCAAGAGACTTGACATCTCCCACAAAGCACTGAAGCTCTTAAATATCCGGTTTAAAATCCGGTTCAAGGGAAATTTATCTGCCACAAAGTTTTGGAGCTCTCAAATCCGGTTCAAAATCCGGTTCAAGGTAAATTTGTTTATCACAAAACTTTGAAACTCTTAATATCCGGTTTAAGAATTTCCGGTTCAAAAAGAATTTATCTCTCGCAAAGTTCGAGTTCTCGGGAAAAATTAAAGGGACCAAAAAGAGTCTGTTACAAAGCACAACCCAAACATAGGTACCCTGTTTTAATGACCATTGGGAGCTGATCGTATTCGAATTTAGCTTAACCCTTTTGGTGTGACCCTCATCGTATTCGAATCAGAGTCGTTAAATATTCTCATGATCACTAGGGGGCTTCCTGTTCAAACATAGGTCGTATTCGAACCAAAGAGAACATAGCTGTCGGTACCCTCTTGATTGGCACACTGCCGAGCTCACTAGGGGGCTTCTTGATCGTATTCGAATCATAGCTCAACCCCTTTTGGGAACCGACGTGGATCGTATTCGAATCAGCGTCGTTAAACAACTCTCAAGGTCATTTGGGGGCTTCCTATTCAAACATAGGTCGTATTCGAACCAAAGAGAACATAGCTGTCGGTACCCTCTTGATCGGCAACGCCAAAGCCACTGGGGGCTATATGATCATATTTGAATCTTAGCTTAACCCCTTTGGGACGGTTTTCTGATCGTATTCGAATCAGAAGCCTCAAAAATTTTGAAGTCTCTTTTTGCAAACAATTTTTGGATTTTATTTGAAGCTCTTTTTCATATCTAAAGTGTATATGAGTGGTTGCTATTTAACCCGGCTTGATTTTCGATGATAAATCGCCAGCTTATAACAATCATCATCTATGTGGAAGCATTGGCTTCTAAGGATTGGGTTATCACCCTTACTGCACAGGTCATGTAAACCGGCAGTACAAATTCAATATCACAGTGGTTATATGTGAGATATTATGACCCGCCCTGCGGTAAACCGCCAAGGGATCTTGTGATCTACTTGTGTGCAGGATAAGACTACATTTGGGTGGTTACCCGCCCTGGCTTTTAACGTTAAGTCGCCAGGGTATATGTTGTTTAAACTCTGTGCAGGATTTACAGAGCTATGACTTACATAAATGATTAAGTTCAAGCCCATCATCAAAGATTGAAATTGGTGTCTCAAAAGGGTTATCAATTCTTGATTTTTCTCAAAGGCTATAAGCCGCCGGGTATTTAAACTCCGGGTTTACTTATCAACAGATGAGGTATTCAAAGTCGCTTTGGCGCAATGGCTATTATTTTATCAATGGATATGATTTATTCTACGATAGAAGGAATAGTCCTGAGTCGCTGCAGGCTTACGACCCGGCACTTGAGGGCTATATTATTCAAATTGATATTACATCGAATATGCAAGTCCCATGTTACTGCCAGCATGAACCATGGCACTTGGGGGCTAATGCAAAGTCATTGTTTGCTCAACTTATTGAAGACCCGACTCATCACATTCTAAATGAGCCGGCCCTTGGGGGCTACCAATTGCTCCTGTCAAAAATTCAAGGTACACAAGCCTCAGTCCATTACATTGAAAGATCCACTACTCAGTTGGTAGAGCACAAAGCTCTTAACCTTATGGACGTGGGTTCAAGCCCCATGGTGGAGATTACATCATATGATGTTATTATCAATGAATTATTTACAAAGTCCCTGCTCAGTATTGCATAATGACCCGGCCCTTGGGGGCTACACTGGTTGAAATTTTATGAGCATAAGGCAATTACAGGTCCTAGGTTGCTGCAAGCATGACAACCCGGCACTTGGGGGCTACAAGTGATATATATATATATATATAAGGGGGGAATCTTCAAAATTCTCAGTTTGGAGAAGATCAAGTTGACCCGGTGTTTGCAACAATCATGATCCGGTGTCACCAATAATTATGACCCGGCGTTAGTAGCAGTTATTACCCGGTGCTATCAATATTTACAAGCCGGCAATTTTGACAATCATAAATCGGCAAGATCTACATCTTTAAGTCGGCTGTATATCAGTTGAATATTTCAAGACCAATATTTTTGTCAAGTCAGAGCATTGAAGGCCGACTCAAATGGATTATTTCTTATAATATTTCTCTACAAGAGCCAATGTCAGCAAATTGGTTATGAAGCTGGCCTATTGACCCGGATTTCTCAAAAGAAGTATCTGGATTTTTTGCATTCACAAAGTTTGAACATATCTACTAAAGGAGATTTGCTATGAGTTCATGGGCATGTATCAAGAAAGAAATGACAAGGATTTAAAGATGATCAGGTGCCGGCTTACAAGAATATTTAACCCGGAGCACAACCTGTCAAATTTGTTCTTGTGTTTATATTGCAGATTAATTTAACATGGATAAATCCAAATTAAACTGGGGGCTAATGTCGGGGACATACCCCGCGGTATGACCCGGTCGGAAGTATGACCTGGCCGGGCTTGGCGTTTTCATTGGTAACCAGCCGGAGTGGCGACTCACGAGCCTGGCAACTCACGGATGGTGTCGTGGAATTGTCACGGCAGATGTCCTCGTGCAAGGACTTAGTCGTGGAGCCATCGCAGCTAGGAAGCTTAAAGGGGTTAAACGGGACAAGGAACACGAGGGTTATACTGGTTCGGCCCCTTACGGTGAAGGTAAAAGCCTACGTCCAGTTGAGGTGGTATTACTTAGGGTTTCGATGACCAGGGAGCTTAATCGCTATGCCCGGCTCTCGATCTGTTCTCTCTCGTCCTGAACCGCCGCTGGGTCGTCCCTTTATATAGAGAGGTTGACGCCCCACGGCTCTCAGAGTCCCGGCCGGCTTATAACAGTATCCGGCTCGGACTCTTAACTACTCTTGCCTTACATTACAAGTCTTGTCATAACGGCGGTTTATCACTACGGGCCTTAAGCCGCCTCCGGGTCTTAAGCCCACTATTGATCCGCCACCCTCTAGCCTGGTACTGGGCTTCACGTGATGATCATTATAACGTAACCCGGCCCCTCCTGGGCGGGTGACTCTAATGGTTATATCCTCAACAGATGGCCCTAACGGCGGGTCAGACAGAAGACTAGGCCCAAGGCCCAGAAGGCCGGCTCATGTTATTGTGGGCCGGCTTAAGACGGAAGGCATGAGGAATATTTCCTTTACAGGGAAGCAAGACCCGTACTTGTATCCGACTTGTAATAGAGAATAAGTTAGTTCTAATCCTACTAGGACTCTACATGTAAGCCGCCCCTTCAACTTATATAAGGAGGGGCAGGGCTCCCCAAAGAGGGACAAGCAAGAAGAAACAATCTTTAGGGCTAGTCACAAAGAGCCGGCCAACCCGGCGACTCACTCATGATCATAATGAGACCTAGCCTCAAACAGCATGTAGGGTTATTACCGGATGATGTTTCCCGGGGCCCGAAGATGTCTAAATCCCTGTCTTATGTTGCGTCTCTCGATTCCGCCCAACCCCTCTCAAGCTACCACATAGATGTGTTGGCCTCGCGACTAAGTCCTCACACCAAGGACATCTGCCGTGACAATTCCACGATAGGGCTGAGGGTATGTACCAGTAGCTATGTGTTTGATCTCTCTCTCTCTCGTGTTATTCATTTGGCATGATCTTGATGTATTGCAAGCTTTGCTATTATAGTTGGATCTTATGATGTTTCTCCCCCTCTACTCTCTTGTGATGGATTGAGTTTTCCCTTTGAAGTTATCTTATCGGATTGAGTCTTTAAGGATTTGAGAACACTTGATGTATGTCTTGCATGTGCTTATCTGTGGTGATAATGGGATATTCACGTGATGTACTTGATGTATGTTTTGGTGATCAATTTGCGGGTTCAGTGACCTTGTGAACTTATGCGTAGGGGTTGGCACACGTTTTTGTCTTGACTCTCCGGTAGAAACTTTGGGGCACTCTTTGAAGTATTTTGTGTTGGTTTGAATAGATGAATCTGAGATTGTGTGATGCATATCGTATAATCATAAACACGGATACTTGAGGTGACATTGGAGTATCTAGGTGACATTAGGGTTTTGGTTGATTTGTGTCTTAAGGTGTTATTCTAGTATGAACTCTAGGATAGATCGAACGGAAAGAATAACTTCATGTTATTTTACTACGGACTCTTGAATAGATCGATCAGAAAGGATAACTTTGAGGTGGTTTCGTACCCTACAATAATCTCTTCCTTTGTTCCCCGCTATTAGTGACTTTGGAGTGACTCTTTGTTGCATGTTGAGGGATAGTTATATGATCCAGTTATGTTATTATTGTTGAGAGAACTTGCACTAGTGAAAGTATGAACCCTAGGCCTTGTACAACGCATTGCAATATCGTTTGTGCTCACTTTTATCATTAGTTACCTTGCTGTTTTTATATTTTTCAGATTACAAAAACCTATATCTACCATCCATCTTTCACTTGTATCACCATCTCTTCGCCGAACTAGTGCACCTATGCAATTTACCATTGTATTGGGTGTGTTGGGGACACAAGAGACTCTTTGTTATTTGGTTGCAGGGTTGTTTGAGAGAGACCATCTTCAACCTACGCCTCTCACGGATTGATAAACCTTAGGTCATCCACTTGAGGGAAATTTGCTACTGTCCTACAAACCTCTGCACTTGGAGGCCCAACAACGTCTACAAGAAGAAGGTTGCATAGTAGACATCAGGGCGTTACTGATAGCGCCAGCTATTAATGGTCTTTATGACTACGGAGTGAAAGACTGATCGTTGCCATCATGGGGTGGCTCTAGATCTTCTGTACTCCGAGTGATTCTTCATATGGTCGAGTGACGCTACTGTGGCCGAGTGGAATTAGGAAATCCGAGTGGAATCTCCTGTCGAGTGGATTGCACTTCAAGGTGATTTCAGTCGGTGCCTTCTGTTGGACTTTGAATGTCTTTGACTCTAGGGCAGTGTCCTTGGGTAAGGTGTCTAGGTCAGGCCTAAGACCCTACCCTAGGTACATGTCATCGTCACATGAGACTTGATGTAAAAGGACCCGCTAATGTATGGTAAGTTTTCTCAAAAAACTACTTTAAAGATTACCTAAGTCCAATTTCTCGATGTGGAGCTCATGAACTGTCTCCTGCAAAATAACTACTGAAAGTACCATGAGCCCTGTCCATGATGGTCGCCATCGGTCTATCACCACCACATGCGCTTGGCTTTATTCTATTTTTGGTGGCGTCCGTCAGCTCTTCTCTTTCTTCGGCGTTGGTGATTGGAGGCCTGGGAGTATATTACTGTCACACTATCGCCACGTTCTATTGTTTTGCTTGATTGATTGAAAAGCGAGCGCAGAATACAAAAATGCTCGCGCTGCTTGCTTTCCCGGCTTTGCCAATTGAGTGATTGTGTCTAATCTAAAAAGATAAGAACATATAGTTGAAGTTATACTACCAGTCAGCAGCTAACACTGAATCGGTATATCCTAGATTGGAGTAATAAACAAGGCAAATTGGCGAATGTATTGGCACCCGTCTGAACATATTATTCTTTTCTTCGAACAAAATTTCAACTAGATCCATTCTTCACAAGAATGGCCGGTTATCTTATTCGAAACCAAATTGGCCTGCAAACATAAGATTTGGATGGGCACATGACCGTGCAACGAAGCAGCTAGAACGGTCTTCGCTACAATTGTCACCTTGTAGGGAGCCGATGCACTTAGCGACACGAGGTTGGATTTTATATATTTTTTTGTATTGTCTGCATTGTGGATGCATAGTCTCGATTATTACACTGTTTAGTACTCCCTCTACTTTTGTAGTTACTCTACATATTAGCTTTATTTTAGCTCAAATGTATACAGTTTGATCAAGTTTATGGAGAACAATATGAACATTCACAATAATAAATGTACATGATATGAATATGTATAGAGAGAGTAATGATCTAGTCGTATTGATTTGGTGTTATGGATGTTAGGAACTCTTTTATATATAAATTTGGTCAAAATTTATAAGTTTAACTTAATACAGAACTGATGTGCATAATAAGCAAAAATGGAGGAAATACTGCACAAGTCATTAAAAGGTAGCCCGTTAAAAAATCGAGACAAACTACAAAATACATCCGAAGTTCCATAGCCAAAAAGTGTGACACATCACACACATCAATAAGACTAATCTTTCGGACCCCATTTGGATATTTTTTCCTGAAGGGACATCATAAAAATAGGACAACTACTGAGCATCCACCTAATAAGGACTACGCAATATCCACAACATAAGTTATTAGACCTATTGCTATCGAGACGTTTTTCAAAAGGATATTCAATAGCTTTCCAATCTTTGATATGCACTTTGCGATATTGAGTAGCACTTCCAGGATACTTAAAGGGGATTAAGCCCACACTATAGTCAAAAAGATGTGTGTATTCCAGCTCAGGCTCCTTAGCTATTCTAAGATACTAGAGTTCGCTCTTCCGAGAATGTACCTTTAGTCTTGATAGTTGTTTGAATGTACTCAGAATTAACTTCGTTGTCGGAGCATTGATTAAATCATGATCCATAAAAAGATTTGTGTAGTCAACAAACTGTAAAAATGGAGAGTCCATCATCCACTAAATGAGGAATGAGAGCGCTAATCTGACCATTTTCTTTGGTTATATGCATGAGAGTAGCTACTACATCGATAACGATGCTAAACAAATAATGGATCAAGAGTCACCTCATCAAATGACTTTCTTGTTTTGAAAGAACTACCTAACATCAACATTCACTCTAATGGCCATGCTACGCTACTGAATAGAATTACCCATCCATACCCGCCAAATTGAAGGAAACTTTCATGCACAAAGACGATGTAAAAGGACCCGCTAATGTATGATAAGTATTCTCAACATCTATTTTAAATATTACCTAAGTCCAATTTCTTGATGTGGAGTTCGTGAACTGTCTTGTGCAAAATAACTATCGAAAGTCAATATCTTACAATATCTTAGATACCGATATTGGGTTTTGGTTATTTATGATAGATGACTAATGTTTCTACCGAGCTTATTTCATAGTCATGTTGCTTTGAGTAAAACATAAATGGTGATCCCTACCGCAAGAATTATAAGTTGTTGTCTACCTCAAACTCTCAGATTGTATTTTATAGTCTTTTGGTGAATCTAACATCATATTAAGCGTAGAACCATCTACAATCAAGAAGGGTAGAAGCAGAAGTACTTTAGTTTGAACTCCAAGAAATATCACATACCAAAGTCCTCAAAATTCACTCAATCCACATAGATTCCTAGTTTCTTTAAATTCTGGTACCACCCAAGTTTTTCTTCCGGTACAAATGAGTACTCAGAGTTACTTATCCATAGAGATCAAATCCAGTTTCAACATCGTCAGAACTACCGCACCTTTTTCTGTACTGCCAAGCTTAATCTTATTGAGACATTCTTGGTTAGCTCTGACACCTCCGAGCATAACAATTTTATGCAGCATTTCCGAGCCCTCTCGGGTTGATTCTTTATGTGGTCACATTATAGGTTCGGTACCTCTGAGATGTGACTTTGGATTTTTGCGCAATTTGCATTTGAGTCTACTATAGTACCACCAAGAAATTGGTTTTAACCATTACTTTCCGAGCCAGTTGTCTTCTCGCAGAAAAGAGCCACCTTTTGTTGCTTAAAACCACCATTCTATTGTGTACTGTGTTTATGTCTGATAACCCACAAGTATAGGGGATCGCAACAGTTTTCGAGGGTAGAGTATTCAACCCTAATTTATTGATTCGACACAAGGGGAGCCAAAGAATATTCTCAAGTATTTGCAGTTGACTTGTCAATTCAACCACACCTGGAAGACTTAATATCTGCAGCAAAGTATTTAGTAGCAAAGTAATATGGAAGTAAGGGTAACAGTGGCAAAAGTAACAGTAGCAGTTTTTGTAGTAATCATAACAGTGGCAACAGAAAAGTAACTAAGCAAAGATCAATATGTGAAAAGCTCGTAGGCAATGGATCAGTGATGGATAATTATATCGGATGCGATTCCTCATGCAACAGTTATAACATAGGGTGACACAGAACTAGCTCCAGTTCATCCATGTAACGTAGGCATGTATTCCGAATATAGTCATACGTGCTTATGGAAAAGAACTTGCATGACATCTTTTGTCCTACCCTCCCGTGGCAGCGGGGTCCTATTGGAAACTAAGGGATATTAAGGCATCCTTTTAATAGAGTACCGGACCAAAGCATTAACACTTAGTGAATACATGAACTCCTCAAACTACGGTCATGATACGTCCATTTTGCATCATGCTTTTATATCAATATTTATTGCATTATGGGCTGTTATTACACATTATGTCACAATACTTATGCATATTCTTTCTTATTTTACAAGGTTTACACGAAGAGGGAGAATGCCGGCAGCTGGAATTCTGGGATGGAAAAGGAGCAAATATTAGAGACCTATTCTGCACAACTCCAAAAGTCCTGAAACTCCACGGAAGCTATTTTTGGAATTAATAAAAAATACTGAGCAAAGAAAGTACCAGAGGGGGGCCACCCACCATCCACGAGGGTGGGGGTGCGCCCTAGCCCCCTGGGCGCTCCCCCTGCCTCGTGGGCCCCTGGCAGGCCTCCGGTGTCCATCTTCTGCTATATGAAGTCTTTTACCTGGAAAAAATCATAAGCAAGCTTTCGGGATGAAACACCGCCGCCACGAGGCGGAACCTTGGCGAAACCAATCTAGGGCTCTGGCGGAGCTGTTCTGCCGGGGAAACATCCCTTCGGGAGGGGGAAATCATCGCCATCGTCATCACCAACGATCCTCTCATCGGGAGGGGCTCAATCTTCATCAACATCTTCACCAACACCATCTCATCTCAAACCCTAGTTCATCTCTTGTATCTAATCTTTGTCTCAAAACCTCAGATTGGTACCTGTAGGTTGCTAGTAGTGTTGATTACTCCTTGTAGTTGATGCTAGTTGGTTTATTTGGTGAAAGATCATATGTTCAGATCCTTTATGCATATTAATACCCCTCTGATTATGAACATGAATATGATTTGTGAGTATTTACGTTTGTTCCTGAGGACATGGGAGAAGTCTTGCTATAAGTAGTCATGTGAATTTGGTATTCGTTCAATATTTTGATGAGATGTATGTTGTCTTTCCTCTAGTGGTGTTATGTGAACGTCGACTACATGACACTTCACCATTGTTTGGGCCTAGAGGAAGGCATTGGGAAGTAATAAGTAGATGATGGGTTGCTAGAGTGACAGAAGCTTAAACCCTAGTTTATGCGTTGCTTCGTAAGGGGCTGATTTGGATCCATATGTTTCAGGCTATGGTTAGGTTTACCTTAATACTTCTTTTGTAGTTGCGGATGCTTGCAATAGGGGTTAATCATAAGTGGGATGCTTGTCCAAGGAAGGGCAGCACCCAAGCACCGGTCCACCCACATATCAAATTATCAAAGTAACGAACGCGAATCATATGAGCGTGATGAAAACTAGCTTGACGATAATTCCCATGTGTCCTCGGGAGCGTTTTCCTTCATATAAGAGTTTATCCAGGCTTGTCCTTTGCTACAAAAAGGATTGGGCCACCTTGCTGCACCTTATTTACTTTTGTTACTTGTTACCCGTTACAGATTACCTTATCACAAAACTATCTGTTACCGATAATTTCAGTGCTTGCACAGAATACCTTACTGAAAACCGCTTGTCATTTCCTTCTGCTCCTCGTTGGGTTCGACACTCTTACTTATCGAAAGGACTACGATAGATCCCCTACACTTGTGGGTCATCAGGTCATCACCGGGAGTGGTCCCGGTTATTGTCACTTCGGGGTTGCCGGATCATAACACATAGTAGGTGACTATTGACTTGCAAGATAGGATCAAGAACTCACATATATTCATGAAAACATAATAGGTTCAGATCTGAAATCATGGCACTCGGGCCCTAGTGACAAGCATTAAGCATAGCAAACTCATAGCAACATCAATCCTAGAACACAATGGATACTAGGGATCAAACCCTAACAAAACTAACTCGATTACCTGATAAATCTCATCCAACCCATCACCGTCCAGCAAGCCTACGATGGGATTACTCACGCACGGCGGTGAGCATCATGAAATTGGTGATGGACGAAGGTTAATGATGACAACGGCGACGGATTCCCCTCTCCGGAGCCCCGAAAGGACTCCAGATCAGCCCTCCCGATGAAGATTAGGGCTTGGCGGCGGCTCCGTATCATAAAACGCGATGAATCCTTCTCTCTGATTTTTTTCTCCCCGAACATGAATATATGGAGTTGGGGTTGAGGTCGGTGGAGTCCCAGGGGGGCACGAGGCAGGGGGCGCGCCCTGCACCCTCGTGGACAGGGTGTGGGCCCCCTGATGCTGATTCTTTCGCCAATATTTTTTATTATTTCCAAAACTTGTCTTCGTGGATTTTCAGGTCATTCCGAGAACTTTTATTTCTGCACAAAAATAACACCATGGCAATTCTGCTGAAAACAGCGTCAGTCCGGGTTAGTTTCATTCAAATCATGCAAGTTAGAGTCCAAAACAAGAGCAAAAGTGTTTGGAAAAGTAGATACGTTGGAGACATATCAATGTCTGGCTCCTAATGCCCCGATAGTTCAAATATATAAATGTGTTTGGAAGTTTAGAAGGTATTCTCCTGGCACTTCTGAACTAGTTATCTTTCCAAGGCAACAATCTGATTTTGGACTCTCGGTTTATAGATCCCCATACCCCTTTGTGGCAGCAACCAACTAATATAATTCATTTCCAACTGGCACATCAAATGTGTGTGTGTGTGTGAAATAGGTAAGAGAGGGAAGAGATAGAGAGACATCTCCAAGGCAAGAAGGGAGAAGAGAAGTGTTGGGTGATTCCAAGAACACTTCTTGATTCTTGAAGGCCAAGAATTATTCCTCCCATTTCTTGAACCTATACACATCAAATTCATCTCTTGCACCACAACCCACCTTTTGTGTGTGAGAGAGGGATCATATGGGTTCATGAGAGATAGTTTGATTGAAGATCTTTTGAGAAAGTTCTACCAGGTGACTTTGCTTCACATGTTACTCTTGGAGGGTGTGTGCCTCCTAGATGGTCAGGGGTCACCTGAGAGCATTCACCGTCTATGTGTGAAGAACTCATGAGTTTGTGAGGTCAACAAGATCACCTAATTTTGTGAAGACTACCCCTAGTGATGTTTCTTGGTGCAAGCCATGGTGAAATAGCTTGATTGCGATCGATGAGCGATGCAACAGAGATTCTCGTAAGCATCGCGCACAGGCTTCCACCACCGCCATGCAACGTCGTGTAGCTAGAGTACACTGAAGCAGGCCCGGGGAATGACCTAATCCCGCCTGGTTGTAGTTAACAGGATATACCGCCAATGGGTAACACATGTATTTACTGCGTAGTGGAGATCATGGGTGACGCCTCCATTAAACGATTGCCTATGGCCCTCCTGAAACCGTCTAGAGGAGAAGACGCCCAACTAGCGGCCTGCCATTGATTGGAAAATGACCCTTTGCTAGGCCCTCCCATGGACTGTGATCTTCTTGGGCCTAGGTAGTATGTCGTTGAGGGCCTCCCCGGTGGGCATTCCCTCATTAGTAGCCCCCGGGTCCTTCGGGTCACGTTGTGGAAACCAACTGTGTCTCAGACAGAAAGATTTTGACTGACCACCGAACTCGAGGCGACATTTGATTGCTCGTTGAGAGATATTGGCAGACTCAAAAGAGCATACTAACAAAAGTTGGTGTTAAGCAAGTTCATGGAAAAACTTGGTGATACATGATGACTCACAAGTATAGGGGGTCAATCATAGCCTTTTCGATAAGTAAGAGTGTCAAACCCAACGATGAGCTAAAGGAATTGACAAGTGGTTTTCAGGAAGGTTTCACTGTAAATGTCGTAAAGATAGTTTAATAGCAAGATAATTTGTGACAAGAAAAATAGTAACAAAAGTAAAAGAGTGCAACAAGTGGCCCAATCCTTATGTATGCTAAGGACAAGGCGGTGGTGTTTTCTTATATAGCTAAAACGGTCTTGAGGACATACAAGAATCTTGTCAAGTTACTTTCACCATGATTCATGAAGCTACCATTCGTTGATTTGATAAGCATTGTGTGGATGGACCGGAGCTAAGGTACTGTCCTTACTTGAAAAAAACCCTACTTATGATTATACCCTTCATGCAAGCATCCGCAAATACAACATAGAAGTACTTAAGATAAATTTAACCATAGCATTAAACAATAGGATACAAAACAACCCCTCACGGAATAATTCATAAATTGGGTTTATATTTCTGCCGGTCCCACAACCCATCATCTATAAACTAATTCCACAATGTATTTTCCTAGGCCCAAAGATGATGAAGTGTCATGTAGTCAACGTTCACATAACACCACTAGAGGAAGAACAACACAACATATCATCAAAACATTAAACCGTAATCAACTTTACATGACTACTAGCAACAAGACTTCTCCCATGTCCTAAAAAATTCTAGGGAAAATGAGAATTTATGACCAAAGGGCATCGGGAGGCGATCCCTCAAGGGCCCACACGGCCACATGGTGCAGCCTAGGGCCCACCCGCATGGGGTGGCCATGTGGCACCATGGTGCGTCCCCTCTGGCCTATCTTCTAGCACATGGCTTCATATTTTTTTAAATGAATTCAGTAAAATCTCCGATGCATTTGGAGCTCCAAAAAATTGCTTTTTTCTCTCTTGTATTTTTGTCTAGATTTACAGGTGTCCAGTAATTTCCCTCTGTGTGTTTACCTTGCATTTTAAGGGATAAAAGACATTAGAATTGCATCTTATTGTGCAATATATCATTGAAACGAGATAAATTATAGTAGAAGATAGTGATGCAAAATGAACGTATCAATACCCAAATCAACCTCTTTAGAAAGAGGATTGCTTATGGCCTGACTAAGGGCATATAATAAAATTCGAGTGATGATTCGAAGTATGGTCCCAAGCAAGTCGGTGCCTCCATTCAATATCCTTTAGGCCATGTTCGGTTAATCCCCTTGCCACAGGGATTGAAGGGGATTGGGGAGATTTGAGAAGTATTTTGACTTGCAAGGGATTTAATCCCCATCAATCCCTGCCAATCCCCTTCAAAATCCCTGTCAACCGAACAAGGCCTTATAAGGAACATCTGTCAAACGACATCCACGGAACCAAGTTTACGTATTTGGATATTTGACCTTCATGGATGTGTCAATCACTGCCACAGAGGATATCAAAGACATGCCCTGCTTTGGGTGTCGTTGAGTAGCTTGTCAATCCCGTCGAGTTGAGCTCTCATCACTCGTGTGCAGAAGAGAGGCAAACTTTTTCTTTTGATTTCTCTCTTCTCCATCTTAATATTTGTTTCATGTGGCGCTTCTAGAAAAGTCTCCTTTCTTCTCCCGCCAATGCCGCCGCCGATCTGCCCCACCTCCGATGGCCATTGGGCCGTGGATCTGTGGAGGTTCTCGGGGCCCCGCTGCCGGGAGGGACTCCGTTCTAGTTTTTGTTAGTTTAAACGTCTTGGTTGAGCCCGTGTGCCGGTGGCGATGTCCCTCAGTAGGAATAATGTCTCCTACATCCTATCTCCCGCCCCGATTGTGCGAATAGCGTCGTCGGAGGATGTGTGGAGGTGTGTCTCCGTCGGATCTTGTGGGATTTGGCCGGTGCTGGTCTTCGGTGGATCTATCTGGATCCGGTTTTTGTTCGTCTTCGTTTGTGTTGTTCCAGGTTTGATCTTTCCGATCTACAACTCTCTTCATTGACGATGGTTAATGCTCTGGTGCACTGGTCCTTTGGGGCCTTAGCACGATGAGTTCCTGACTGTCTACTACAACAAGGTTTGTCCGGCTTTCGCCGAGAGAGGGGCAATGACGGCGGCGTAACTCCGGCTCGCTCCAGTGCTTGTAGTCTTCGGTAGGTGGTTCATAGGCCTGATTGTAATTTTTATTACCTCTTGTGTTCTCTGTACTGTCATGATTGATGAATAGATTGTAAATTTCTCTAGCAAAAATAATAATACACACACCCTTAAAACTAGTGGCAACCTTTTCTTTTTACAGGAAACACGGTCAATCTCATTAACTAAACTAGACTAGCGAGAGCGCTGACAACGATTACATGTAAACTTGGTCACCATCACTGACCTCTCGACTTGCTACAACTCTTAACCCGTGTTGTGTTGAACAAAGAGGCCATATCCCACTTCTGTTTATGTATTTCTTCTGCCACAGTCCCATACCTTCGTTTCTCCTCCTCTCCACGGCGACCTACCCACCCGACCCAGCCCGCCTTGAAATCTCTCCCGCCGCCGCGCCGTACGCCGTAGCTTAGCGCCACCGCCCGTCGCCACAATCCCCTCCGCCTCTCACGCGCGTCGTCGCCACCGCCGTCCGCGCCCTTCCCCACCGCGGCATCGCGCCCCTGCTGTCTCCAGTCCACCCCGCCCTCAATCTCTAGCCATTGGGCTCTGAGGTACGGCACGAGCTTGTTTTCACCCAGTGATTCGTTACACCACACTGACCTCGGCAGTTCTTAGGCGCGCCGGCGCGCATCCGGCACACCCTAGATCCGCCCCCGGAACCCGGAGGTCTCGCCGCGGTAGAAATCGGGCGGAGGTAGGACTGTGTACCCATCCATGGGGAGTCGGAAAATGGCGTCACAGCCCGGGCGCGGCGCCGGCGCCGGCGACGACGCCGGCACGTCGCAGCGCGGGCAGGTGCAGAGCCTGGCGAGGCAGGGGTCTCTGTACAGCCTCACCCTCGACGAGGTGCAGAACCATCTGGGAGAGCCCCTGCAGAGCATGAACCTCGATGAGCTGCTCAGGACCGTGTTTCCTGACGACATGGAGCCCGATGGCGCGACCACCAGCCAGTATGTGCCGAGCTCAAGCCTCCTGCGCCAGGGCAGCATCACGATGCCGACCGAGCTCAGCAAGAAGACGGTGGATGAGGTGTGGAAGGGCATCCAGGAGACACCCAAGAGGAGTGTCCAGGGGAGTGGCCGGCGCAAGCGGGAGAGGCAGCCCACACTCGGGGAGATGACACTCGAGGATTTCTTGGTCCAAGCAGGGGTTGTCACCCAAGGATTTCTCAAGGACACTGGCGATGCTGGCAATTTGGGTCTGGTGGGGAGAGGTGCCACAGCAGCCGGAGCCGCCGATTTGACATCTGGGGCGCAGTGGTTAGGCCAGTACCAGCAGCAGATTGCAGCTGCAGCCGTCAGCACTCATCAGCATGGCCAGCAAATTGTGCCAGCTGCTTATATGCCCATTCAGTTTGTCCCTCAGCCGCTGAATGTTGTTGGCCCTGGTGCCTCTGTGGGGTCTGCTTACTCTGATGGCCAGAGTACATCACCAATCAGTCCAATATCTGATTCTCAGACACCTGGGAGAAAGCGTGGTGTATCAGGAGATATCCCGAATAAGTTTGTGGAGAGAAGGCAGAAGAGAATGATCAAGAATAGGGAGTCGGCTGCCCGTTCAAGGGCTAGGAAGCAGGTATACCTCTTTTTTTTTTTCTCTCTAGTTCTTTCTATACAGCAATGCTCTAACTATAGATCAAGATTCTTGAAAGGTTATCAATGGTACTTGTCTGAATTTGTCTTCTCTTGTGATCTGTGATCTGAAAATTGTTACAATATCTTCTCAAAATAAATAAATGTTACAACATGCTTACTTAAGTTTTCCATAATTGTGTAGGTTCAGTATTACTTACCTTGTATTTGCAACAGGCCTACACTAATGAACTCGAAAACAAGGTATCCCGTTTAGAAGAGGAGAATGAGAGGCTAAAGAAGCAAAAGGTATTTTCTTTTCAATACAAGTTTACCAAAATGCTGCACTTTTCAGTAGAAGTCAGACTACCTGATAAGTAGTAGGGAATAGATGTGATTGCTCATAGTGTCAATTTCATAGTTCGCACTGTTAAGCACTTAAGCTATCCCCTTCTGGTGTATGGGTATGAGAGTATCATAGTTCTATAATCCTATGTATTTGCTTCCACTACTGGGGCCCAACCATTACTATGTGGGAGCAAATAAAACGCACGAGCTCTCAAATAATGCCGCGCTTTTCAGTAGAAGTCAGACTACTGCGTTTTAGTCTGGGATAACTACAATCTGGTGTACAATGGACAATTCGACCTGTTGGAATATGTAATTAATAGGTTAATTATGAACTACGAGGCAACCACTTTTCTATTGGATATTGGAGTTTACCTTGTATTTACCTCAATTTTCATGCTAACCGAATAGGGTCACACTATGCTAGTACATGGTAGAAAAGGAAAAACTATAAAACAATAGGGGCTCATTTGATTTCATTAGAGAACTGTTTTAAATTCTTTTTGGATATTCTAATGAACGCTTCTGATCTGCTCCTTGCATTAGAAATTTTAACACAATAATTCTGCGGTCTAGCTCTAAAGGTAGGAGTGTACTCCCTCCGTTTCTAAATACAAGTCCTTTTAGGGATTCAATACGAACTACATACAGATGTATGTAGGCATATTTTAGAGTGTAGATTCACTTATTTTACTTCGTATGTAGTCCATATTGAAATCTCTAAAAAGACTTATATTTAGGAACAGAGGGAGTACTTCAGTTATTAGTTACAATAGAGGGGTAGGAACCAGGAACTGTCTGCTGCAGATTTTTGGGATGACATAGACCAGAATACCTGATAATGTTGTAAAAAGAGTGATACAAGGGAAATGCATATTACAAGAGTTGTATAGTCCTGATTGCCCTGAAACAAAGATATACATCTGATTATATGTGAATGCATATATAATCAGCAGGGTTATGCATTAAGTGAGATACTCCTGATTATGAATGTCTACACGGGAGTATTGTTGTTTTTTAGAGAGAGTGGGAGGATTTGTTACCATGGACATGTCAGGTTATGATCAGCAGGATGTTATGTACCTGCCTACCTGTTGCTCAGTTAATCTGCGGGATTAGTTACCATATTCCCGGAAACATATGGGAGTCAAAGAGAGAAACCTGGGCGAGCGGAAAACGGAGGAGTGGAGCGAAACGACACGCGGCGCAGGGAGTTGTTTGACTAACCCAGGAACATCGGTTGCAGGGACAGTAGGGGCCCTTACCGCGACCTTTCACTGACATACGAGGTTCACTCTGAGAATAAAACGAAGGAGCTCTCCCAGAGCTCTATTCCTAGGGAGCGTAGAACCTTTAGGGACACTTCAAGAGCGTGACTGAAAAATAATATCACAGTGCTAACATGGTACTATGTGATGTTAGAAATAGTGTGGTGTTGCAAGGGAAAGCGAGTTTCTCTCCAGTCTCTGCAACATAATTTTATCTAAAAGATTATATTGCCACCATCATTTAGGGCCTCTTTGATTTGCAGGATTTCCAAAACGCGGGAATAGGAATAGAGTGGGCATGTCATCTTCAGTACTACAGGATTGTGAGGATGTTTGATTGTGCACGGGAAAAACGGAGGATTCTTTCAAAGTGGTAGGAGTGGATGCAAATTTTCCCATGAAATCTAGTGCAAATGATCCTAAGGAAAAGTTCCTATGGTTTGCAAGTCTACGAATCAAAGAACCCACATAGGAAAAATTCCTAAGGATTAGAATTCTCCAAAATACCTTCGCAGATCCTTTGAATCTTGTGAGTGAGGGATATCCGGATATGTATCATGTATCGACTGTCTGCTTCTTCTTTTTTGAAATGACTGTCTGCTTCTTCGGAAGTGTAGATTTGATTACTGCACCATTTTGTGGGTTCTGGTTTTAGTTGTAGAGATATATTAATTATACAATGATTGTAAGTGGTAATTGAGTGGAATGATCTCTTTTAGGTGCTTTAAGATTAGGAGGAATCTGTCAGATTGAAACATGTTTATAGAACTCACATTTCATTTTCTGGTACTGCATAATTTCAGTACATTATTCATCTCTTTTGTGGCGAAAAATAGTACGGAATACATGGTAGCCCTTTATCACTGATACAAGGGTCGTGGCACCAGGGGTTAATTAACAATCTGTCAACAAATTTCTTGTGCTTATTTCCTATCTAATCCTGCTTTCAGCCAAATGTTTATCCACTCTGATGCTATTAGCAAATCTTCCATGCATAACATTGACATGCTGACCTTTTTCTGCCCTATCTTCAGGAGTTGAACATGATGCTTTGCTCGGTGCCTCTACCAGAACCCAAGTATCAACTCAGGAGAACATGCTCGGCCGCTTTCTGACTCTGTCCAGAATACTTTGCCTTGTAGATTTTAAAGTGGCGGCGCTCGTAAGTTTTGCCTGTTTGGTTAGAATCGTTTGCGAGCCTGGGAGTTCCTTTTTGGCTTATCCTTGCCCAGTGATTTCCGGTGTGTAGATCAGCGGGAGCCTAGCATGTGCTGTGTTAGCACTTGGCACTTTTATTTACCTGTGTGCGGAGGCCCTGCCACCAGCCTAGTATGTAAATCTGCTGGACACATTTTAAAGTTATCAGAGCTTTCTTGGCATGGGCTGCTCTTTCATGTAAATGCAGAGCGGTATGCAATTTGCTCTCTTTTTAACTTTCGAAAAGTGCGAGTTACATTGCCTGAATACTTCTGACTCAGGTGAACGACCGTAGGATACAAGACATTTGGAATGTGAAGAATTCACATGAAACAGTTCAATGAGATTCGGTTTCTTGATATTGCTTCCGCCTCTTGACTCTGTTTTCAAAGCCATTTAGACTTGTGTGCCTCGACGAAATGAACAACTTCCTCCTTGGGCGGAAGTTTAGACTCCCGCCCAACTTCTGTCTTCCTCCTTGCGCGGGCCGTCGAGCTTGCATATGATCTCCGATCAAGACGTCCCAAATATCAAACTTGTGTGCCTCGACGAGATGAACAACTCTCATGTTGGTCACTTTTTCAAATAAGGCCATCTTGAATACTTTTCGAGGTCATATTTACCTTTCAGTCGGACCCGGTCTTGCAGCAGACTGGATTATCCGAGTCTCGTAGTGAATTTGCAGGCCATATACTATTTCTGATGATGATGACTCCAAAACCAAAGATTACCGTTTTGGCGATACGCACAACTTCTGTATTGAACACTTCTCCATCCGAGGTCATCTTGATAAACTTTCGGGCACATGTTCAGTTTCACTCGGATTTGAGCTCATCCACTCGGATATTAGAGTCTTTCACTCGGATCGTCCGACGGTACTTTTTCACTCGGATGTTAGAACCTTTCATTCGGATGACTATATTTTCACTCGGAGGTCAATCTTTCACTCGGATGACTATAATTTCACTCGGAAGGTAATATCTTACTCGATCGACAAGTTTTCATTCCGACGGTAATCTTTTTCACTCGGAATATTTTCACCTGGAGGACAATTTCACTCGGATGACTATATTTTCACTCGGATGATAATAAGTTCACTCGGACGGCAAACTTTCACTCGATCGGTAAGTTTCACTCGGATGGTAAGCTTTTCACTCGGATTTCCCGACTGAAAACATAGCATGATCTTGATTTGTCTCTCCAAGTCTCATATGACCTCGGATTGAGACGAGTTATATATGAAAATCGATCGGCTCGATGAGACGAAACTTTCTTGTGTTGAAGGTTTCTCGATTAAAGGCCTGCTTGAGGGCCGAATTCCTAGCGTGACCCATCAGACATGGTGTCTGGTACCTCGCGCCATATTTCCGTTTAGGTTCGGTCTGAAGTGTATTGCCTCTAACTTTTGCATATGAACTCGGATTGAGATGATTATATATTAAAATCGATTGCCTCGACGAAACGAATACAATTTCTTTAGAGTGCTTCTTCATCCAAGGTAGTCTTGAATGCGTGATCGGCCGAAAACCACTTGGAACATTGAATTCTGCCACTCGGAGTATAATTTCGATCCCTAAGATGGGTTCGGATGATGATAACTTAAACATCAAAGTTGTTCCATTCGGCGATGTGAAACTTTCCATGCTGAAAACCCTTTCACCCGAAGCCATCTCATTTTCTTTTATGCCATGCCAAAATCTGATGTCAACAACACAGAAACCGAGGACGCGCTATATTTTGGAACGGATGGAGTATGTATATATACATTCATATGTAATCCGTATTGAAATCTCTAAAAACACTTCTTTTATAAATCGGAGGGAGTAGTTCCTATAGGGTAGGAGTGGAGTGGAGTTGTGGTTCCTTGTAATCATGCCATTTGCCATGTAAAACTTGTTTGGTGGTGGGGTTGTTGTCGCGTTCTTCTCTAATATTACCTCCGTCCCAAATTACGTATCTTAAATTTATCTACATACGGATGTATTTAGATACGTTTGTCCCGAATCATCTGTTTTAGAGTTGTATAGATACAGATGTATCGACATATAGTGAAGTACCATATGATACGTACGAGTGTGCGTATTTGAGAAAAAAAAACTCGGACCGTTCCAATCACGCAAGAGTGTGAATCAAACGAAAACTCAGGCAAAATTTTCAGAGCTTGGAGGTCCAACGAATTTTCAGAGGAAGCAAACAAAGCGAAATTCTTTGTTGGGGAGCTGAGGTCCGCAGCCGGCACTGTGCGCTTTCTTTTTCCCCACGAGCGGCGGCCCCGTCCCGTAGGTCAGGTGTCGCGCTGTCGCGGCACGTATACATATTGCGCCGCGCACCCACTCCCCACCGAACCACCGCACCACATCACACCAACCCCCAAAACCTCCCCGCATCTGGCGCCTCTCCCCCGCCGCCGCCGCCGCCGAGGACACCGAGCTTCTCCCCCGCCTGATCGCCATGGCCGCCCCGACGGCCTTCGCCGCCGCCAAGTTCCTCCCCTCCGCCCACCTCGACTCCTCCGCCCGCCTCGCGCCGCTCCGCGCCGCCCCGACCTCCAACCTCGCCTTCTCCCCGCTGCCCGCCTCCTCCTCGGCACTCCTCGCCCTCCGCTCAGCTTCCCCGTCCCCGTCCCCATCCGGGCCGGGAGGGAAGCTGCCCCCGCCCCCGCCCCCGCGCTCCTACGGCGGCGGCGGCGGCGGATCTGGCGACGCAGCGGACTCCGGGGGCGCCAGCGACGGCGCCGGCGGCCGCGCAGGCATCCTCGGCATGTTCCTCGCCGGGTGGGCGGCCCGCGTCGCCGCGGATCCCCAGTTCCCGTTCAAGGTGCTCATGGAGGAGCTGGTCGGCGTCACCGCCTGCGTGCTCGGCGACATGTCGTCCCGCCCCAACTTCGGCCTCAACGAGCTCGACTTCGTCTTCTCCACCCTCGTTGTCGGATCCATCCTCAACTTCGTGCTCATGTACATGCTCGCTCCCACAGCCGGGGTCTCCGCCGCCGCCTCTGCCGCCGCCTCTGCCGCCGTCTCCTCCCTCCCCAGCCACATGTTCGAGCCGGGTGCTTACTCGCTCGGCTCCCGCGTCGCGACCCTCGTGTCCAAGGGCACCACGTTCGCGGTGGTGGGGTTCGGGGCCGGGCTCATGGGCACCGCGATCTCCAACGGGCTCATCGCCTTGAGGAAGCGCATGGACCCGGCCTTCGAGACCCCCAACAAGGCGCCGCCCACGCTGCTCAACGCAGGCACCTGGGCGCTCCACATGGGCATCAGCAGCAACCTGCGATACCAGACCCTGAATGGGGTCGAGTTCCTCCTTGGCAATGTCATGCCACCCCCGGTCTTCAAGGTGTCCGTGATCGCACTCCGTTGCATGAACAACGTGCTTGGTGGGATGTCCTTCGTGTTGCTTGCAAGGCTCACTGGTGCGCAGAAATCAGATAAGCCGGCATCTTCTGATTCAGAAGCCAAGGAGAGATTGATAGCTGAGGGCGATGCCATTGCTGCTAATGTTAGCAGTGAGGACAAGTGATTTGGGTATAGTAGACGGTAAGTAGGTCGGGGCATGCTTGCTTGCGTTGTGCATCGCCCTAGCCTCCTTTGCTTGGACACAGGCCAAGAAACTTGTAGATGGTAAGTCGGTCGGTTGGTTGGTAATAATGAGTGAGGCTTGAAATATTTTGTTCAGTCAGTTCATGGTGATTTGGTGTTATGAGATGGCTTGCTTAGATGATCTTAGAATAAAGTTTTATCATTCTCCCGTGTGCTCATTTGGTCAATTATTCATCTGCAGTCTTTACTTATTCACAGTCTTTACTTATTCAGTAGTTCATGTTGATCTGTTTGCTTGCATTTTCTGATACTAACCAACTTTATAAGATGTGAGTATATACTGATATTTGATGACAAGATGTTTATGAGTTGGGTAAACTTATTGATGCAATGAGGCCACAGAGCCAAATTTAGCCACAACAGTGTGCTGAGATGATCTACTAAATTAAATTTCTGTATATGCTAGTGTTGTAACTTTGGACTACTCCGACAGGTTACATTGTACTATCTCAGTATTCTTTTAAGCAATTTGCATTTCTTTTGGTAATCGAAAGGATGTATCAGTCTGGTGGCAATGTGTTTGAAAGTTATAATTTCCTGCTTAGCTAGGATACTTGAGAATGATTGTATCTCGGTCTGAAGTTTCTACGGGATTTTCCTGGGGAGTATATGCGTCGGCACTGAGTAGTGGCTCATAATTTCCCCACATCATGGCCATTTTCATGTATGCACATTGACATTCCACGGTTGTAGTTTTAGTCCTTGTGTCTGGGCTTCTAAAAAGGAGCCGTTGCTTGGGGGAACTAAATCTTGATGTGATTAGTGTTTCAGATTTCAGAAGGCTAACCTTTCTGCTGACATTGTTTCAAAATTCAAAATAGCAATAGTTTGCACTGCTGCTTTTTTCGATGCTGTCCTTGTTGCATGAAAGCTTCGGAAGTATTGGCTGGTCGTGCCTCTTGTAGATTGCTGTGTAGGCGTGGGAAAGTTGCAACAAGAAAGGAATATATGGTGCGATTTTTCATGGTTGGAGCCGTTCGGGTCTCTAGAGTCTAGACCTGGCAGAGTCGATTTTCCCCTTGAGATCTTGTCCCTCGGCGCATAGTGTCTCGACAAGTTTCTCACGAGGGTTTGAGTGCGACATCGTTGTTGGTGTATGGTGAGGTTCCAATTGTTGTGCGCCGTGGTTGGTGAAGCAAAGTTGGAAGCGACGGTGACTTGTAAAAGGCGACCGGAATTTCTACATGGAAACAGTAGGCTCCGTGCAAATGCAGCAGCGCATCAACTGCGACTGGTTGCGGCGCCTCAGCAGCAGCTGCAGCTCAACGCTACTTTCTTTGTTGAAAGGTAGAAAACTGCTGCTGTTTTCTACGTGCAAGTTTGAGACGTGAGGTTAACTGAAATGAACTGGAACCTAGCCCACCTCAGAATTCTCCAATTTTTAGGGGCGTTTTGGCCGTTTCCTAGCAAAAAAGATCCTGCGAAATTCGTACTACGATTGGAATTTCGCATTCAACGTGATGGTCAGGCAGTTGGTGCCTAGAGTGGGTCGACGTGACGCGCGCGGCATGGACACTGACGCAACAGGGCAGAGAAGCTGCTCGTTCGTTACAAATGGTCGGATGTCATCGCTAGAGAGCATCATTTTCTCGCGTGGAATCTGATCGCGGGAGGACGCGTTTCTTACAGTACTCCCTCCGTTCAGAAATACTTGTCGAAGAAATGGATGCAAACTAAAATACATTTAGATTCATCCATTCCTTGGATAAGTATTTCCGGACGGAAGGAGTACCTCGCGGAAGAGTGGGGGGAATTCAGTCGCCAAACGCAGTGCGAGAGGAATAAATGCCCTCGTGCCCCACTTTCGTCGGATCGGAAACGTGTCGCTCCCGTGGCATCGGCCTGGGAGGGAGCGTGAGGCCACGATCCCGGTTAGTTTCGGGCGAGACCCGTCTAGGTGCTCTGTATCGCCATCAAGGGCGAAGCTGGGTGGTCAAGCTGGTCCGTCCAACGGGCATTTTCGGCGGCAGGTGGCGCGCGCGTTGGTGCGCGTGGCGGCATGTGGAGGCCGGGCCGGGACCGCCGTCTGCCCTCGACTTCTGCCTCTCCTTGTGCAGATTTGCGCCACATGGACGTCCGTCCGTCCGGCGGTCCAGTCCGGGGTTGTTCACGCATCGGGCAGGACCGGTGGGTGTCTGTTTCTCTTCGCACGCTATACCCAGCGAAGCTAAGAGCATCTCCAATAAATTCAAATGTAAAAATAATTAATTTTTGGACCGTCTGGATAAAAAACGCTGCTCCAACAGACGATTCATATGTAAAACAAATTGGACCGCGGCTTTTTCATGATGTAAATGCAACACCTCGCGATGCAAATATACATCACGAGATGCATCTGGTCCAAAACCAGCCGCCGCCCGCGAACGTCCAACCGCCACTTCATTTCCTTTCCGTGCCCGCCCGCCCCCAACCTCCCGCCCGTCCGCCGCCGCCCCGCCACCGCCC